>NW_023270323.1:8591117-8757416 GCF_011800145.1 Mirounga leonina
AAAGAAAGAAAGAAAGAAAGAAAGAAAGAAAGAAAGAAAGAAAGAAAAAGCAGTAAACATGAAAGTTGAAGGTCCTCTGATTTACAGCAAGCACAGCAGGGATGAATGGGAGTCTTGCAATGAGATGCATAGGGAAAGGTTAGCTCCTTTATAGTAAGCCAAATACTTTCCCTTTATCTACAAGGGAGCAAGGTTCAAAGTCAGGTCAGCCCGGGAAACTTGGAGATTAAGGGAACGAAGAAACAGAGATCTTTTGGGAAAAGCCATTGCTTCCAATGGATGACTATGTGACTAATAAAAATGGAAGGCCTCATTAATTTTATTTAACTGTTAATCACCAGATGTTCTGAGCCATATGGAAAGAAATTTAATGTTTTCAGAGCTGTGATGTATGTGTGGTATGTGTGTGGGGTAGGATGTGTATTTGTGACAATGTGTGTGTGAGGGAGTGTGTGTGTGTGTGTGTGTAAGTGCAATATTTAGATCTAAATAGATATTTAGATCCTCACAAAAGGAATTTGTTTTATCAGGTCTTTTCTTTCAACAGCAGAGAAGGTAGCACTGTCATATTTGCAATAATATCACCCTAGCATTATACAATATTTTTCAGTGTACAACATTTTTACAGGTACTGTTTTATCTGGTTTTTACAATAATGCTATTATACCTAGTTTATTACAGAAGAAACTCAGGTCCAGAGAGCACAGAGTCACAAAACTAAGTGCAAGATTAGTGCTTAAAGCCAGGAGACCCACACTCTCCACCAAGGTCCATAAAAATATGTGGAGAAAAGACATATAATTGAAATAATTTTCCTGGTGTTTAAGAAAACTATTAGGTTACTTCTTATCACCTCTCATTTAAATTATTCATCTTCGGGGTGCTTGGGTGGCTCAGTCGGTTAAGCATCTGCCTTCAGCTCAGGTCATGATCCCAGGGTTCTGGGATCTAGCCCTGCATCAGGCTCTCTGCTCAATGGGGAGCCTGCTTCTCCCTCTCCCTCTGCCTACCACTCGCCTTCTTGTGCTCTCTCTCTCTCTCTCTCAGTCTGTCAAATACATAAATGAATAAAATCTTTAAAAAATAATAATAAAAATAAAAAATAAATAAAAATAAATTATTCATCTTCTTAATCTTGTTCCCCCAACCCACCATTGTTACTACCTAAAGATTGAAAATATGGTTCATTCATTCACTCAACAAAATTCTTGGTATCTACTATATGTCTGGAATAGACACTGCAAATATGTCTATGAGTAAAAAACCATGCCTGACTTCAGTTTGCATTTGCTTAGAGTCTGCTAAAGGAAAGAGTCAAAAACTTTTGGTAGTGCTACCTTAGTGGGCCTTCAGAATTCCTCTAACTCTCCCCAAAGATGCCAGGAACAAAGGTAAATATGCTAAGAGGGCCTCAGTACCATGGGGATAAAATAGTCTGTGATGTCCTGTGCTTAAAACTCAAAGTTTAATGTAGGTTCTTATTTACATTGTCATTTTCTTTCCCCACCCCCACCCTTTTTATTTCTTCTTTCTCTTTTACTTTTCCCAGATACCAATCAACATCACAGTTCTACCTCATCTGACCAAAGTAAGTATATGTTCAGTGGTCCCAGCTTTAGGAGACCAAATCCCCCAAGACTAAAGCTTCTTCTTTAGGGGTCCTCTAGTGGTGATACCTGCAACTGCAAAGGATTTGACAGTTTGCATGGAGTAAGTCAGGGTGTTACATTGATGAGGCTTGAGATTCCTTTCCAAGTCTGAATCTCGATTGTTTAGGAATGCCATACTGTAGAGACAGTTGCATGTATGGGTAGATTTCCATAGAGTGCACAGAAATCTTAGCCTAAAATCTCAATAAGAAAGAGTCCAATATGTTGATTTCAAAGCTGAATCCTCACCTGGCCAAGCTGGTTTAAAATTAAACCTCAGTCACTTCATTTAATGACTGTCATGCTTTTATCTGTTAACAAGGCATCCAGGAGACTCCAACCATAAAGCATCTGTGCTGGTTCCCACAGAAACTCCCATTGTGTCATTGTCTCCCACCCTCTGCAGGTCTGTCTCATCCCTGTGTAGAACAAATGAGTCTTTGGGATGCCTGGGTGGCTCAGTCAGTTAAGCATCTGCCTTCAGCTCAGGTCATGATCCTGGGGTTCTAGGATCGAGCCCCGCATCGGGCTCCTTGCTCAGCCTGCTGCTTCCCCTGCTTGTGCTCTCTCTCTCTCTCTCCCTCTCTAACAAGTGAATAAATAAAATATTTTGAAAACAAAAACAAAACAAACAAACAAACAAACACAACTGAATCTTTGGGAAACCATACAGCCATTCCTCTCTTAGGATCTACCACCCACTTGGGGGGTGCTGAAAAGAAGAAAGGCATGCATGTGTGCCATTCAAGAAGCCTAGAAATTCCACCACTCTTTTCCTGAAGGAGATTCTCCTTCCTTCAGTTTTCCCTTCAATATGTCCCTCTTTCCTCAGCTGCAGAAGCCTACCACAATCTCCTTGGAGGGCTTAGACTCCAAAAATTAAAAGCCAGGATATGATGTGCCCTGCATTCTTGCATCTAAATTCTGTTTTCTTTCATGCCACAGACCTCCCATCAAACAAGAAAGCATGGAGTCTGCCAGTTGTTTGAAGGCAGGTTATGGAAATAAGGAAATCTAGAAAGAAAAATGTAAATTACTGTATTAGAAATCACCCTACCTCACTAGTCTTGGCAGAGATAGAGCTGGACAGAGTTTGCCCCTCAGAATGCTGGTGTGTCATGGTCTTGATGGGCTACAAACTGCATGGAGTGAGTTGGATCTGGTTTTGATGGGGAAAGGGAGTTCTCTCTAAGCTCACAGGCAGATTTTAGGCTGGTGGAATAGTTGGAAGGTGGAACAGTTTTCTTGATCCAGACCCAACTGTTTCCCCTTCATGTTTTGGTTTTATCCAGAGCTGAGAGCCAAGTTCAGAGGGTCATTTGGGTCATGTCAAAAGACAGGTAGCCACAGTGAGGTATGAGCTGACATCATGGGAGTCTAAGAAGACAGACGAAGCAAGGTTTTTGATAAGAGCCCATGATGTAAGTCATTGCACCTCCTATGATATTTGGGGGTTCAGGCTTAGGACAGGTCAAATAGACACAAGGATAAATGGCCTTAGAATTCATTTGGAGTTAGAAAAATAATAAGAGAAGAACATGAAATGGGAATTTCAAGACAAAAGCTAAGTCAAATACTTGGCTTTTTTCTTTGTCCCCGCCCCCCCCAAAAAAGACATGTAATTGAAGTATACAGACTATGCCCTAAGTAGGGCCTCCCTATGTAGGCCCTAAAGAGAAAATTTAACCTCAGGAAAACTTAGAGATTAGAATATATACTACCATAAATACTTCAATTTTTCCACAAGATGCTGCTTTACAAAGAAGGCCATCTGTATGAGAATGGACTTTTAAATCTCTTCCCTAAATACATGTACCACTCAATGAGATGTTTGATCAAATAAGGTTTAAGTTTATAGGTGGTAGACTCCAAATAAATGGCAAAGATTGACTAATAGCCTGATGAAGCTAAAATAACAAAGTTTGACTTTTCTCTCAGTTTTCTTTCTGTTTACTGATTTCCTTCAATTAATATGGGCAGCAAGCATTTAGTAGTCCAGTGGTGAGCACAGCTGCTTTCTAAATAATATGGATAAGCTTAATGTATTAGTTTGCTAAGGCTGCCATAACCAAATGCTACAGACTGGGTGGCTTAAACAATAAGAATCTATTTTTTCCCAGTTCTGGAAGCTGGAAGTCCAAGATCAAGATGTCATCAAGGTTAGTTTCCAATGAGGACAATTTCCTGACTTGGAGAAAACCACCTTCTCTCTGGATCCTCACGTTGCCTCTTCCATGTGTGTGGCTTAGGGAGAGAGAGCAATCTCTTATGTCTCTTCCTTTTGTTATAAAGATATCAGTCCTACTGGACTTGGGGTTCAACCTTATGACCTCAATTAACTTTAATTACCTCCCTAAAGTCTCTATCTTCAGATATAGTCGTATACAGGGTTAGGGCTCAACATATGAATTTTGACGGAGTGGACACAATTCAGTCCATAACACTTATGAGTTTTTGTTAAAATGTTTTTGGGGGTGCCTGGGTAGCTCAGTCAGTTAAGCATCTGCTTTCAGGGCAGGTCATGATCTCAGGGTCCTGGGATTGAGCCCCATGTCTGGGTTCCCTGCTCAGCAGGGAGCCTGCTCTCCCTCTGCCCCTCCCCCTCCTCATGTTTTTTCTCTCTCCCTCTCTCTCAAATAAATAAATAAAATCTTAAAAAAATACATTTTTAGACTTTGGGAATATCACTTCAGCTTTGACAATGCTATTTTCTTTTTTTTTTTTTTAAGATTTTATTTATTTATTTGAGAGAGAGAGAATGAGAGACAGAGAGCACGAGAGGGAAGAGGGCAGAGGGAGAAGCAGACTCCCTGCTGAGCAGGGAGCCCGATGCGGGGCTCGATCCCGGGACTCCAGGATCACGACCTGAGCTGAAGGCAGTCGCTTAACCAACTGAGCCACCCAGGTGCCCCTGACAATGCTATTTTCTGAAGGAAGTGGTAGTTAAGAAGTAAGCTACATGGAAAAATCTGGTCCTTAAAAAAAAAAAAAGGCAAGAAAAGAAAAATCTGATTCTAAGTTGTATGAACTATTGACCCCGTAGAATTTTAAATTTAAGATATATGAAAGATTTAGAATTAGATTTATCTACCATTAAAATGACTTAAGCTTTACCAATTCAGGTGGAAGTTGACCTAGTTGTAGATGCTAAAGAAAGAACCAAACCCCACACTTGAACTTTTGGGTAGACTTAGAAAAAAAAGGAAATGAAGGAAGCAAGACATTTTGTAGATAGTTTAAAATTCTAATTTCTCAGTGGGTCAGGAACAGTAAAAGTAATTTGAAGGACTTTTATTCTGTGAGAGCAAATATTTGATTATAATATGAAGGGGGTTTGCTGTGATTATGTGTAGGTGTCAACAAATTTGAGGCTTTGTATTATTTGAGCAATGGTGATAAATAGCATAATGTTTAAAGAGTGTGGACTCAGGGACCAGACTGCTTGGATTCGAATGCTGTTCTCTACTTAATCTGTTTGTGTTAAATTCCTTAAACTCTATGTCCTTCAGTTTCTTTATCTATAAAATGGGAGCCATAATAGTAACTACTTCATAAATTTGAGGTGAAAATTCAATGAGCTAAAGCATGCAGAATCCCCAAACTGCTCTCTGGCAATCCTAACTGCTCAGTAAAGTTTAACTTCTGTTAGTAGTTGAGTATCATGTGAAAATGATGATATAAGGAGTTCTATGAATCTCTTCACTGCAAAAACAACCATAACTGGTAAAAGTTGTTTATTTTAAATACCTTTTAAAGTCTCTAAATTATCCTAAGGGCATATAGAAAATGAAGAAATATTCAGTCAAAAAAATCTATTAGGGGCACCTGGGTGGCTCAGTCAGTTACGCATTTGCCTTCATCTTGGGTCATGATCTCAAAGTCTTAGGATCAAGCCCCATGTTGGGCTCTCCACTCAGAGGCGAGTCTGCTTCTCCCTCTCCCTCGGTGATCGCTCTCACTTTTGCTCTCTCTCAAATAAATAAATAAAATCTTAAATAAATAAATAAATAAATAAATAAATAAATAAATAAATAAATAAAAGATCTCTGTAAGAACAGCCAAAGCGTGTACATTTGAGCCAGGGCTTCCACTTCAAAATGGAAGTTCCACTTTCATAAGTGTGGCCAAGAAAAGGAGATTCCTCTCCCCCAACTCTCAGTCCAGGGCTACAGTGTCTCCCAGAGAGGGTCAGGCTGCCAGAATTTCTTATCCCTTCCAGCTCTGTGTTACAAAGGCTAAATCCAGGCAAATGCAGACAAGAAGTCAAGGGTCCCCTTCTGCTACTCAGCTCTCACTTGTACATCAGAGGATCTACCCCAAGTGTAGCAGGCTGAGACTACTGGGACCCTCACCACCCTTGCTCCAGCAGACGTGTAGGACAGAAGTTTCACTACAAGAAGATCCCCACTTAGTACCCTGCTCATAAAGCAGGCATGTCACCCTAAGAGATGTGGCCACTACAGTGCTTCCAGCTCCAGAACAGTGGTGTAGGGATTTTGCTGAGGGACAAGGCTGAATATAAAAAGAGAGAATTCTGAAGCTCTCCCCATGGGAACTGAGTTTATTTGGAACAGAGTATGAGGAAGCTCAAATCTAAGTATATCATCAAAAATAATGGGGATTTTTTGGGCGCCTGGGTGGCTCAGTTGGTTAAGCGACTGCCTTTGGCTCAGGTCATGATCCTGGAGTCCCGGGATCGAGTCCCGCATCGGGCTACCTGCTCAGCAGGGAGTCTGCTTCTCCCTCTCCCGCTCCCCCCTCTTGTGCTCTTTCTCTCTCACTCTCTCTCTCAAATAAATAAATAAAATCTTTAAAAAAAAATAATGGGGATTTTGATCATAAGCAATTAAGAGGAGCCTGGTAGCTCCATGAGAGCAACAAGCTAAACTGTAGACCAATGGAGTTTTCCAGAGATAACTAGGATAAAAACAGCAAAGGAGAGCTCCCCACCTCACCTCAGGGTTGAAATAAACCACACAGACTGGCCTCAAAGACTATCCTGTAAAGGGGACTGAGTTTAAGTGGATCAGAGTGTACAGTAATTTATGCCAGGTATATTGTCAAAAACAATAGAGCAGATAGCATGAAACTGGTGGAGGCCAATAGCTGGATGTGATACCAACAGAGACAAACAGCTTAACAAAGATATTAGGGAAAGTGACGCCCTCCTAAAATCACTGTCATCCCGGGATGACTGTGAGCCTACCCAAGACTGCGTTCTCTGAGGAGTGACATCACAGGCTGAACACTGAAGGGGAAACAGACTTCACTAAAATGGTCCAGCCAATCACTAAAATATTAAGCAAGCAAACAACAAAAGGCCTCAGAAGAAAGGGATCTGTTTCCAGAATTGTTATATTACCTAAAAAGTTCAGTTTCCAACAAAAAAAAATTTAAAAACATGCAAAGGGACGGGACAGTCTGATCTAGGAGTAGGGGAAAAAAAGAGGGCAACAGAATCTGTCTTTGATAGGGTCCAGATGACCAATTTAGCAACCAAAGACTTCAAGCAGCTATTATTAATATGTTCAAAGAACTAAAGGAAACAATGCTTAAATAAGTAAAAGAAGGTATAATGACAAGTATATAACAGAAATGAAAAATGTGTTAGTGGAACTCAATAGTAGATTTGAGCTGAGAGGAAAGAATCAGTAAACTTAAAGAACCATCTCAAAAATAGAGGAAAAAAGAGTGACAAAAAATTAACAGACTCTCAGAGAATTAGAGGATAATATCAAGTGCACAAACACTTGTGCAATGAGAGTATCAGAGGAGAGAAGAGAATGAAAGAAGCAGAAAGTATTTGAAGAAATAATGGCTGAAAAATTCACAAGTTTAATGAAAAACATGAACCTACACATCCAAGAAGTTCAATGTTGTAAATGCAAGATATTTACATCCAGACATATAGTGATAACGTTGAGAAGCAGAGAGAGAGAAAAAATCCTGAAAGCAGTAAGAGAAAAAGACTCATCCTATACAAGGGAGCCCCTATAAGCTAAGGGCTGGCTTTACATCAGAAAAAATGGATGCCAGAAAACAGTGGGATAACACATTGAAAGGGTTGAAAGAAAAAAATAAAACTATCACCCAACTATCTTATATCTAGCAAAACTACCATTCAGAAATGAAGGCAAAATAAAGTCATTCCCCTATAAACAAAAACTGAGAATTTATTTCTAGTAGCCTCACTCTACTATCTAAATTCTTAGAAAGGCATGAATTACCAAAAATGACTTAAGAAGAAATTATAAAAATCTGATAATATCTATATGAATAAGAAGATTGAATTAGTAATAAGCGTTTCCATGAAAAGAAACTCAAATCCAGGTGACTTGACTGATAAATTTTACCAAATAGTTAAAGAGGAATTCTTTTCAAACTCTTCCAAACAATAAAAAGGGGAACACTTCCCAACTCATTCTAAGATGCCAGTATTACCCTATGTCAATACCAATACCAAAGCATCACAAGAAAACTATAGACCAATACAGGTATCCCCAACTTTTTGAAAGTTCTCATTATGCCACTCTGTTTTTGCAAAAGACCTAAATTAACGCCTGTTTTTGCTAACTGAAAGGAATCTAAAGAGGATTTTTGCTTTTATGGGAAAAAAAAGTGAAAAGCAAAAATAGCATTCAGTTTTTGTTTTGCAGTGAGCCATTCCTTATAAAGGCAGCTCACACCCAGAAAAGTAAGGGCGCCACCACCAAGCTCCCACCCCAGAACTACACTCAGCATCTTAGCATAAAGCTACTATAGCTCTGAACTGTGTCTGAGAGCATCTATCTGTGCTTTATCTCAATTTATTTTATGCATCAGTTAGCAAGATGTGTCCTAAGGTATCAGAAAAGCCTAAGAGAGGTTATTTTTCTGGTCTAACAATGTTCAAACATTTTTCCATATAAATTAATGGCAATTGCTTTTCTGCTTTATGCCATTTCAGCTTATGAAAGATTTCATTAGAAATACTCTACTTTCAAAAAGTGGGAGAAAACTTCACTTCTTATGAATATAGAAGTAAAAATCCTTCAGAAAATACTAGCAGACTAAACCCAACAGGTGAAAAGGATTACATACCATGAACCAGTGGAATTTATCCAATGTTGGCTTAACATTAAAAAATCAATCAATATAATATAATATAGCAATAGAATAAAGCACAGAGACCTCATGGTCCTCTCAATAGACATGGGAAAAGCATTTGACAAAATTCACACCCTCTCATGATGAAAACAATCAATAAACAAGGAATAAAAGGGAATTTCCTCAACCTGAAAAAGTCTCCAGTGCCTGGGATGAGCCAGGGCCAGGAGTACCCTGATCCCTAATTTAGACCAGGATCCTTGTGGGTCCACTTCTTTCCTTCAGGGTGTTATCCAACTCTACCACCACCACCACCACAAAGTATGACATAGTCATCCAGGGACCCCTTGGCCTAATTTTGGAAGGATGACCTGGTGATAGGATAACTCTCCCTAGTCATCAGCATGGGATTTCTTTCATGGTGTCACCCAATATTGGGCTGCAACAATGGTGCCAAATTGCCTATACCGAGCGAACCTCACTCATAACACACATTGGACAATTAGGGCTCACAGCTACCAAAGGCCCACCATGATCTTTGAGCTTGAGCCTTACGTCTGGGCCCATGGATTAGCTCTCCTCTTCTGTATTTCAACTGTTGTCGGCTACAGCTTCCTTCTCTGGTTTACAACACCCAAAGACAGTGGTAGTAGCAGATTTCCTTTATTGTGAGAGCCCCCTAATCCTGGCCCCCAGGGCAGGTATCCCATCTTCTCTGCAGACTTCATGCAACGTATCAGGCTGTCCTTCATGTGTGCCTGCACCCATCGCCTGTGAAGGCTTTCAAGATGACTGCTTACAATGCCAATCAACCTTCTGACTGATATCCTTTCTTGCCTATAATCAATGTGGTGGCTCATTCTCTCCCCAGTTGCCTTTAAGCTATACCAGAAAAAGGATAAACATTTCTTGTGTGAATGGGACAGCTGTTGCACAATCCACAGGCTCTTTTCCTGTGTTCCCCATTGGCGGCACAATGTGGAAGGCAGGATGGCAATCAGTATTTAGAGAGATCACATTCTAGGATTATTGTGATTATTGTTCTAGAAAAGACATGGTTCTATATTTATGCTATAAAATTATAAACAGTAATTTTAACATGACCAGGAAACAAATTATTATTTATACTTTCCTAGATACCCTGGGTAAGATGGTGATCATCAAGGAAGTACTGTAGCAACATTTGAAAGAGTCATTGAAAGCCAGTTAAATGGTCTGATACAGCCTAGAGGAGATCCCTATGTTAAGCTCCAGGGTTCCAGGAAGACTGAAGGCTATCTCCCTAAGGATTTAGATTTTAAGGAGGAATGAAGCCCAGAAACATGGAAACATCCTTAGATTGGAAAAGCAGAGACACAGGGACTGACTCTTGGAAAGATTTTATTTACACACCAAAGGTTAAAGTTAAGATTCAGTCCCATTACTTTTCCAAGGAGGAGGAGAAAAATTTCCTACCTCCCCCTTCATAAGCAGAGAAATATTATTTTTTCCTGATTTCTCATCTATGGAGTATCCTGCTTCTCATGTAGGACATGTGATCTAGCTCTCATCATGTCACCCCAGGGGTAAGCCCTGGGGCAAAGGACCAGAATCTTGTCCACTTGTACCACAAACGCCCCTAGGAATTGTGTGTTAAGTAAATGGTTATGAGAAAAGCATGCAGTGAGGAGGATAAGCAATGTAGGGGGTAGATTAGAATTTTAAGTAAAGTATTCAGGGAACGGCTCACTGAGTGAAGACGTGAAGGAGGTGAGGGAACCATGCATTTTGGTATCTGGATTTAAAACATTCCAGACACAGGGTTAAACAAAAGCAAATCCTCTGAAGCTTGAGTATATCTGGATTTTTTTGAGGAAAAACAAGATCAGTGTGGTTGGAAAAGAAAAGAAAGAAGAGGAGAATAGTAGGAGAAGGGACCAGAAAGGTATCTGGGGCTAAAACTTCAGGGCCTGTAAGCCATCCTATTAAGATGCAGAAGAAATAGTATTCACCATTTATGGAAGTCATAAATAATACTGACTCAGTAAAATTATTGCAACCAAACACAGTAATTTATTATTATTATTATTATTATTATTATTATTATTGTGGAAATGGATTGTTACAAATTAATTCATTATAAAAGTAACAGCTTAGAAAGAAATATTGAAGAACTATTGTAACTCTTGCAAACTTCATTGTGGAGATGAAATGATTCAGCTGTTGGTGATCATATGATGACAGGGGATGTGCCACAGGCAGCCATAAAAGTGATTTGTACTTCATAAATAGAATAAAGTACTTTCTAAAATTATCTAAAAAAACATACAAAAAATCATGACAAAAATAGAGGGCACGTAACCCCCTTTATGAGCTATATGCTCCATTTTCCAATTATATGAAAGAGAGAGGGGAGAGAGAGAGACTCTAAGAGAACTATCTTTCCCGGAATAGTAACTATCCATGGGGAAAGACACGTGTGAAGAGGCACATGGCTGTGATATTTTGTTTTTTGTCTTTCTGTACTACTCAAAATTTCTCTCTCTATACTTTTGTAGCTTTTTTAACAACAGCAAGGGTTATCTGATGAGAAAATTCTGATATGTTTCCTATTTCATTTTCTTCTTTGTCCCCACTGTATTTTATATTTTTAAATATATAAAATTATTTTATGAAGTTATTATACAAACTATACAAAATTAAAACTGCAGTCTTAGTGTATTTTATGAGCAATAATAAAATTAAACCTTTTAGAACATTTCAAATAAAGGCAAATATTTCAACAAACTAGTCTTTAGACAACACTTCCTGAATTCCAAGAAATGGCAGAATTGACAGAGCAAATGAGGATGGATCTAGAAGTAAGAGTGTTATGTAGCAAATGTCTTTCCTAAAACAAATCTTCCAATAGCTCACGCTGCTGGAACAGAGCATGGCATTTTAAGGAAAAAAAGCACTTAATGCCTGTGATCTTCAGTTTCTCCTCTGAAAAATGGGCATAATCATGCCTATCTTTCAGAACAATAAAACATGTAAACATGTAAAACATGTCAGTAAGTATGTAGCATATCACCTAGCCCAAGGTACTCAGTAGATGTTGAGCCAATTAAATGTCAAGAGTTTAAGTGATTACCTGAGCTCACAGCTTTTTAGCGACCATGCCAGAATTAGAATTGCTGATTGAGTGCTTACTGCCATGCCAGGAGTATGAGTTCAGGCTTTGAGTTCTAGACCTCCTATCTGCTCAGACCAGCTCATGCTGGCTCATGAGGGCAACTGCGTACAATTATTTCTCAACCCTTCATTTGATGACATTATATTGGTAATTTAAAATTGCCCATGATGAGTATATTTATACCACAAAAATCAACAAATGCTATAAAATCAATGATTTTATTTATAGGGGAGCCATTTACTATTCACCAGCATACCACTAATCTAGGCTTGTAGATCTGGAACTAAGTGCACCAAGAGCATCTACTGTTTGGTTCAATAGGATGAATGTGATGTAGACATGTCTTTGAGGGGTCCCTAAGGATTTCAAGTCACAAATATCCATTTATAGTTAATATAGCACCCTTTGTGTGTTTAATTACTTGTGGCAACTTCCAAATTAGGTGATTTTTGCTCTGTAAGTCTTCAGATATCTTTTTAAAAAAATTTTAGCATATTTGTTTTCTGAATGTTGCCTCTTTCCACATTTCCTGAAGACAGAATAAATGGCTTAAAATCAGGGCTCTGACTTTTTTTTTTTTCCCATCTCTTTTTTGTTGCCAGTTCAGTGAAGCTTCCCCCGCCAGGCAGAATTAATTGTTCAGGCCTCTGTGCTCCCTACATTTTGCTCAAACTGTTAATATCGCACTTATCACATTGTATTACCATCAGATTTTTCCTGCTTCTTTTCTTGGCAAGATTGTGAGCTGCTCAAAGACCTCCCAGTCACATTATTACCACTAGCACCTAGAATGCTACCCGGCTCACAGTAGGGCACTCACTAGCAATATACTCAGTTCACTTGAGCTGGCTCAGAAGAAAATAGATGCAGCCAGTTTATTTTCATAGAAATCCCTCAATTAAAAGAGGGCTGCATTTTGGAAAGCTAATGACAAATTGTTTTTCTAGGTCACAAAAATATTTAACCAGTTCCTTCTACAATGAAATTCAAATCACATAACAAATGCAATAGAGAAGGAAAAGACAGAACAGTGAGACTTTTGTCACAGAGGTACGGAGGCAGGGCACCTGATCTCTTTGTGTGTTACTAAGAGCCTTAGTGTTTTAGAACTACTGGCCTGAAGAGACTCTAGCTTTTGAGGATGAGGATAATCATACCAACCTTACCTAAATGCCAAGGCTGATGTGAGAATTAAATCAGAAAAAAGTTTCTGGAAGTTCCTTATAAACTATAACACACCAAACAAGTAAAAAGTATTATTCTATCTGCTGAGACTTACTTTGTAGAAAACTTGGAAATTTCTAGCACTTCTGTAATCTGAGATCTTGTCACAGTTTCAGTACTGCCTTTATTTTTATTATTATTTTTTTTTCTTAAGTAGGCTCCACACCCAGCATGGAGACTATTGTGGGGCTTAAAGTCATGACCCTGAGAACAAGACGTGAGCTGAGATCAAGAGTAGGACACTTAACTGACTGAGCCACCTAGGTGCCCCTCAGTACTGCCTTTAGAAGCCTGTCTCCCCATGCCAAGATAAACACTCACCCAGAGTTACCATTGAATAAACCTAGTTTCTTACCTTCCTTTCAAGTTTTGGTATTTTATTGTATTTTATTTTTTTATTATGTTATGTTGATCACCATACATTACACCATTAGTTTTTGACGTAGTGTTCCATGATTCATTGTTTGCGTATAACACCCAGTGCTCCATGCAGCACGTGCCCTCTTTAATACCCATCACCAGTTTTGGTATTTTAAAAGCATCTGAATCTGAACTGTAATATCATACTAACTAGTTGGTACTGCCATCTAGTGACTTCCGTAAACCAATCAGCTAACATCATAAAATTTAGCTAACCAGATATTTAAACAAATCAATGCATAAATATCCCCCTTTTCTGAAAGTGACATTTGTCTCTCATTTACATGAAGTTTTTTTGTGTGTGAGAAAGCTGCTGTTGAAAAATTTTTTATTTTTATTTTTTTGAAAAAAATATTTAAATAACAGACCACTAATACCTTGTTGCAGAGTTGCTTTGCAGCTTTATAGCATTTACTATTAATTTTGCACTGTCTTAACTATTTCTGGCAGAAACCTAAATCTTGATAGCCATATTAGTGGCATTTCTTTTTCTGTATCAAGAGAGGAAGAGATGCTTTGGTGCCATCACAGGTAGGATTATTCTGGATTTATTCAAACATTGCCAGGGTGTCTTGACACCCCCAATGACAGTGATCAAACAGCTGGAATCTGAACAAACTGCCTACATCCTGTCTGATTTCTCAGCCATGTCTGCCTCTTGCCCAAGGAGCACTGTCCATAGAAATGGAATGGGGTCTGATGACATGTCCTGTAAAGTGCCGTCTAAGGTCAATGCGTAGTGGATGGGTCACATAATAATGCCAGGATTCAGCATGTGATGTGGGGCCAGCAGCCTGCATGTTACTTCAGGCAATGGCTTCGGAGATCATTCCTGAGAGAGCTACTAATGAGAAAAGCAAACCTCTGTTTGCCTAAACCTCATAGATCTGGAGTCTACTTTTAATCACCCTTTTCTTATATCACACTTTTTACCCAGTGATAGCTTAAAAACTTATTGCATAACTTTTTTTCATTACCACCAATTTTTCTAGATGTAGCACTGTATCATTTCCTATATTTTAAAAAGATAAGTTAAAAAAAATTAAAAAGAAAACCCAGATTACCCAAATGCTTAAGGGATTATGCTTTGTTTTTTTACTATGATTCACCAAAGAAAATCAGATCCCTCTCTCCTGTGTGCTATTAGCACTGTGTCTTACTGTCTGGAAGTATTTATTACAATAGTAATGAATTTTAGTTAAACATCTGAAACTTCTGCAACCCCTGCTAGAATGAAGGCAATTTAAGAGCTGGGATACACAGCCTCTGCCTAGGCCATCTCTCCCTCCCCAGAGCACAACGTCTTCCTGTATAAAGCAGGCACTCGAACATTTATGGAATGTCAAATAAATGACCAATGTCTGAAGATTAGTCTTAAAATTATTTCTTCTGTACATCATCTCTACAGATTATAAACCACACCACAGAAAGTCTATCTCCACCATTTTTTCTAAACCTTAGCTCTATTAACCTAGTTTTTTCACTAATGAGCTATTAAACTTTGTCCTGGCCATCTGATCCCTTTGTGCTCAATTTCCTCATTTGTGAAATCAGAACATTATAGTGAAAGAGTGATAATTTTGTATCCCTTTTTTCTATTAATTATGTCCTATTTCTTTTTTATAGCATATTGCGTTGGACAGAACTAAAAGAACAATGATAAGCAACAATGACGAAGGAAGACGGAGACGCTGAGTTTTTAAAGACCTGCATGAAAGGCCATTTGAAGTACACCAATGTTTCCCAAGATGTGTTGTCCGAGTTCTTTCTGAGGAGTATCCTCTGAGGGTTCTAAGATATTTCAAACTCTTAAAAGTCTAAGATCAAAATGAACAAAACTCGATAGAGAAAAAGCATAGTTCCTTTTAAACAAGCTGCTCTTTTAATACTTTAAAACTAAATCTTGAATTATAATGCAGCAATAAAATCATTTGAGTGCAGGCAATTAGTTGAAAAGGAGCGATGATCACATAGCCTTCTGAGGTAATAATTTGCAGGAAAGCCCATAGATTCAATGTTTTAAGTACTCTTTTCATATTTGATCAATGTAATCTTCTTGTTCATTTTAATGATGATGTTAATATTAGGCTGTCTGAATCCTTTGATTTACCGCTAATTGTCAATTTCCAAGCCATGCTCAGCAGATGCTCATGCCTGCATTCATAGATATAATTATGTGAACCATCTTTTTAGCAGTCAAGGCCATAGATTTAAAATGTAGGTAAAATAGTAGCTTTGGGAAATAATTATTTTGAAAATCCAGGATTTCCTTTTATGATGAAAAAAAAATCTGTCTAACAATGCTTCGCCTTTATAGAACCACCCTTAATGTTTTTCTTCCATATGCTTTTTGGTATTTTCCAAATGTTCCAAAAAGGGCTTATAAACTTTAAACAAGTTTCTCTTTGTCAATTACTTCACAAGAAAGACCAATTCTTCTCAGCAGCCCCTCCAATCACTCACCACTTCCAGGAATTTGATGAGATTCAAATTCTTTCATAGAACAACCACCTTGGTCCTTGCTCAATGGGCACATGTACAAAGTAACCATGGGTCAAAGAGAAAGGCTAATCGACCAACAGCAAAGATTAAAATTGAGCCCCTGATGTAGAACCTTTCCCAAGGTGACTAGAAGGCTGAGATGGGGATCTTTCAATCAGGGAGGGAGCAGCCATTTTTTGTCACAGGAATGGATATATATTCTGCATACAAATTTACTTTCTTTCCTCAAGATATCTCTGCCAAGACTGCAATTTGTGGAATTCCTTATTCATCATTGCAGTTTCTCACATAATAGAACTTTTGACCAAGGAAATAATTTTAAGGTGAAGGAGGTGCAGCAATGTGTCTTGCCTATAGGATTACCTGCTCTAGAATAAAAACAAGCAGAGTAACCTCAGCAAGAAGCAGACTAGGAGGTCCCAGGCCTTGTTCCTCATCAAAAACTATGACTTAACTACTGCCAGAGTGAAAATAACTCTGGAAGAGTTCCAGAGTCCAGTTTCGAAGCCACAGCAACCCCATGGGGCAAAAGAACTGAGGAGAACTGTGTAGAAGAGGGTAGAAAAAATAGCTTCATTTTACCCTCATTACCGCATCCCCCAGACACAGCTCAGTAGTAAGATTAATCCTTTCAGCTTTGAATTCCCCCGTGGGGAAAAGGAGAGCAAGATGACACCAGCAGTCCTCCCCACTGCCAGGGACCCAGTCTTTGCTGCTGAGGAACCCCACTGTCTTCACCAGTAAGAACCCCAGTTTTTAGAGCCACCAGGAGCTCAAATTGCCACATCTCTCCAGAGTTGGAGATATTGTATGCCCTCCCAACTGCCACCACCAAGTACCACCCCTCAGTTGATACTGTTTTGCACCCCAAGGACCAGGACCACCACATACCCCTGGACCTGGAAGCCCCACATCCAACTGTCCCAGTGCTTACATGTGCTTCTGGACCAGGTGCTACCATACCCCACCTCCCAGAACTGGTGCCCTTACATTCTCCTAAATCCAGCACTCCCAGAATCTGTGTGCACCCTGGATGGGTTGCCATTGCACACCACATCCTGGTTGGCACCCTCATGCCCACCCATGGATATGAGTCCTTCTACTGAAGCCAGTATGTAAAGTCTGCAAGGAGGTGACTGCTTCTTCTAGTGAGCAGACACCAATGCAAGGCTACAAGGAACACAAAAAATCAGAAAAAGAGTTAACACAAAAGGAAGACAAGAAAATTCTACTAACAGACCCCCTAAAATGGAGATCTATGAATTGCCTGACAAATAATTCAAAATAATTATTTTAAAGAAGTTTGGTGAGTTTCCAAAGAACACAGACAACTCATTGAAACCAGAAAAACAATACATAAAAAAAGTTCAACAAAAAGATAGAAATCAAAACAAAACAAAACATCACAGAATTTAGTTTCTGATAAGTGTTCTCTTTCTGGCTTGAAGATAGCCACCTTCTTGATGTGTCCTAACATGGCCCTCCTTCTGTGTATATGTGCAGAGAGAAAAAGACCTCTCTTGCATCTCTTTCTCCTCTTATAAAGACATCAGTCCTATAGATTAGGGCCCTACCTTTATGACCTCATTCAACATTAATTACCTCCCTAAAGGCCCTATTTCCAAACAGAGTCAGATAGGAGGTTAAAACCTTAACATATAAATTTTAGGGGACTATAATCCATGCCATAAATTCTTCCCCCAAGCCCCCCTGCCAAATTCATGTACTTCTCACACGAAGAATACATTCACCCTGAACCAATAGCTCCAAAAAGTCTTACTACATCCCAGCATCAATCCCCATGTCCAAAATATCATCCACATATCCTCTGAATCATGTACAGGTAAGATTTAAGGTGTGCTTTATCCTGAGACACAATTCCTCTCTTAGCTGTTACCTCGTGAACTCAGACAAACTATGGACTTCCAAAATGCAATGCTGGGACAAGCATAAGATAGACTCTCCCTTTGCAAACAGGAGAAATAGGAAAGAAAAAAGGGGGGATGTGTCTCAAGAAAGTCCAAAACCTAGCAAGTCAAATTCCAGTAGATTTTGAGAATTCTACAGAATTTTACAGAAAGATTGAGAATAATCATCTCTGGCTCACTGGTTTGTCCCCTGAGGCCCAGTGGGGCAGCAGCATCACCCCACAGGCCTGAGGCAGTGGCCCCACCTCACCTCATCTCTTGACACCAAGGGAGTGGACCCACCCTACGAAACTAAGGAGGAAATAGCCTTACACTTGGCTCTGTGGTGTGAGTGGTAGCCCTGATGATCTCTAAATTGCCTTTACAATCATTCTTCCCCTTTCCTGCAGGATATATAGCATACTCAGAGCTGGAAAACCCTATTGACCCATCCTGTAGAACCCCTAAAGTCCAAAAGCCTTCTTTATTTCGGATGATCTCTGTCCATTTCAGTTCAAACTGAAAGTGTCTCTATTGGTATAATCTCATCTCTATTTCTGGCTTCTGCTGACTGTTGATTAAAATTATGCCCAATCTCTTTATGAAGTGATTGTCCAGCCAAATGCTTGGTATTTCCTCCAGAATGTACTTTCTCGTTTCTTGCAATATGCATAGACTGAGAATTTTCCAAATCTTCAGGGTCTGGTTACTTTTCACTTAATAGTTCCTTCAATTTCTCTCTCTTCTCTCACACTTTTACTATAAGCATTAAAGAGAAACCAGGCCTAAGCTTAACAATTTGCTTACAAAACCTACTCATAAGGCTAAAGACAAAGGAATTATACATAAGCACTGTACTTGAGTTAAAATTCTTCCCATGGTGTATATGTTAATAATTCTGAAACCACATGTGTAATGGAATTAAATGATTAAGTAAATTAATAGCAATGGTGGGAGCCAAGTTTCTAATGGTTGGAGTAGGAGGTCACAGCTAAGCAATGGGAGACTATATTGACTCACATGGTATGGAATTAGAGTTCTCAACATCAGTATAAATTCATGTTTAGCTTACTATAGATACAAATTCTTACATCTAGCAATATTTATGAATGTGTCTTGTTAAAAAGAAACAGCGGGTCTAAAATGGAGTCACTTTTGCTAAGCCCCAAGACTTAATACCCAAACTAACTTCAGTTTCAGCCTCTCTTGAGAAACCAATCAGTCTGGAATTTCCTGATCAACCCTAATGAGGAAATCTACATGATAAAACCCCCTGTTTTCCCTTAAGGGAAGGTAACCTTGCCTGAAATAATCCACCCTTTTAACTTCCTTGTCCCACCCTCCAGCCTATAAAAGCCTTCCATTTTGTATGACTCCTCTGAGCTCCATCTATATGCTAGATGGAATACTGCTCAATTCATAAATCATTGAATAAAACCAATTAGATTCTCAAATTTACTGAGTTGAATTTTTCTTAACAATATACACACAGGTTAGTATATGCACACATCTTTTGCTCTGTCAGCTGAGAGGACAGAAAAGAGATGACACCCCACTAGCAGTGAGCAAACCTAGTATCCAGATCTTGGTTTCTGGTACTATTTTCAAATAAAGAAAATGAGGGTTCCTTGGAGAAATGGCTGATTGTTAGACTGGGGCAGAAAACACATAAGATGAGCCTTTGAGCAACAGAGAAGTAAACTTGTATTGGATTATTACCCAAAATATAAAATAAATATCCATAAATTCATATAGGTGCAAATAAATGACTGGATATGTAAATGGGGGAGAACAGACAAATCACCCATGCAGAGTAATCAGAACTAATTTATATAGGTACTTTACCAGATGCTTCACTCTCAAGAAGGGGAATATAATTATCCACTCTTTACATGTGTGCTGTACACTTCCTTCCAAAGGCTGCAGTCTGAAAAGAGTAGAAAAGAGTAACTTTACAGTAGAGAAGACTAACAAACACTACCTCAGCCAGATGAACAAAGTTAACATCGATCATGACAAGTCATGTGGATATGAGTTATCCTTGATAAGATATGATGAGAATTATACTTGATCTCTGTTGTCTTCCTCACAAAAAGCCTCAATCCCAGTCTAATAGTAAAAGACAAATTCCTTCTGAAGAACATTCTGCAAAATACCAGACCAGTACTGACAACTGTCAAGATCATCAAAAACAAGGCTAGTCACTAAAACTGTGATAGCCAAGAGGAGCCTAAGGAGATGTGATGATGAAATGTAATGTGGTATCCTGGTTGGGATTCTGGAATAGAAAAAAGGTCATTAAGTAAAAACTAAAGAGATCTAAATAAAGTATGGGCTTTAGTTAATAATAGTATATCGATAGTAGTTTTAATTACTGTACTATCTTTGTAATTTTTTTGTAAATCTAAAACAATTCTAAAATTAAAATGTTTATTTAAAATAATCATTTAAATCCCTTCTCTCAAAATGAAAATACGTCTACCACAGTCAGTTCAGTTAAAAAAGCAGACTTAAAAAGATGTTACAATAAACATGAATGACAATAATAATTAATATTTTTCATCAAACCTTTTCAGATATTTATGAATGACTAGAAATTCCTAGAAATACATTTGCCAGAAGTTTCTAATTCTGCAGCTGCCTTGATGCATAAACTCAAACTTCTGCCCAGCTGGATAACCTTTTACTCTAGATTAGCATACTTAATTCATTTATGTATCCATTTTTAAGGGGTTTTGTGTATCTCATTATCTGCACTAATTATAAGATTTAGGACATTTTAAAAATTTATGTTCTAAGGTCATCCATAACGTGGCATAATAATTCACTTCTTATCATTATAAATGGTGAAAATAAAAACCTGTGTTCCTTGAAATGGTGCCCCTCCTTCTTTGTAATAGGAGTTATGTCTGTCTTAACACATCTGTACACACATCTGTGCACCTCTTTTTTTTGTTTTTGTTTTTGTTTTAAAAGATTTATTTATTTGACAGAGAGAGACACAGCAAGAGAGGGAACACAAGCACGGGGAGTGGGAGAAGCAGGCCTCCCACGGAGCAGGGAGCAGGGAGCCCGATGCGGGACTCGATCCCAGGACCCCGGGATCATGACCCCAGCCAAAGGCAGACGCCCAACTGACTGAGCCACCCAGGCGCCCCCGTGCACCTCTTATAAATATTGATTGGTACTTTGAATGTTAGCCACATGGAATGTTGACAGCTCCACAATGAGTAAGAGATTCCTAATTCCATCAGGCCAAAATACAGTGTCTCCCAAAATGCTAAATTTTTGCTAGATGGTGGTAAACCTCCCAATAGGGCATAGCACTAAGTCATTCATAAAGCTACAATGTCACTTAAATGTTTTGGGGGACGGGGTAAGTGGATGAATAAAATTTTCAATACTCAGAGTCCCTAAGCCCTGAAATAACTTGGAAACATAAAAATTTATCTTACTCTTTTACTTTTAGAATTCCTGATTTCTCAGATAAATGTAATTTGATAAAAGTGTGTGTTATTTGGTGATGCGTCTATATATAGCATTTCATCAAATAGCAATAAATAAATAGAAATAGAAATATAAAATGATGAAAAAAAAAAGTTTTAGTTTTTAGTTTTGCAGTCCACCAAGAAGGAAGCAAAGTAAATGTAACAATAAAAGTAAGAAATAATATATGTGTACAGTATAACAAATAAAAGGGAGTTTACTCAACTAGAGTAATAAATTAGAAATGATATAAAGATAAACATGCAATTATTAATTACATGCATGCAGATGACAATTTAAAAAACGGGCTTACATACACTTATGAGGGGGTTTTCCCACAATGCTTAGAGATGATTGATTGGCCTGCTCACTTGGGAAAGGGAAGAAGATAATTCAAAAGTGAGATAACCTTTCCTCCATAGAGTCAAAGATCACAATTATGAACAAACCAGAAGGTTTTTTCTTAGGGAAAAATCAGCACAGTCTCTGAGACTTAGTCTTTACACATCCAGCAGTGTTAAGAATCACTGCAATATTCAACAATTGAACAAAGAAGCTTATGTTGGACTGGAGTATTTTGACACTTTTTATTTTGTTTATTTGTGTTACTCTAAACTAGTTGTATATATAAATTCATGAAAGCTGTTTTTCAATTATGTCAAAATTATTTGGCATTATATTAGGCAATTCCTTGAGTGTTAATTGCTGCCTTTCTCAGACTTTCCTTCTCCAGGTGCTGCCCTGGTTGTTCTTCAACCAAAGCCAGCCAGGTGAGTCATACATAGAAGGCTTAGCTCCACTGGCTGGTGAGATCTTGGTTAACTTTTGTTGTTCTTAAACCAGTTTAAACTACCCAGGGCTAGTGCCTCATTTTCCATGAAACCTCAGTGTTTCTCTTAAACCATTTCTTCACATGCTCAGGATTGTACTTTTGTTGTTGCTTTCTGATCTGTACTCTGGTCACCCCTGGGACTTGATTGGTATCTCTGTCACATAAATAAATTAGAAAGCTTTATCCTGCACATAAGAGATGCTTCCTTAGACTTGTACCACACATAATAACCTGTAAGAACTTGGTTGTTCCCTTTGTTAAAACTGCTGCGACCAGTAGAGAAGAAAACTAGGGTACTAACTTGGTTTGTCTCCTAAAATGGCAGTCTGCAATCCAAATCTTCAATCGCATGGATGGTCAGGCTTGGAGTATATCCTTATCAATATCTGAAAGTCTGGCTTGGAGGGAAAGAGGAAGCTGAGAGTGGTCTGATTTAGAAGAGAAAAGCAAAATAAGCGTGCTGTTTGAGTTATGGCAGTGTAGTTCTACCTAATTTGAAACAAAACCCTAGTGAGTGGTAAGAATTAGAGCTACTTTGCACTTACTTTGTTCAGAAGTGTTCCTTTGATCGCAATACCATTCTGAGACTGGACTGCATGGTTCGTGACTTTAGAAGTGTTACAGTCATTTATTTGACACAAACTTTATTTTCCCAAAGAAATTATCCTTATTTGATTCTTCAGCAGTACTACCTTAGTTCACAAGACAGATGGGATATGGTGAAGACACTTGGCTGTGCACCCAAAGTTACATTCTTTCCATAATATAGAGTTCTTGCCAGCATGCATCTGCTCAGAGAGGGACTACAGTCTCCAACCAATCTTGTGTCTAGATGTGTCCATGTGACCTATTCTTATCAGGGATAATGTCCTGTCATACCCGAGTCTTGCCTTATTCACTGTGTATGAATAGGTTCACAACAGAAAAGTAAAGAGGCATTTAAGCTGAGCTCTCACCAACATGCTTTATGTTACCAATGAAAATAGGCCACAATAAAAATATCTTCTAGGTAATCATTCAAGATATTCTCTCACATTTGATTCGCAGAATGATAACTGAAATCATTTTCATAGCATCAGGCTCCTAGTAGCGTCTTGCTAAATCTAGTTACTCTCTGGCTACTCACTCCTACTTGGCTTCTTTGGTACCGGTGGATAGTATTCTCCTTTTAGGACTCAGTTATCTCCCTGTTCTGAATTCTCCATCCTATAAGAGAATGAAACTAATATCTGTATCTTTTTCTAAGATACAGTAAATGTGGAGGGACAGAGAATTTGAAAGCTTGATACAAGAAAATGATGTTCTAGAATATACTGGCATTATTCCCAAGAAAAAGATCAGCATAAAGATCATTTTACAAGTTAACAACTGGAATCTAGACTTCAGAAGAAATTAGTAATTAACATCAGAAAACCATTTCCTTTTCCTTGATTGGAGAAACAAAGGGATGCAGTGGTTTATCAGATCCCAAAGTGTAGGATCGAATGACAGTAGCTACAACCATAGCAGGCTTGTACAGAGGTAGCAGGAAACAATGAAGAGATAAGAGAGCTGAGCGAAAAAGGGCTCCAACTAACATAGTTACTGATGCCCTACTTTTTGGATGTCTCTCATTTCATGGTGGCTAAAGAAGCTGGGTATCTTCTTGGGTCACATCTCTTACTGTCAACCATTGATCTCTTTCTCATTCAAAGCTTTCTGGTTTTCCCTTTAGGCTTAATTGTGACAACTATCCTGAATTTTGAAATGCACCAACAAATCTGCCATCTATGTAGTAAACAGTTCACTGGTTTATCTACCCCTAAGTCCTCACATCCATAATATAAGGGAAACTAGAGATACCATAATCCATTTTCTTTATCAGATGCCATCACATGTTGCTTCTCTTGTTTTCTTTGTGCTAGCATAGAGATCACCTCGTTTCCCTCAAAGCCTTTCTTTTAATAACCTGGAGTCATTTTACACCACAGACTGCAGTTCTCTTTAAACCATCAAAATAATAAAATTAGTAAATTTTATTGATTTATAAATAAAATTATTTATATAAAAGACTGGCTGCCTATAATGGAAAGATATCAAAACTTACTTTTAGTTTCAATATTAGAAATTACTGGGTAAACAGATATATAGCAAGAATAACTGAGAAGTAGCCTTCACGGTGTCTAGAAATTCTTTTGTTTTATTCTAAAACTTTTAAGAGGAAAAAATATTTTTTCTTAAAGTAAACAATAGTACAAAAGAGTACTTACGCAGCACTTACAAAAGCATTCTTTAAAAATTTTCAGAAGCTACCATACCTCATCTAAAACTAGCTATGTGACATTTAAATCATATTATGCTAAAACATTTTCAATAATTTAGCTTAAAGAGGATTGTTACTATGTAGACAAAACAACAATAATCTGACTGAATTTCATTTAAAGTGAATTTTCAATAATTCCATTAATTTTAACAAGTGAGGACACAACTTGATATAGGAAGACCCTAGTTAGTAGAGCCCTTAGGCAATTGGTAGAAAGAGAAACCACTGCCCTCTAGAATTCCCCCTCAATGCCAGTCTTAGGGAATCCACACAGATAGAGTTGCAACAAATAAGAGGTCACATTTTAAAAAAGAAAATCACAGAACACAAAGGAAATAAGCCACGATGTGTAAGAGTCGGCAGAAAATGACAAACAACAAACCTAAAACCACAAAGACATCTGATATTGTTATATTTTGATGCTGAATATAAAATAAGTGTGTTTTCTATGTGAGAAGCAATTTTTTTAATTGAAACCATTAGAAGAAAGAAAATTAGATATTGAATCTACACTCCAGCTTAACCTAGGAGCTTTGACATTACTGTTTGAAAGCTTAGAAATAATTCTACCTACACTGCAGAAAACTCAAAAGGCTCAAGACTAATAAATCAGGAAAAAAGTCACAAAGAAACAAAGAGATGGAAAATGAGATATTATGAAATGCAGATAATCATGGTAGAAGGCCCAATCAACCCCTAAATGGAATTTCTTTTTTTTTTTTTTAAGATTTTATTTATTTATTTGAGAGAGAGAGAATGAGAGAGAGAGAACACCTGAGAGGGGATAGGGTCAGAGGACGAAGCAGACCCCTGCCGAGCAGGAAGCCCGATGCGGGACTCGATCCAGGGACTCCAGGATCATGACCTGAGCCGAAGGCAGTCGCTTAACCAACTGAGCCAGGCGCCCCCCCTAAATGGAATTTCAAAAGAAGATATTGGAAACAATGTAAAAGGAGTAATATGGAAGAAATAATGCTGAAAAAAATGTTATTAAAAAAGTCATCATTGGGGCGCCTAGGTGGCTCAGTCGTTAAGCGTCTGCCTTTGGCTCAGGTCATGATCCTAGGGTCCTGGGATTGAGCCCTGCATCAGGTTCCCTGCTCCGCGGGAAGCCTGCTTCTCCCTCTCCCATTCCCCCTGCTTGTGTTCCCTCTCTCGCTGTGTCTCTCTCTGTCAAATAAATAAATAAAATCTTCAAAAAAAAAAAAAAGTCATCATTTAGAGGGAGTATAAAATCCCAAGCAGGATAAAAAAAAAAAATCTACATCTAGATGCACTGTACTGCAACCACACAGAATATCAAAAATAAAGATAAAATATTAAAACTATTCAGTAAATAGCAGTTAGACTAAAATTGATTCCTCAACATCAGCAAAGCAATCAGAGAATATATAAATCCACATATTAATAATCATAATAGGGGCGCCTGCCTTTGGCTCAGGTCATGATCCCAGGGTCCTGGGATCGAGCCCCACATCGGGCTCCCTGTTCAGCGGGAAGCCTGCTTCTTCCTTTCCCACTCCCCCTGCTTGTGTTCTCTCTCTCGCTGTGTCTCTCTCTGTCAAATAAATAAATAAGATCTTTTAAAAAAAAATAAGCAT
The DNA here is from genome assembly GCF_011800145.1 of Mirounga leonina. Classification (NCBI taxonomy): domain Eukaryota; kingdom Metazoa; phylum Chordata; class Mammalia; order Carnivora; family Phocidae; genus Mirounga; species Mirounga leonina. Next base: position 8,617,281 of record NW_023270323.1, read on the forward strand.
AATAAACGTAAGTGCAATGACTGTCCAGTGAAAAAACTGGATATAAATTAAATAAATAAACAAATAAATCCTGCTATGTGTCATTTATAAGAAAACAACCTAAGAACACAGCGAGTTTGAAATTAAAACTACAACCAGAAAAGGTTGATATACCTATATTACTGTATTAGGGTTCTCCACAGAAACAGAACCAATAGGATATAGAGAAAAGTAGATAGATATACAAGATTTATTACGGAATGACTCGTGTTGTTATGGAAGTCAAGAAATCCTACAATGTGCTGTCTGCAAGATGGAGAACCAGGAAAACCAGTAACATAATTTCAGTCTCAGTGCAAAGGCCTGAGAACCAGAAGCTCCAAAAAACAGTAGATGGACTTCCCAGCTCAAGAAGAGAGAATAAGAATTCATACTTCCTTTGCCTTTTTGTTCCATTCTGGCTTCTGAAGGATTGAATGATGCCCGTTCATGTTGGTGAGGGTAGAACTTGTTACTTGGGCTACTGAATCAAATGCTAATCTCTTCTAGAAATACCCTCATTGACACAGCCAGAAATGTTTTACCAGCTATCTGAACATCCCCTTTATCCCAGTCTAGTTGACATATAAAAGTAACCATCACAATTACTATTGAAAAATTGACAAAGTAAGCTGCTTGGGTGGATCAGTCAGCTGAGCGTCTGCCTTCAGCTCAGGTCATGATCCCAGGGTCCTGGGATCCAGTCCCACGTTGGGCCCCTTGCTCAGTGGGGAGCCTGCTTCTCCCTCTGCCTACTGCTACCCCCTGCTTGTGCTCACTCTCTCTCTCAAATAAATAAATAAAATCTTTAAAAAAAATAAAAAATAAAACTGACAGAGATATAAGAGAAAATAGACCTTAAGATTGAAAGCCATGCCAAAGAATGAGTCACTGTAACAGAAGTTTCAGCATCAGGCAAATCAAATCAAATCAAATCAAATCAAATCATTATGCACCTAATAAACTAGCTTCAAAAACTGAAAAATCAACCAATCCACTGTCATATTGGTATGTTTTATCACCCCTCACGCTTGATATATATGGATAGATATAGAACCCTGTACACAACAACTATGGATTCCCACAGAATCTTCAAACTTATTTTTGGAACATTTATAGAAACCAAGCAGATATGAGAACCACAGCCACAAAAGGGCTTAAAATTTTTCAAATAACATATATAATACAAAACATAGGGAGGAGGATTCTTATAATCATAATTTATATATAATACAAGTCATGCAAGAAAGTGGTAGAAGTATAACCTGTAAAAGTACTTTGAAAGTAATTTGGCATTATCTGATAAATTTGAAGATAAACATGTCTCATGACCCAACAATTCCCCTCCTAGATATACTTTTATTCATATGTACCAAAAAACTTGTATAGAAATGCTTATAGTAGCATTATTTGTAATATCAAGAAAACTAGAAAGAACCCAAATATCAATTGACAAAAGAATCACGTGTGGTATAGATACACAATGAGATACTATATAGTAGTGAAATGAATAACTCATAATTATAGCCATCCACAGGTAGGAATATCAGAAATATTATGTTTGGTGAATAAAGAAATATCAGAAAAATACATACAGTATGACAAAGTTCATAAACAAGCAAAATAAAGCATTATGTTGTTTAAGGAGATACATATATGTAGTAGAACTAGAAAAAATTAAAATAACAAATATAAATTCCAGGTAAGAAATTTCTGAGGCTGGGGGTTCACAGGAGTTGTGATACAGGAAGTAAGTACAAAGACCTTGATTAGTATGGTGAATGCTCTATTTCTTAGGCTGCATGTTGGTTTTTCTGGGGTTTGTTCTATTATTAATCTTTATGTTTTATACTTATCAAACATTGAATTTAATATACAAAATATTTCATAATTTTGACAGAATGAAATACATGCAACTACCAATTAGCACAAAAAAGATGGTCAATGTCATTAGTCTTTGAGGAAATACAAGCCCAAACCACAGTGGGATACCACTTCACACCTATTTAAATGGCTATTGTGAAAGAAAGAAAAGAAAGGAAGGAAGGAAGGAAGGAAGGAAGGAAGGAAGGAAGGAAGGAAGAAAGAAAGAAAGAAAGAAAGAAAGAAAGAAAGAAAGAAAGAAAGAAAGAAAGAAAGAAAGAAAGAAAGAAAGAAAGAAAGAGAAAGAAAGAAAGAAAGAAAGAAAGAAAGAGAAAGAAAGAAAGAAAGAAAGAAAGAAAGAAAGAAAGAAAGAAAGAAAGAAAGAAAGAAAGAAAAAGAAAGAAAGAAAAGAAAGAAAGAAAGAAAAAAGAAGAGAAGAGAAAAGAAAAGAAAGGGCAAGAGCTAGTGTTGGTGAGGATGGGGAGAAATTGGAACCTTTGTGCACATTGCTGGTGGGAATATAAAATGTTGCAGCCACTGTGGAAAATAGTCTGGCAGTTCCTCAAAAAGTTAAACAGAGAATTATCATATAATTCAGCAATTTTACTCCTAGGTATATACCTAAAAGAATTGAAAACAGGGACTCACACACTGTTGTACACCAAGGTTCATAGAAGCATTATTTACAATAGCCCAAAGGTGGAAACAACCTAAGTGTTCATGAACAGATGAATATAGAAACAAAATGTGGTATATACATACAATGGAATATTATTCAGTCATAAAAAGGAATACATTTCTGATAAATGCTAAACACAGATGAACTTGAAAACATGCTCAGTGAAATAAGCCAAAGAAAGACAAATATTGCATTAGTTGTATTGCATTCCTTGTATTAGTTACATAGAATAGAAAAATTCATAGAGACAGAAAGTAGACAAGAAGTTAATAGGAACTGAAGAAAGGATGCAATGGGGAGTTATTATTTAATGGGTACAAACTTTCTGTTTGGAATAATGAAAAAGTTGTGGGCACAGATGGTGCTTATGGTTGCACAACATTGCAAATGTACTTAGTGCCACTGAATTGCACACTTAAAATTAGTTAAAAGGGTACTTTTGTTATATATATTTAAACACAATAAAAGATTCTTCATAAAAAAAAAGAATTATTCAGATCCAAAGCTATTGACAAGCAACAATCTCCCATACATATTATTAAGTTAAAAAAGCAAGATGTAGAATGGTGTATATAGACTATTCTACCACTTTCAAGGAAAAAAGTAGATGCTTTCTACACACATCGGCACACACATGCACACAGATATATGCAGAGAGATTTTCTAGAAAGACATCCAAGAAGCTGATAACTATGGTTTTCTATGAAGTGAGAGATGGGGTGGAAGGGTGATTTACATTAGATTTTTAATTTACTTACCACATATGTATCACCCTATTAAAAATAAATGAGATTTGAAATTAGAGACTTTTAGAGATTAGTAGGTATTTTAGAAAAAAATAAACTTTTAGAAATGCATATGACTGATTGGATGGAGAAAGACCAGAGTTAACAATACCAGCTGAATGATTATTTTAATATTGCAAACACATGACAGTTGGCATCTGAACAAAAACTCTGGCACTGTAAAGGAAATTGAGAACTATCTTAAATATTGAATAATTATATATAAAAGATAAAGAAGAAATGAAAATACAAAGATAACTTCAAATTTAGGGGTCTGATTGACTAAGAACTTGATTGCCAATTCCTTAACTACTAAGTAATAATTACTTATTACAAATAATAAAGAAAATGTTCTACATCTATAGATTCATTCCTCAAACACTTATCAAGCACTTATGCTGTGCTTCCAGGCGCTAGGCTAGGACTGGGGATAAGAGATGAGCAAACACAGCTTCCACTATCAGACACAGTTTTGTAGGGAAGACAAATGGAATAGAAAATTACAGTGTAATAAAATAAATGCTGTGGTATCCTCACAATCAATGTAGAAAGAACACAGCATAAGGGGAACTCAACTTACCAGTGGGAGTGATAAGAGCTTTCAAAGAAGCAGTACAATCTCAACAACAAAATCAATCTCCAAAGGGGTGATCTAGAACCACACTAGACAAGGACAAAAATATCAAGTAGAAGAAGTGGGTTGGCATTTTTCAGAAGTGATAAGAACTTCAGATGTCTGGAGAGCAGAGCATAAGCAGGAAGAGCATAGGGAAACGGGAAGCCTCCCAGGTCCCTGAAACCAACATATGCAAAATAACCATTCATGAATTACCCGTAAAAACCTGCTGCTCCTGCTGACTGAATCATTTGGTTTTAGGCATTACGGCCCTAAGCATATCCATTTATGATTTATAGTTTTGATTATTTTGTGTTCTGGGCCTTGCCATTTTCCTCCCTAAGTTATATATATTTTTTTCTTCCTTGAGGCCTTAAACTCCTACTTGCTAAGGTGGGGCCATGGGGGAGGTGAATGATGAGTGAGAATAATAATGATTCTATCTTTATGCTTCCAAGCAGGCTGAGGAAGAAGGAGATTTTGGAGAAGATGGTAGAGGCTTTTCAAAAACACATCGCTGATGACCTGAAGACCTCAGTCATTCATAAGCACTTAGTAAGAGCTATTGGGGGGTGCTTGTCCACGCACCATGACCACAGTGGTGAGCATGACCATGAAGTTCTCAGTCTCCTGCCTCAGTGACAAGGCTGCAAAATGGCATTACTCAAATAATGAAATCAATATGTAGGTGAGACATCAGTCAACATTTGAGAGAATTAACAGAGAGACATAGGAAAATATACTCCGTGGATGATCACTGTGTGCAGTGAAGGCATTTTATAGTACCTGACTTGAAAATGTTAATTTCCACAGTTTTCAGCCTTCCTTCCTCCCTCTCACCCTCTTCTTTTCTTTCTCTGTGATGCAAACAGCATGCACTGACACACAATGGAAATGAGCAAACATTTGTGATAAAGACCTAGTTGTGGCAAGTACTGTCTAATGGGTAATAAAAGTAAATATAATATTAATAATGGATAATATTTGAGAACATACACTGTTCTAAGTGCTTATTATGGTTTGGTTTGGTTTTTATTCACTACAAAACTTCACTGTTACACCTATTTTTAGAGATGAGAAAACTGAGACACGAAGAATTTGAATAAATTGCCCAAGGTCATACAGCTAATAAGAGGCAGAGCTAAGATTTGAATTAGAACAGTCTGGCTCTGGGGCCTGAGCTGTTAAACATGACACTATGAGATTCTAGGCTAATATCTTTACTCTGAGCCATCAAGTGAAACATGGGTATAACCTCAAGAACCTTATAACTTATAACAAGAACTTTAATTGATAAACAAATTTGCAGTGATGGGATCATACAGGATCTATTACAATGGCCAACATATTTATGTCCTACCTTGACCATGGAGATACTAGCTTTCAATATTTTTTCATAACTTTATAAATTAATTGCCCCATCATATATAATCTCTGAAGTCAAGACTTTTTTAATGGGAGTCTTGGATATGCTATATTTGTGTAGTTAGAATTAAAATATATTAGGTATTTTTTAGAAAGAAATAGGACATGAGGGGCGCCTGGGTGGCTCAGTCGTTAAGCGTCTGCCTTTGGCTCAGGTCATGATCCCAGAGTCCTAGGATCGAGCCCCACATTGGGCTCCCTGCTCTGCGGGAAGCCTGCTTCTCCCTCTCCCACTCCCCCTGCTTGTGTTCCCTTTCTCGCTGTGTCTCTCTCTCTGTCAAATAAATAAAATCTTTAAAAAAAAAAAAAAAAGAAATAGGACATGAAATTTGGAAATAAATAATTCACATGCTTTTGCTTATGACACTATAAATTATATTATTTCTTATCAAATCATAATACTACAAACCCATAGGCACCTGAATTGAAAAGTCTTAGCTCTCCTTATGCTTATCCTTTCTGCAATTGCTGTCATTATTTTTGGTTAATGGTCCAAAGGCAGCAGTAATGTTCCTTAGAATTTTAAACTTGTGGAAATCTGACAAGTAAGCACATATATTTATGAATGATACACTTTATGGGTTTTTTTTACACTTTTCTTCTCAGTGTTTTTTCTTTTCAAAAGAGCCTTTATGCCTTTCTGTTCGACACTAAGGTCTTTCAGTGTTTCAAAAATGCCACATGTCACGACGACATTTTATAAATGGCACATTTGCTCCAGTACCTGCGTTTAGCAAAATACCCCTTAGTGCACTTCATGATTCTCACCAATGCAGACCGGGAAAGGGATGCTGTCACCAAAAGCTATTCATTATATTTCAAGAAGGCAATATTAAGTCAAAGGAAGCAGACCAATTTCGTGACACTTTACACAAAGGAGAATGTCCTTGGAGATGGATGGCAGAGATTTGTAAAATGTATGCTATAATTAAAATTGTAACCATGGGTTCATGATTTTCTACAGTTACCACAAGCTACATTAATTGACTAGATGGAATTTCAAATTAGCAAAGTACTATAATCAAAATGAGGAGTGTTATAATTAAACGTGCTTGCGGGTGAGGGTCACCGAGTGAGACAAAACTAGATTCCGTTTGCTGCTACTGTCCTTCAAATGATTAAAAGCAAAATTATGCTGCAACAATTTAAACTAAAATATTGTCTTTAGTGATTTATTAGTTCAGAATCATAAAGGCATAAGGTGGGATGAACACAGCTAAGTGTGTAACGTATGAAGTTTAAACCACCGTTAAAAGGAGAAGAGCAGTGGAGAATCTTGTTATATATGTAGAGTTTGTATATATTTATATGACATATAAAATATAACATATAATTGATTATATATAGTATATTTTTTATAAAATATGTTTATATTTAATATATTTATATTGATAAAATATATGCTATATTTCTATTAATATATAATATACATAATAATTTTAAATATTTTTTTGTTCTATATATACCTAAGTCCTAACCCACTGCCCCATTGGGAATATCAATGAGTGGAAAATGTAAGTGTTCATGAGGATAAATACTCTTCCTTCTGTCTTTCACTTGTTTTGGCTTTTTTTCTTCCCTTTTAGTAAGAGGGAGTATGTTGGAGAAAAGCCAAAAGGTTCAGAGCTATTCACACTATTTAATAGCTTTACAGCTCCAAGTTTCAAGCAAATCTTTTGGAGAGCCCTCTGCTGGATTCATAATAAATATACTGATTCAGAGGAAGTGAAAAAAGCTTGCCTAGTTGCCAAAAGTGTTTGTGTGGAAAACAAGGAAGGTGAAGGATGTGGAGAGTAAAATAGTATTCTTTATTCCAAGACTAAATATAGTTGACCCTTGAATAACATGAGGGTTAGGGACACCACAACCCCTCTCCCTAATCAAAAATCCACATATGGGTCAGCTAGGTGACTCAGTCAGTTGAGCATCCAATTCTCGGTTTCAACTTAGGTCATGATCTCATGGTTATGGGATTGAGACCTTCGTCAGGCTCTGTGGTCAGTGTGGAGTCTGCTTCAGATTCTCTCTTGTCCTCTCTCATTCTCTCTCTCTCTCTCAAATAAATAAATAAAATCTTTTTAAAAATCCACATACAACGTTTGACTCTCCAAAAACTTTAATTACTAATAACATACTGTTGACTCAAAGCATCACCAATAACATAAACAGTCAATTAACACAGATTTTGTATGCTATATGTATCATACACTGTATTCTTTTTTTTTTTTTTAAAGATTTTATTTATTTATTTGAGAGAGAGAGAGAATGAGAGACAGAGAGCATGAGAGGGAGGAGGGTCAGAGGGAGAAGCAGACTCCCTGCCGAGCAGGGAGCCCGATGCGGGACTTGATCCCGGGACTCCAGGATCATGACCTGAGCCAAAGGCAGTCGCTTACCCAAGTGAGCCACCCAGGCGCCCCCATACACTGTATTCTTATAATAAAGGAAGCTAGAGAAAAGAAAATGTTATTAAGAAAAGCATAAGGGGGACACTTGAGTGGGTCAGTCAGTTAAGCATCCGACTCTTGATTTTGGCTCAGGTCATGATCTCAGGGTCATGGAATCAAGCCCAGCATCAGGCTCCGCACTCAGTAGGGAATCTGCTTGAGATGCTCTCTCTCCCTCTCCCACTGTGCTGCCCTACCTCTCCAAATAAATAAATAAATCTCAGGATGCCTGGGTGGCTCAGCCGGTTAAGCGTCTGCCTTCGGCTCTGGTCATGATCCCAGGACTTGGGACTGAGTCCCACATCGGGCTCCCAGCTCAGCGGGGAGCCTGATTCTCCCTCTGCTGGCCGCTCCCCCTGTTTGTGCACTCTCTCTCTCTGACAAATAAATAAAATCTAAAAAAAAGAAAAGAAAAAATAATAATAAAATAAATAAATCCTTAAAAAAAGAAAAACATAAGGAAATGCATTTAGAGTCAAAAATATCTACATATAAAATTCATAAAAATTCATAAAATTCATAATAAAATGTGAAAAAAATCAATGAAAAAATATAATGGATCTCATGCACAATTTCTGGACCCAAGTCGGTTTTCAGATCCAGAACTCATTGATGAAAAGAAAATTCTGGGGGCGCCTGGGTGGCTCAGTTGGTTAAGCGATTGACTTCACCTCAGGTCATGATCCCGGAGTCCTGGGATCTAGTCCCTCATGGGGTTCCCTGATTGTCATGGAGTCTGCTTCTCCCTCTAACCCTCCCCCCTCTCATGCTCTCTCTCTCTCTCTCTCTCTCAAATAAATAAAATCTTTAAAAAAAAGAAAAGAAAATTCTGGAATCGTGTGAGGAAACTCATACAAAACTGTGACAAGTATATTCACTAGTAATTTCCCCCATCCTTCCCTAAAGGGACCTATAGCCATTTACTTGGTTAACCATACATTGAGAAAAAGAGAATTTCTCCAATCTTTTGAAAATGTTAGTATACATTGATATGTTGGCATTGATATTTGGAGGTCTAAAGTGCCATTATCATCTCTCCAATAGAATATGTAAAGATGTTATCTAGGTAATAAATGTTGTCTTAGAGTAGGTTCACTTCACAATTGTGATCACACTCACTAGTTCTCATTCCCTAAATGTATAATTGTACTAGATTTAGGTGGTAATATGTAGAAGCCCCACACTTAAGGCATAGACTTTGCTGGGGTATTGGCCTTCATCATATCCCACTTAATTCAAAAGTCTGGCCCCTACAAAATTTAAATAAATCAGGATATTGCCCAATAGAAGGCAAATTTCAGCTTCTGTGTCAGATATGGCATCTATGCTAGAGCCAATTAACAAAGATCCAGCACATGTTATGTAGCCACTGATCTGATGAGTGCATTCTTGTCCATCCTCACCAGTAAGGAGGATCCAGAAACAGTTTACATTTAAATAGGATGGACAACAACATGCACGATTGTCTTACTCCAATACTGTTTGAATTTCCCTGGTCTTTTCAGTCACTTGAGCAAATAAACATTCCACAGAACATCACATCAACTACTATATCTATGAAATTATGTTAATTTGTTTAAAATGTAAATTGGTGGCTTAGGTAAGACAAATGTGCTGGAGAAGTTAAATAGCACAACCTGCCAAGACTCAAGGTCCTGCCTTATTAGTGACGTTTTCAATCATCCAATAATCTGTGGCATGCTGTGTTATTCCTTCCAATGTAAAAGAGGATATTTATATCCCAGATCTTCCAGCGCAAAGAGAAACGTACAATGTCTGGTTCACATTTTCAGGTTCTGAAAATAGCAGGTTCTGAAAACAGAGGAACAGTACTCTGAACTATTCATTGAATGACAAAGAAGGCGGCTAGCTTTGACTGGAGCCTGGAAGAGGAAAGAACTCTCAGTATGTTCAGGGTATGATTCAAGTAGGTCTGGCCCTTGAGATAACCAAGATAAGAAAAGAATACATGTGTAGTTTATAGTAAGATCAAATAACAGAAGATTCTGAGGGTTCTGAAGAAGTGCTATGTTATCTACAGCACAGAAAAGATAGTCTCTTTCAAAAATGGTGTTGGAAAAACCATATGGCTACAAAATAATGAAATTGGGTCCCTGACTCACACCACAGATAAAAACCCACTCAAAATAAAGACTTTAAATGTAAGGCCTGAAATCATGAAACTACTAGAAGAAGAAATGTGAGCAAAAAGCTTCATGACATTAGTCCCAGCAATGGTTTCATGGATGTGACATGAAAAGCACAGGTAATAAGAGCAAAAGTAGATGAGTTAGACTATCTCAAACTAAAAATCTTCTGCACAGCAAAGGAAACAATTGACAAAACGAAAAGACAACCTGTGGATTGGGAGAAAATATCTTCAAACTACATATCTGATAAAAGATTAGTATCTATAATATACAAAGAATTTCTACAACTCAACAGCAAAAACCAAACAACCCAATTTAAAAATGGGCAAAGGATTTTAATAGACATTCCTTCAAAGAAGACATACAAATGGCCAACAGGTATATGAAAGGATGCTCAACATCGCTAATTATCAGGGAAATGCAAATCAAAAGCGCAATGAACTATCATTTCACATCTGTGAAGAGGACTATTATAAACAAACACACACAATGAGTGTTGGAGAGGATGTGGAGAAATTGGAACCATTGTACACTGTTGGTGGGAATGCAAATTCATGCAGGCACTATGGAAAAAATTATGGATGTTCCTCAAAAAATTAAAAATAGAACTACCATAAGATCCAGCAATCCCACTTTGGGATTTATCCAAAGAATTGAAATCGGGACCTCAAAGCAATATTAGCCCTCATATGTTCATTGCTGCATCACAATAGCCAAGATGTGAAAACAACCTAAGTGTCCTTCAACAGATGAATGGACAAAGAAAATGTGGTATATAAGTACAATGGGATACTACTCAGTCTTTTAAAAAGAAGGAAATTCTACAATATCCAACAATGTGGATGAATGTTGAGTACATTATGCTAAGTGAAATAAGTCAGTCACAGAAAGACTAATACTGCATAATTTCACTTACGTAAAGTATCTAAAATAGTCACATTCATAGAATCAAAATGAGTGGAATGGTGGGCGCCTGGGTGGCTCAGATGGTTAAGCGTCTGCCTTCGGCTCAGGTCATGATCCCAGCGTCCTGGGATCGAGTCCCGCATCAGGCTCCCTGCTCCTTGGGAGCCTGCTTCTCCCTCTGCCTCTTTCTCTCTCTCTGTCTCTCATGAATAAATAAATAAAATCTTAAAAAAAAAAAAAATGAGTGGAATGGTGGTTGTGAGGGGCCAGGAGGGAAGTGGAGGAGAAATTGGTAGTTCTAATCAGTGAGCATAAACTTTCAGTTAAGCAAGATGAATAAGCTCTAGATATCTATTTTACAACATTGTACTTATAGTCAACAATAATGTATTGTATACTTAAAAATTTTAAAGGGAAGATTCATGGTAAGTGTTCTTACACAGTAAAATAAAATTTAAAAAATTATCAGATATATGGCTGTTAAATGGGTTTAATGCTAGATTTGCCTAATTTCAAATTCTATGCCCTTTCCACTAAAAATACTGCTCCCCTGAAAACTATTTTGATTGCAGAACACTCTAGTCTTACCAACGTCTGTGATCTCTGAAGAAAGAATATGTTCACAGAGAAGCCTAGGTGGGATATGTGAATCTAAGAAAATGTTGAAAGAGATAAAATGAATTTGGCCATGTATTTATCCCACTATCTTCAAGATATGGAAATATATCCAGTGTACAAGGGCTTTCCATTCCTTAGGGAAGATTTATTATTGTTATTGTTTAGCTTTGTGTTTTAATTTTATGATATGGAAGTATTTTGTCAAGTCTTAACAATTCCTAGATATGTTTTCCTTTAAAACTACCAAATTTCATAATTTTTTATTTGCTCTGAAATCATTAGGCCTATAATTTTGTTTACTCAGTATCTTGAAAGCAGGAAGGGGTGTCCTGGACAAAGGAAATGAGTGCTCTACTCACTAAATGTTACATATTTTACTATAAATGAAGAATTAAGATTCTATATTAGTCATCATTATCTCTTAAACTTATTTTGAGTGAGATTTTGAAGGTCTTTTTAGTAGTTTCTAAACCTACAACACAAGAGAACCAGCACCAGAGTGACAGAGATACCTTATAAACAAAACCTCCCAGCTGGTGTTTTCTATGAATTTTTTAATTTGGCCTTGAACTACATCTTACACTTTCACTGATTCAAGTTGAGTCTTATTTTATTGATGATCCACTTAATTATCCTCAATTGATAGGGATATAATTCTTCCCAAAGTATCAGTGTTTGGCAACTGGAGGTAATCAAGCACAATTCATGTCTCAAATACAAAGTGGGATGATTAAAATGAAACAAATTGGAAACATTAATCAATAAGGCTATATATTTCAGGCCATCAACTGAGATTTTCTTTTCTTTTTTATTATGTTCAGTTAGCCTACATGTAGTACATTATTAGTTTTTGATGTAGTGTTCAACAATTCATTAGTTGCATGTAATCAACTGAGATTTTCAATACATATCCAAGTCGATGGAAAAGTAGAATAAAAATTTTTGTTATATAATTTTTATTATTGAAAAGTATTGAAATACTGTGGTCAGATCACAGAAGTGAATGACAGAGATACCTTATAAACAGTGAATGGGACTGAACCATAAAGAAAAATCACAATATGTTAACAAACATGTTAAAAAATATTCAAGTGCAAAGCTTATATTCACTCTTAATTGATGTGTAAGCACAGATAAAATCTTGGGCCAAGTCTAACTCATCAAAATGATTGGTGTTTTGGAATTTCCAGTACCCAAAATGACAGGGAAAATCACAGGACACCTGGAGTGAAGTGTTGGCTTTGCCACATAATCATTAGCTATATGATCTTGGTTATAGCTCAACCTCTCTGAGGGTCAAAGTTTTTAATCTCTAAATGGGGATAGAGTACTTATCGCTGAGGGATTTTTAAGGATTAAAGAAGATCATCCATATGTCTATTGTGACAGAGTTAATACAGTTACATTTTGCCCTAGCACACAGCTAAAGTCTATTTTCCAGCCTCCTGTACAATTAGGTAGGGCCGTAGGATTAAATTCTGAGCAATGGGGTGTTGGTGGAAATGATGTATGCCATTTCCAATAGAGGCTTCTAAAATGTCCTCTACAGTCCAAGCTCCGTCTCTTATGTGCTGGCTATACGACTTCAGGACATTGAAGAACATGGAGTATTTATCAGACTTGGCCCCTAAATTATAATACTCCCAGAAGACCCTCATTAGACTCATGAAGTGAACATAAATTAAATATGACTATGGCTGTGGCTGTACAGAAGTCAGCTAATGCTGACCAATACTACAGGGATGCTGTGGTGTTGTTCTTTCTTTTTTCATTATTAACTAGTAGCTTCTGAGGAACACATCGAGTTAAAGGGAAATCTATCTGACAACACAAGTGCCATTTGGTCTGATTTAATTAATTTATCTACTTAACAAGATTTATTGAACCCATATGTGCCAAGAACAGTTCTAGAAACTAGGCATAAAATGGTAAATTAAATTCAAGTCCATGCTCTTATGTAGCAAATATTCTAGTGAGTGAAAGAAGCAAATTTACACACACATACACACACATATTATATACAATATGTATATATTATATATAAGTTATATGAAGAAAAATATAATAGGATAAGAGAATATAGTATGATAGGGGTCTATTTTAAACAAAGGGTTCTGGGAAGTTTCTTTGGGAAGTGAACTGAAGTACAAATGTAGAGAATAAACCACTCCAAGTATAAGAAATTGCAAATGCAAAGGCCTGGATAGAAACATGCTTGGTAAGTTCGAGAAATATCAGGGAGGTCAGAGTAACTAGAGGCCAGAGAGCAAGAGCTAGAGTGGTAGGAACTGAGGCCACAGACTCATTGATCATTTACATATATATAATTTATAGTATGCATATTTAAAATATATATAATGCATTTATTATATATATAGATAGGTCCATTTATAATATATATATCCAATATCCTATCAGATGATGTAGCAACGGCCCATAACAAGGACTTTGGGTTTTAATTGAAACCTGATGGAATGATAGAAATGTTGAGACAAGAAATAATATGGCTTATTTTTAAAAGTAACTAGCCCCTTTGACTACTGTACAGAAAACAGACTATAGAGGGTAAGACTGGGACCAAGAAGAACTGTCAGGAGGCTATTGGGATAATCCACATGAGAAGTGGTGCTGCCTGTGAGTAGTGTGTGGGGAGTTGGGGTGGTGTGAAGTGGAAGGTTTGTAATACGTTGCAAAGGTGCAGCAGGCAAGACTCCGGGTGTGTTGATGGAATATAAGAAAAGACTCATGACCTCCAAAGTGTGATCTGAGAAACTGAGTCAAGGCTAGTGCCATTTGTTGAGAAAGAGTATACCATTAAAAAGTAGTCACAGGGAAGAATCATGGGTTTGGGACATATTAAGTTTTAGATTCTTCAAGTTATACCAGTAAAATATCCATCGTTTTCTCTTACATCCCAATTGTCTTAAGAAAACAAAGGAAGTTTGAAAAAATTAGGTGGCTCCACATCAAAGACCTTTCCCCAGTGACACAACAGGCATCCAGGAGAAGGCCTACCTTTATCACTGAAGCAGCTTTGAAGGAGGCCACAATGCGAGTCCTTGTACTGGACAACTCCTATATCCCCACCTCAGTTCCTCTCAACCCTGACTTATATTCCAACCTTTGCTCCTGCAACCAGCTTTGTGTACTGTGACCTGACAGTTGTCAGCACCTCTCTTCACATGCCCGGCTGTATTGCCCTGGGCTCCCTGAGGTCTCGGTGAGAGACTGACATGAATGGATCTGGATGTATAAAGAAGCTAACACTCCACAGGGCAACCCACAAGCAAAAAAGGATGAGAAGCAGTAGATAAATGTTCCCTCCTTCCATCCTGCAGGTGGGCAATTTTGAGGCTCTTTTGAACAGTTCCTCAGAACTTTGTGGCAGGATCAAACTCCAAGAACCAATTTCAGTAACCTAATTATACTATACTTTTACATTGGCCTTTTTTCTTTCTCCGTTGTACTCTCTCCAGTCCCTTAGACTTTCTCCCTGGGATCGTTTTCCAAATAAACCATCTCATGTGAATAAAAAGCAAATCTTCCAGATGGGACACTGGAATGAGATCGCTCACTCATCACATACATATAGGATGAAGGCTTCAGGATATAATAATTTGTTTCATTAACCCTCTGCTATTATATCTTTTTCAGGAATTGTTGTCAGATACCACCCTACAAGCTTTGTGGTGGGATGAACTTAATGAGTGTAACTGTGTGGTGCAAACTAGGAATAGAATCAAGCAGATCTCATACCCTCCTTTGGGTCTTCCTGGCCACCCACCTTTGACTCCAGCCATTTAGGGGCAGCCAGCACTGAGCAGATACAACCTGACATTACCTTGCCCCAGCTATAACTCCTACCTCTTGCTTTTTCATTCAGTCCTCTCTAAGACAACCTTGAGGGACTCCATAGAGTAATGGTCTGAGACTTCAGAAAATCAGATCTGCCAGATTCTGTGTGAATTAGAATCAGGAATTGCTAAATGGTGTCCTGAGACTCATGCCTTGTTAATCAAGTAATTGATTTTGAAACGCAATTTGATGTTGATACGCAATAATATCAGCATCCAGGTGACTTTTTAGGAACAATTTCAGCTGATCAGAAGCTATTTTAGTTAATACTAGTGTTTTCCATATTTTGAGCCAATAATGGAGTGGGAAGTGTTATTTAAAGGAACATAGTTTGGAGCACCTGGCTGGTAAGTAGAAGAGGGCACAACTCCTGATCCTGGGGTTGCGTGTTTGAGCCCCACGTTGGGTGTAGAGATTACTTACATACATACATACTAAAGGAATATAGCTTAGCTAAAGACCATTATGCTTTGCATATATAGATACTACTAGTTTTAAATAGATACGGATAATGTCTAGAGTAATAAAATACAAACTGATCTAAAAGAGTATCTGAATTCATAGTAGTGTTTGATTAGTATGTATTTTCTCAGTAAATGGGTACTAAGTATACAACTACTATCACAGAGAAATGGTGCATAGATTTTTTTTCTTTTATGTTAAGAAAGAGTCACAATGCTCAGAAATATCAAGAGCTACTGTGCCAGAGAATGGAGTTTGCCAGAAATGTTACTCATGAATAATGTAAGAAGTACAAATTAAAAATAACAGGCTAATGCTCCCTGTTAAAAATAATGTAACAGACTTACCTTCACTTCCTTGTCTTAGAGCATTTACTTTAGGAAATTTGTAATTTTTTTACTTTCCCCCCCTCTTTGAAATGTGTATAAATCTGAAAAATAGACAGGAATTTTGCCAGCTTTATGACACCAGCATGTCTTTCTCAAGGATCTAAGAACCTGTCTCTTTGAAATGTAAACATCAAAGAAGATAATGCCCCCATCTCCCAGTTTCTGTGGGAGGGTTGGAGTCTAACCTCAGTGGCCTTGCTCCAGGTTGCAAAACTACCTCCTATCATAAAGACATGAGAAGTTTGTTTTTCCTCTGGATAAAACCAATTAGTTACCACAAGATGGTCACCCCAATTAGGAGATGAATCTAGAATTCACTGTGTGATAAGTGGTGCTGTCAAGTCCTCTTACCTGAGTATTAGTTATTGTTTATCTTAAGAGTGTGTATGTAATGGGTTGTATCTGCTTAACTCTACGAAAGGGTGAGATTTCGCTCTCAGCAAATTGCCTGTGATGTGCATCATATTTTTATGTTTACTCAATAAAAAAACTGGCGTTTTGTTGTTGTTGTTGTTTTGGGGTTTTTTGCTACCTTTGTGGGAAGGTTTTACGGGTTGGGAGATTTTTATTTTTAATTACATTTTCCCAATAGTAAAGAGGAAAATTCTCTATCAATGGACCCAATATTTATCAGGCCAGCACTGAAATCAGCAATATAGCAGGTTCGTTCACAGAATTTCTACCCTTGCTCCCTCGTCTCTAGGGTATCTGAAATAAACTTGAACCCTATAACCACCTTCACATGTGTAATGGGTAGCTCTGTGTTACTTGTGGACCTTCAACCTCCTCTTTTGATTATAGTGAGGCTGTTAAAAAACAGTTCCTCACATGATTACTCTTTCATTTTTCCTTTGTCTGACCTTTCCTGGTTATTGTCAGCTCTTCAGGCTTACCCCAGGCTTCAGTCTGAGCATTCATTCTAAGCAGCTAAGCTCAGCTCCTGCTTGTCCCTTCTCATTATCTTTTTCTACAGTCCCAAATTACAACCATGGGTCAGAAATTCTCATCCTCATGCTTCAGAATGCACTCCATTTCAAATAGCTTTTCCTTTACCCCATTTTCAGATTAAGAATAACTTCCACATTGAAAAAGATGGTGTATGCTTGTATTAGCATTTTTCTTCCAAGAAAGGTAGAAGGTCCAAGGTAATTCCATTATGCCTAGGGCAATCTTTTTTTTATCAACAAGTCAGGACTACATTTCAATTGGCAATTATCAGTGCATCAGCTGACTTAGGCTCTTGAGTTCTAGCATCCTGTTTCCAAACTGTCACCAGAACTGTGATATCCCAGGTGTGAAATGTCAGTAGCACTGATGGAAGGATCTTACAGAGTGCACAGTATGATAGGTGATGTTCATTAGCGATGACCCTGTACTTATTTCCCAAATGTGATTCCCAGACAAAAGTAACACCCAGGATATCAGCTTGTTTAATTGGACTGTTCTGTTAGGCAGTGACTCAGTCACAAAAGGAAGAAATAACATGTGCTCTTTCAGAATTCACTGATGTCTCAGTCACACCACTCCACAGTGATTTGAACTGTGCCTGGGGCTGTATTGTGCTCAAAAAATACCTCTTAATTTTGATGGAAGTCCCAGTTGACAGTCTCACCAGGAATATTATATATCCTTTTCTGCTATTAGCAACAATTTTAACAGAGTTCCCCAACACATACATCTTTTCACTTTAAGACGCCATATCTAAATTCATGGTTTGTCTTTTGCTTTTCTATAATACAGAAAAAAATCCATAAACAGATCACTATAACATTTGGAACTTCCTATCAGTGATTCTCTGACTAGTGATTATAATTCCATGGCTCCTTAAAATATACTCCAGTACAGAGCAAAGGAAAGCCATCATTTTTTCTTACCTGGAGATTTTTAGGAAAGCCAGACATTAGGATGGATGACCAAGCCCCTAGCAATGATGCCACGCAATCAAAGTCTGGATCCAATGACCCACTTTGAAGTCAACACTACAAAGTTATTGTAAGAAAACATCCCTTGTGGAGAAATTAGAACTCTTGCACAATGTTGGTGGGAATGTAAAATGGTACAGCTGCCACGGAAAACACTGTGGAAGTTTCTCAAAATATTAAAAATAGAACTACCACATGATCCAACAATTCTACTTCTGGTTATTTATCCAGAAGAACTGAAGGGGAAAAAAAAAAAAGAATGCTATCTGCACTGCCATATTCATTGCAGCATTGTTCACAGTAGCCAAGATGTGGAAGTAACCTAAATGTCCATCTGTAGATGAATGGACAAACAAAATGTGATGTATACATACAATGAGTATTGTTCAGGCATAAAAGAAGGCAATCCTGTCATATGCTCTACCACGAATGAATCTTGAGAATGTTATGTTAAGTGAACTAAGCCAGTCACAGCAGGCGAGTACTGCATGATTTCACTCATATGAGGTGTCTAAAGAAGTTAAACTCATTGAAGCAGAAGGTAGAATGGGGGTTGCCAAGAGCTGGAGAGTTGTTCTTTGATGTGTATAAAATTTAACTTATGCAAAATGAAAAAGTTTTAGAGATGTGCTGGGCAACATTGTTCTTATAGTTAATAATATGGTGATGTACACTTTAAAGATTTGATAAGATGGTGAGGCTCATGTCCTGTGTTTTTTTATCACAACAGGAAGAAAGGAAGGGAGGGAGGGAGGGAGGGAGGGAGGTGGGGGAGGGATGAAGAAACTCTCATCCTTGTGATCACTATAGTCAAAGCATAATTGTCATAATGATGAGCTATGAGTTATGACCTCTACTCTCACACACAATGCTGTAACTACTAATGATGGCACATTCCTCACCTCTGTCCATGTTCCATGACCACCAGAATTTTCATGTTTTGAAAAAAAAGGAGAAACAGAAAAATCACCAATCATTTTAATCCTCAATTTTCTGTATTTCTCAATGAATAATAATACTTATCTTGCAGATTTGCTGAGTACAATACATGTATTTAAAGAATATGACCAATTTCTGATTTGCATGAAGTGAGCATATAAGAAATGGCAATTATCATGCTAAATAGATGTATTTAATGGTATACTTCTTTAGTTGGTAAATTTATAATGATCAACACTGATATGTCTACATTTAATTGGACTTTTGTGTAATGAGGTGACTCGATCATGAAGGGAAAAAATAACATGGAGATTTTCACAGTGGACATAGCAGTTTCTATAAGAGACAATAGCAGTTCTCAAGTCAATTAAAACACATTCCTGTTAACTTGTACTAAGTTGTGTTTTGTTTGTTTTTAATTCACAGGTTGATTTTCTGGGGAAAAAAAAAATCATTGATCTTTTCAAATGCCAGTGCATATAGGTTGTACCAAAGTTTGGTTTTTGAATGGGTACCAGCAAAATATGATGAATATGAACTCATGTGTGATCAATGGATAGATGATTATGTATGAAACTTCCATCCATAGTCATTTAACATCATTAACGATATGAACAGGATGGAATGGACAATGTATTACGTTAGAGGCATTCATTCCTCCTGAAGCCAGGAGAATGGACCAATGAGGTTCACTGCTGAGTCCTTCCCCATGAGTTGCCTCCCACCAAAGGAAGCTGCCTTACCCAAGCTTCCACCTCCTCCCTGATCTTTCCCTAGAGACTCTGACCTATGATATAAGGCATGTTGTTCTAGAATTATTATTTTTCCAGGATGCCTGGGTGGCTCAGTTGGTTTCTGCCTTAGGCTCAGGTCATGATCTCAGGGTCCTGGGATTGAGCCCCTCATCGGGCTCCTTGCTCAGCAGTGAGCCTGCTTCTCCCTCTGCCTGCCATTCCCCCTGCTTGTGCTTGTGCTCTCAATCTCTCTCTCTCTGACAAATAAATAAATAAAATCTTCAAAAAAAATATTTTTCCTACATATGAATATTATCAAACATACAGAAAGATTGAAAAAGCATTACAGTGACACCATGTATCTACCACCTAGTTTCTACCATTTACATTTTATTATACTTGCTTTATCAGATGTCTATCTATCCATCTATCTACTTGGATTTATTATGAACATCTGAATATTTAATTTAAAATATTGGTAATCATTGTAAAATGTAAAATTACAATGAAAATCTACCTCACCTAAACCAGGCTGCCCTGTTATCAAGATATTTTAAACTGCCTTATCTTGCACTTATATAAGATGTTCAACCAAGACAGAATTAAAATCATTACATGTTCAAAGGCTGTTTTAACAAAGAAAGCAAACCTCATTATATACTTTGCAGATATACTGACAAATAATGGTTGCCTGCAAATCTTTCCTCTGCTGAAACCTGCTGAAGAAATCAAACCAGTATATCATGAGATGTGAGTATTTCTTCCATGCTACCTGATGGACAGACCCTCCTATCATTCCATCATTCCTCTCCAGGAATACTTGCCAATGAGAGTTAGCTAGAAACCTGAGTGACAGATAGAAATCCAGGAACAATTTTATTATCCTGAAAGTCAGTCATATATTTCTATTGCCAAAGTTCTAGTCCCAGGTTTAAGGATAAACTTTTCTCATGAGATTTTGTGAAGTCTGTTGGTAGATGATATGACTGTCTATGTGGAAACCCCCAAAGAATCAACCAAAAAAACTCTTGGAACTAATAAACCATTACAGCAAAGATGTAGGACACAAGATATAGATAAGTATATTGCTCTCATATACATAAGCAATGGACAAGTGGAATTTGAAATTAAAATCACATTATCATTTACATTAGCACCCTCCAAAATGAAATATGTAGGTATGAATCTAACAAGATCTGTATGAGAAAAATTATAAAACTGATGAACAAAATCTAAGTAAATGGAAAAAAAAAAAAGATTTTGTGAAGTAGAAAATGCCTGTGAAAATATTGAATATAAAAATATAAGTGAGATTCACAATTGCAAGACTGCTTCTGAAAATATTCAGAAAGCATCTTCTTCAAGGTGGATACAAGAGTTTCAGTTTGTGGGGCTACGTCATTAGCATCACTTTATCATCACTCTAGTCCAAAAGCTAAAGAGGTGAGAAACTTAGTTACATTTGGGTGCGGATGTACAGGGGGTGTTAATAACTTGGTCACATTGTTATATCAGCTGTACCCTAGACTGTAGGAGCTAAGCAAAGGAAGTTGCTCCTCCACTAACCTCAGTTGAAAATGAATGTCTATTGGAGAGGAAAAGATGACGGAGGAGTATGGGACCTTATTCCAACCAGTCCCCAGAATTGAGCTGGATATCTACCGACCACTCTGAGCACTCATGAAATCAGCCTGAGATGTAAGAAGATCTGGATCTCTACAAACAGAATATTGCAGGCAGTTGGTTTCAAGGTACGAAGCAGGGAGCGGTGATTCCATGGGCAGATATTGGAGGATAAACGGTAGCAGGAGGGAGCCTGGTACACCGCTGGTGAGCGAAAACCTCCCACACTGGGGACAGGGCACAGACTCGCAGACTGGTAGTGGTGGGGAAAGGACTTTAGGGCAGCCCCCAGGACGGAAACCCAGAGTAGCATGGCCACCTGGGTGAACTGGGGGTGGCTAGTGGTTTTAGAAGCACAAAGGGCAGAGACATACCCTGACCTGGAGGCAGGACTGGGGGCGCTGCAGAGGGGCACACAACCCAGGATGCTGCAGCTTATAGCAGCACAGACAGAAATGGAGATAGTGTGGCCTGGAGAGCTCACTGAAGAACAGACTGCAATCTCTCTGCTCTGAGGCAGAGGGTGGAAACAACCTCTTCTGCTCTGACTCTCAGAAGAGACGTGGAAAGCTGCGAGGGAAAGCTGCCAGAGAACAAAAGCCCCAAAAAAACAGTTCCCACTGAGCCCAACCCCCACCATAGGGGGGCAGGGCAACTCCACCCAAACAGGGTTGCCTGAGTAATAGCATGGCAGGCCCTTCCCCCAGAAGACAGGCTGGGAGCAAAAGAGGCCAGCAACCCTAAAGTCCCTAGAAAATAGGTGCATCTTGCTTGGGTTGTGGTCAATAATTTGGACTCTATACATTCCCTCAACCACCTATCAACAGAATGACTAGGAGGAGGAACCCCCAAAATAGGAAAGACTCAGAGATTATGACTTATGCCACAGATTTACAAATGGATTCAGATATAACCAAGATGTCAGAGATGGAATTCAGGCTAGCAATTGTGAAGACAATAGCTACAATGGAGAAATCAATTAATGGCAACATAGAGTCTCTAAGGGCAGAAATGAGAGCTGAATTGGCAGAACTTAAAAATGCTATCAATGAGATCCAGTCGAATCTAGATAATCTAACACCTAGGGTAAGTGAGGCAGAAGAAAGAATTAGTGACTTGGAAGACCATTCAATAGATAAAAAGGGAAAAGAGGAGGCCAGGGAAAAACAACTCAGAATCCATGAAAATAGAATCAGAGAAATAAGTGACACCATGAAGCGTTCCAATGTCAAAATTACTGGAATCCTGGAGGGGGTGGAGAGAGAAAGAGGACTAGAAGATATATTTGAGCAAACCCCAGCTGAGAACTTCCCTAATTTGGGGAATGAAATAAACATTTGTGTCCTAGAGGCAGAGAGGACCGCTCCAAGATCAAGGAAAAGAGGCCAACACCCCATCATGTAATAGTAAAACTCGCAAATCTTAGAATGAAGGAAACCATCTTAAGGGCAGTTAGGGGGAAGAGATTCCTTACGTACAGAGGGAGGAACATCAGAATAACATCAGACCTATTCACAGAGACCTGGCAAGCCAGAAAGGCCTGGCAAGACATATTCAGAGTACTAAACGAGAAGAACATGCAGCCAAGAATACTTTATCCAGCAAGGCTGTCATTCAGAATGGATAGAGAGATGCAGAGCTTCCAAGACTGGCAGAAACTGAAAGAATATGTGACCACTAAGCCGGCCCTGCAAGAAATATTAAGGGGGGTTCTATAAAAGGAGAAAGACCTCAAGAGTGATATACAACAGAAATTTACAGGGACAATCTATAAAAATAAGGTGTTCACAGGCAACATGATGAAAATAAATTCATATCTTTCAATAATCACTCTCAACGTGAATGGCCTAAATGCTCCCATAAAATGGCACAGGGTTGCAGATTGGATAAAAAGACAGGACCCATCCATATGCTGTCTACAAGAGACTCATTTTGAACCTAAAGATACATCCAGACTGAAAGTGAAGGGATGGAGATCCATCTTCCATGACAGCAGACCTCAAAAGAAAGCTGGGGTAGCAATTCTCATATCAGACAAATTAGATTTTAAACCAAAGACTGTAGTTAGAGACACAGAAGGACACTATATCATTCTTAAAGGGTTTATCCAACAAGATGATCTAAGAATTGTAAATATCTATGCCCCCAACATGGGAGCAGCCATCTACATAAGCCAACTGTTAACCAAAATAAAGAGTCATATTGATAACAATACATTAATTGTAGGAGACCTCAATACTCCACTCTCAGCAATGGACAGATCATCTAAGCAGAAAATCAACAAAGAAACAAGAGCATTGAATGACACACTGGAACAGATGGACCTCATAGATACATACAGAACATTCCGCCCTAAAATAACAGAATACTCATTCTTCTCAAGCGCACATGGAACTTTCTCCAGAATAGACCACATCCTGGGTCACAAATCAGGTCTCAACCGATACCAAAAGATTGAGATTATTCCCTGCATAGTTTCAGACCATAATGCTTTAAAACTGGAACTCAATCACAAGAAAAAATTTGGAAGAAATTCAGACACTTGGAAGCTAAAGACCACTCTGCTCAAGAATGCTTGGGTCAACCAGGAAATCAAAGAACTTAAACAATTCATGGAAACCAATGAGAATGAAAACACATTGGTCCAAAACCTATGGGATACTGTAAAGGTGGTCCTAAGGGGGAAATACATAGCCATCCAAGCCTCACTCAAAAAAAATTGAAAAATCTCAAATTCACCAACTAACTCTACACCTTAAAGAACTAGAGGAAAAGCAACAAGCAATGCCTAAGCCATGCATTAGAAGAGAAATAAGATTAGAGCAGAGATCAATGAATTAGAAACCAGAAACACAGTAGATCAGATCAATGAAACCAGAAGCTGGTTCTCTGAAAGAATTAATAAGATCGATAAACCACTGGCAGACTTATC
Source organism: Mirounga leonina (assembly GCF_011800145.1). Lineage (NCBI taxonomy): Eukaryota > Metazoa > Chordata > Mammalia > Carnivora > Phocidae > Mirounga > Mirounga leonina. The sequence goes on from NW_023270323.1 coordinate 8,641,644, forward strand.
CAAAAGAAAAGAGAAAGGACCCAAATTAACAAAATTATGAATGAAAGGGGAGAGATCATGACTAACATCAAAGAAATAGAAACAATTATTAGAAATTATTATCAACAACTATATGCCAATAAACTAAGCAATCTGGATGAAATGGAGGCCTTCCTGGAAACCTACAAGCTGTCAAGACAGAAACAGGAAGAAATTGACAACCTGAATAGGACAATAACCAGTAACGAGATTGAAGCAGTGATCAAAAACCTCCCAAAAAACAAGAGTCCAGGGCTTGATGGATTCCCTGGGGAATTCTACCAAACATTCAAAGAAGAAATAATACCTATTCTAGTGAAGCTCTTTCAAAAAATAGAAACAGAAGGAAAACTTCCAAACTCATTCTATGAGGCCAGCATTACCTTAATCCCCAAACCAGGCAAAGACCCCATCAAAAAGGAGAGTTTCAGACTGATACCCCGATGAATATGGATTCCAAAATCCTCAACAAAATCCTAGCTAATAAGATCCAGCAATACATTAATACACGACAAAGTGGGATTTATCCCCGGGATGCAAGGGTGGTTCAACATTCGCAGATCAATCAGTGTGATAGAACACATTAATAAGAGGAGAGAGAAGAACCATATGGTCCTCTCAATTGATGCAGAAAAAGCATTTGACAAAATACAGCATCCTTTCCTGATTAAAACTCTCCAGAGTATAGGGATAGAAGGAACATTCCTTGATATCATAAAATCCATCTATGAAAAACCCACAGCGAATATCATCCTCCATGGGGAAAAGCTGAGAGCCTTTCCCTTAAGATCAGGAACACGTCAAGGATGCTCACTCTCGCCACTATTGTTCAACATAGTACTAGAAGTAGCAACAGGGAGCCTGGGTGGCTCAATTGGTTAAGCCACTGCCTTCGGCTCAGGTCATGATCCTGGAGTCCCGGGATCGAGTCCTGCCTCAGACTCCCTGCTCAGCGGGGAGTCTGCTTCTCCCTCTGACCCTCCTCCCTCTCATGCTCTCTGTCTCTCATTCTCTCTCTCTCAAATAAATAGATAAAATCTTTAAAAAAAAAAAAAAAAGAAGTCCTAGCAACAGCAATCAGACAACAAAAAGTAATAAAATATATTCAAATTGGCAAAGAAGAAGTCAAACTCTCTCTTCTCACAGATGACATGATACTTTATGTGGAAAACCCAAAAGACTCCACCCCCCCAAATTACTAGAACCATACAGCAATTCAGTAATGTGGCAGGATACAAAATCAATGCACAGAAATCAGTTGCTTTCTTATACACTAACAATGCAACTGTAGAAAGAGAAATTAGAGAAATGATTCCATTTACAATAGCACCAAAAACCATAAGATACCTCGGAATAAATCTAACCAAAGAGGTAAAAGATGTATACTCTAGGAACTACAGACCACTCATGAAAGAAATTGAAGAAGACACAAAAAGATGGAAAAACTTTCCATGCTCATGGATCGGAAGACTAAACATTGTTAAAATGTCTATGCTACGCAGAGCAATCTATACCTTCAATGCCATCCCGATCAAAATTCCAATGACATTTTTCAAAGTGCTGGAACAAACAATCCTAAAATTTGTATGGAATCAGAAAAGACCCCAAATCGCCAAGGAAATGTTGAAAAAGAAAAACAAAGCTGGAGGCATCACATTGCCCAATTTCGAGCTATATTACAAAGCAGTGATCACCAAGACAGCATGGTACTGGCACAAAAACAGACATATAGACCAATGGAACAGAATAGAGAGCCCAGATATGGACCCTCAACTCTCTGGTCAAATAATCTTTGACAAAGCAGGAAAAAATATGCAATGGATAAAAGACAGTCTCTTCAATAAATGGTGCTGGGAAAATTGGACAGTCACATGCAGAAGAATGAAACTCAACCATTCTCTAACACCATACACGAAGATAAACTCAAAATGGATGAAAGACCTCAATGTGAGACAAGAATCCATCAAAATCCTAGAGGAGAACATAGGCAGTAACCTCTTTGACATCGGCCACAGCAACTTCTTTCAAGATACATCTCCAAAAGCTAGTGAAACAAAAGCAAAAATGAACTTCTGGGACTTCATCAAGATAAAAAGCTTCTGCACAGCAAAGGAAACAGTCAACAAAACCAAGAGGCAACCCACAGAATGGGAGAAGATATTTGCAAATGACACTACAGATAAAGGGCTGGTATCCAAGATCTATAAAGAACTTCTCAAACTCAACACCCAGAAAACAAATAATCAAGTTAAAAAATGGGCAGAAGACATGAAAAGATGCTTCTCTGAAGAAGACATACAAATGGCTAACAGGCACATGAAAAAATGTTCATCATCATTAGCCATCGGGGAAATTCAAATCAAAACCACATTGAGATATCACCTTTTACCAGTTAGAATGTCAAAAATGGACAGGACAAGAAACAACAAAGTTGGCAAGGTTGTGGAGAAAGGGGAACCCTCTTACACTGTTGGTGGGAATGCAAGATGGTACAGCCACTTTGGAAAACAGTGTGGAGGTGCCTCAAAAAATTAAAAATAGAGCCACCCTATGACCCAGCAATTGCACTCCTGGGTATTTACCCCAAAAACCCAGATGTAGTGTAAAGAAGGGCCATATGCACCCCAATGTTCATAGCAGCAATGTCCGCAATAGCCAAACTGTGGAAAGAGTCAAGATGCCCTTTGACAGATGAATGGATAAAGAAGATGTGGTCCATATGTACAATGGAATATTTCTCAGCCATCAGAAAGGATGAATCCCCACCATTTGCATCAACATGGACAGGACTGGAGGAGATTATGCTAAGTGAAATAAGTCAAGCAGAGAAAGTCAATTATCATATGGTTTCACTTATTTGTGGAACATAAGGAATAGCATGGAGGACACTAGGAGAAGGAAGGGAAAAATGAAGAGGGGGAAACCGGAGGGAGAGATGAACCATGAGAGACTATGGACTCTGAGAAACAAACAGGGTTTTAGAGGGGAGAGGAGTGAGGGGATGGGTTAGCCCCGTGTTGGGTATTTAGGAGGGCACGTACTGCATGGAGCACTGGGAGTTATACGAAAACAATGAATCGTGGATCACCACATCAAAAACTAATGATGTATTGTATGGTGACTAACATAACATAATAAAATAAAATTTAAAAAATAAAAGAAAATGAATGTCTATTTAGTTTCACTCATATGCAGTATAATTATCATAGGAGCAACCTACCAGCCCCCAATGCTGAAAAGATATTTCTGCTCTATAATGTCAAGCCTCAAAATGCAATTACCAAAATTATAACAAAATCTCAATAGCTAAACTTCATCTAATAACATTTCAGATTTAATTTTGCATTTGACATGTTCTTTCTATATTATGATATCTATCTTAGCCAACTGTTGGCTTTAACATTTGTTTTTTGTTTGTTTGTTTGTTTGTTTTTTTAAAGATTTTATTTATTTATTTGAGAGAGAGAATGAGAGAGAGCATGAGAAGGGGGAGGGTCAGAGGGAGAAGCAGACTCCCCGCCGAGCGGGGAGCCCGATGCAGGACTCGATCCCAGGACTCCAGGATCATGACCTGAGCCGAAGGCAGTGGTTTAACCAACTAAGCCACCCAGGCACCCTGGTTTTAACATTTGAACATTCAACCTCCAGCCAGAATGTCTATTCACTACACCTCCAGTGAATTTGACAGACTGTTTTTCCTTTGTTAAGATGTCAGATTATTTTTATGTTGAAAACTTATGTTCTATATTGTTATATTTTAAAATTACATAATATTCCTAGAGAATTCTTTCCATTCAGAATCTTCAAGTACTTTTGAAAAGCAGTATTAAAATTCATTCTCACAATTATCTCTTTTGGAGTTAGTGTGAACTTCCATAATATCAAAAACAAAACAAAACAAAAGAAAAAACAAAAATCCAGATTGTGTTTTATTATTTAGAATATATACATGGATTTCAGAACTTGTATGGAGTGATTTTGGTTTCAAAACTTTCACCTTTTGTGGACTGCATTATTTTGTATAAAGCTCTATTTTTATATTTTGTTAATACAGACAAAAAGTCAGAAATTAGATTGTGAATGTATAGCTTTACTAATTAAATATCATACTCATTAAACGTGGTCAGAAGTGGAAGAGTGAAATGCAGAGCATGTATGAAAGCAATGGAAAGTCTATGCCATGGGAAGATGCTGCTTGTTATGAAGACTGTGTGCACAAAGAGCCCAGACTCACTCACTTAGTAGGAGCAGGTGCACATTTAAACAACTTACATCTACTTTTAAGGCTGTTATTAAAAAACACCTGGACAAATATTTCATGAGTCTCAGGAAAGAAGCTGGAAGAGAATGGCTGATGGAAATAAATACTATGGAGGACAAAGAGCATTTGAGTAAAGTAAGGACAGAGGGAAATTTGCCAGTTTAAACAGGAAACAGAGAAAGGAAAGGTCAAGTTTCCTGGCATGAAGCAAGACTTTGTTTATCAAAATGAGATTCATCTTCTAAGTGAAAATGTGATTAGTAGGTGAAAGGCTAGCTGACCCTAAGTGTAACAATTGTATTGACCCAGAGGGAGGTCCTAAGTTCTAACTACATTTGACAGGCGACTTTCAAAGGAGTTGATCACACTGAAGTTTGTAAAAATGTCTTCAAGAAAGTGTTTGCATTTCCTTATAGCGTGGGTTCACCCACAGACCATTCAGTAAACAAAATGCTCTTTCACTTTTGGTAGTTAATGAGAGAAAGATTACTCTTACCCTTATCATGATGGAGTTGTAATCTCTTTTCTGAGTAAGGTATATTGGCTCTTTATTTAAAAAATAAAAATAATAATATGGATTTCTACTCTGTACAAAAGAAACTTGAACTTTATTTCTCATGAGGGACCAAAAAGCAAGTGGAATACTTTGAGTTCTATATTGTGGTACAATTACACTTTCTCTTAATAGCTTTCTTGTAGTGAAACTTGGCTCACAATTTGTTTTAGGAGAGGTTAATGATTTCAGCTGAAGTTTCACCAATAACCTTGCTCAGCTACATGACTAGAATATAAAAATGCCAGGGTATTACCTTCTTGGAAGCACAAATCTGATGGTATGCCTAAGACCCCTAGAGGGAAATCCTCTGTAGGCAGTATTCACATTGTCAGAGCAGATGCAATCAGGAGTGCTAAGAATATTTAATCCCTAGGATTTTGGCTTGCCTGAACAAAATGTGTTAGCTTTTGTTGGTTCCAAGTATTACCAATTTTCTCACCTTTGTTACAGTCATTTTAATTCCTTCACTTTTCAAATGCTATGCCTGCCTCTGCCACCACATTCTTTGAAGTAAGTGAAGACAAAGAGAAGATATACAATTCTCTTAAACAGTGATAGATCCAGGAATGGATGCATAGGTTAAACACTGCCTGCCCAAAAGGTATAATTTGGGAGATAGTGGCAAAACCTCTCCTAAACCCCAAATTAAACCATTGCCTTATTGTCTGAAATTATACCCTTTTAAGGATTCACTGGATGGAAGAATTTAAGGTACAGCAGATCTTCTATGGCAGAGAACTATATATATAGAAAGGAGGCTCCTTTGGGGTGTTCCAAAGAATTCACACATGCCCCTCCAAAGAGAATCTGCTTTTGGTCGTCTTTTACTCTGAGGTCATCACCAAGGAAACTGTCACGTCAAGAAAGGAAAAGACCAACCCCAATTAAGTAAGAGTCATTTGACTGACCCTTTTCTCCCATCTCACTTTTTTTTAAAGATTTTTTTTATTTATTTATTTGAGACAGAGAGAATGAGAGAGAGAGAGCACATGAGAGGGGGGAGGATCAGAGGCAGAAGCAGGCTCCCTGCCAAGCAGGGAGCCCGATGCAGGACTCGATCCAGGGACTCCAGGATCATGACCTGAGCTGAAGGCAGTCGCTTAACCAACTGAGCCACCCAGGCGCCCCCCATCTCACTTTTCTATCCTCAATACACCAGATGAAAAGAGCTTCAGTAGAAGGATGGGGAAATGTCCCTGGATCAGACCTTTTCACTTCCCAATTCCAAGTCCTTTGAGCCAAAGTCTTGTTGCTGATGGCAGGAAGAGAAAGATTTAAGTTGGATATAAACTGGCTCAGGCTGATGTTTAATAACTAAAAGAGATAATAAAGCTATGGGGGTTTCTAAGATGTCACTATGTAATAAAAATGGAAATGCTACAGAGAATAGTTGAAGGAAGTGATTTTGAAAAGGAAAAGATTAACAACTTTATATCTTTGTCCCATCAAGTTCATTCACACTGTTCATCAATCTGATTACACATTGTTATCAGTAATTCATATTTAAATGAGTCTGCCTAATCCTTTCCTTATTTAGTAACTGACATGAAGTCACAGAGGAAATGGGAGTGCTGATAAGAGAAGGGAACAGAAATAATTTTGAAGTAGGAATGCAGTTTTAGGGGAGCAGCCTGGGTAATAAATAATTGTAAGAATCAGAGCTACTGTGTATGAGGCATTTCTTTTCTTCTTCCTTTTTTTTTAAGATTTATTTGTCGGGCGCCTGGGTGGCTCAGTTGGTTAAGCGACTGCCTTCGGCTCAGGTCATGATCCTGGAGTCCCAGGATCGAATCCCGCATCGGGCTCCCTGCTCGGCAGGGAGCCTGCTTCTGCCTCTGACCCTCCCCCTCTCATGTGCGCTCTCTCTCTCTCAAATAAATAAATAAAATCTTTAAAAAAAAAAAGGAAAAAAAGATTTATTTGTCTTTTTGTTTATTTGTTTATTTATTTATTTGTCTATTTGTTTTTTAAGATTTATTTATTTATTTATTTGCTTGGAGAGAACAGCGGGGGGAGCGGCAGGCAGAGGGAGAAGCAGGCTCCCCACTGAGCAGGAAGCCCAATGAGGGACTGGATGCCAGGACCCCAGGATCATGGCCTGAGCCAAAGGCAGAGGCCCAACTGACTGAGCCACCCGGTGTCACACACCTTTGGAGAATCCTGACTGATGAGGGAGCTGAAGACAAGCTGAGGACAAAGCACAAGTTGACACCTTGCAACCCACACCGCTCCCCCCGCCAGCCCCTCCATCCTCCCTTGGAATCTGTGTGACTTTCGTCAGGCACTCCTGGCTGCCCTAAAACCAAGGGAAGGGAAAAACAAATGGTTAACTGATACAGACCACAGTCCTGTGGGACATGAGCCCATCAGTTTACCAATTTACATGGTGATTTACAAAGATTTACAAGGAAAAAGCATTCTTATCAATCACCTAACTTTCAGAGACCCATAACTCAATTTCGTGGAGCCCTAACATCACCCTCCCCTCCAGTGATGTGGGAAACAGAGGCAGAAGGGAAAGTAAGCAAAATTAAATTTCTTTATAACCTGCAGCCCATTGACAAGGACCTGAGATAGGTAGAGTATAACATTCCTCCAGGAAGCTTCCAACCATCTTAATGTTAATGCCTTACAAGAAATAAAAACAACTTTAACTTGACAATAGCCAGGCCTCCAGGATCCTGTGAGTCTTAGCATATGAAAATCCTTTTGGACACCTCCCTTTCTCCTTACCTCCCCCAACTCCCAAGTATATAATCAGGCACCTCTCACAATCCAGGTCCAGCAGCTCTTTCTGCCCACGGGTCCTGTTCCTGAGCTTTAATAAGATCTTTACCTTTTTGCTCCAAAGACATCTGAAGAGTTCTTTCTTGGCCATCAGCTCTGGACCTCATCAACATTCCAAAACTATGTCACTTGACAACTGTGTATATTAACTGTTATTCATCCCAGCTTGCAAATAAAGAACACACCTCAGAGAAATCATGTGAATCATCTAAAATAATGAGTCCAGAGTCCGGACTTGAAGATAGAGGGTTTGATTCCAAGGTTCCATGCTGCAGTCATTACATATACCATGTGGCTCCCGGAGGGCGGGAGGGCAGGAATTTGGGGGGTAATAGCATTTGGGGAGTAATAGTGGTAGGGAAAGAGAAGAGGAGACAGGAACCCAGAAGAGACAAAGAAAACAGGAAAAAGTAGAAAGATGCTGGAGAAAACATTTTTCAACCTACAATTACAATGAGGACTGACCTAAAATACTTGACCTCTTCGTAGTTTATCCATGGAAAACCAAAGCACTGACTTAAAAACACATAACATTTTAAGTGCTTTTTCTTTATTACCCTGCTCTTGGTTGTATATATCTGTCTTTCAGAAAGGAAATTATGTGAACCTTCAATATTCAACCACAAAATCCATTCCAAGAAAGGTCAATGTTTTTGTATCAGATAAGCTGTTTGTTTCCATGTTTGGAAAGACCTGAGCCAAAAGTCAGAATGGAAAATGGAATGAATCCCTAGTCCTTCCTGCGATTTGGGTTCATTCCAAGTATTTTCTTATGTTACAAAACATCAGACATAATAATATTCAAGTACGACCACATAAATACATCATTCAGCAAAAATATAAAATTATATGCCATTACAAAGAAACTTAATCTGATGTTTTCATTCATTAATGAAGACTTATAAAGCTTTTAAAGTCCTCCTTTATGAATACAATATAGAAATAAAGGAATAACTATTTTTTACCCAGTGCCTAACCTATCCTTGAATATCTGTGGGCAAACTTAGAACTTCAAATTAGATTTACTTGCCATTGAATGTATTCCCTGTATACCAGTCCAGTCAAAGACTGCGCACCCTCGGTGTGTGTATACATGTATTTCCATGTTCATAAGTGTGTATTTGCATGCCATGGAAAATTCTGCATCAAGTGGTATATATCTACATTTCACTATTCACTGAGTTATGCTGATAAATCTGGACATCCTATCAGAAGTAACTTTCGCTACTTCACAATCATGCTTCACATCTTCTCTGTCATCTAATTGTGAAAATAAGCACCTGCTTTTATTTTTTTCTATTTTTTTATTATGTTATGTTAATCACCATACATTACATCATTAGTTTTTGATGTAGTGTTCCATGATTCATTGTTTGCATATAACACTCAGTGCTCCATGCAGAAAATGCCCTCTTTAATACCCATCACCAGGCTAACCCATCCTCCCACCCCCCTCCCCTCTAGAACCCTCAGTTTGTTTTTCATAGTCCATAGTCTCTCATGGTTCATCTCCCCCTCTGATTTCCCACCCTTTATTCTTCCCCTCCTGCTATCTTCTTCTTTTTTTTTTAAACATATAATGTATTATTTGCTTCAGAGGTACAGGTCTGTGATTCAACAGTCTTACACAATTCACAGAGCTCACCATAGCACATACCCTCCCCAATGTCTATCACCCAGTTATCCCATGCCTCCCACCCCCAACCACTCCAGCAACCCTCAGTTTATATCCTGAGATTAAGAATTCCTCATATCAGTGAGGTCATATGATACATGTCTTTCTCTGATTGACTTATTTCACTCAGCATAATACCTTCCAGTTCCATCCATGTCATCGCAAATGGCAAGATCTTATTCTTTTTGATTGCTGCATAATATTCCATTGTATATATATACCACTTCTTCTTTATCCATTCATCTGTCGATGGACATCTTGGCTCTTTCCACAGTTTGGCTATTGTGGACATTGCTGCTATAAACATCAGGGTGCATGTACCCCTTTGGGTCCCTACATTTGTATCTTTGGGGTAAATACCCAGTAGTGCAATTGCTGGATTGTATGGTAGCTCTATTTTCAACTTTTTGAAGAACCTCCATACTGTTTCCCAGAGTGGCTGCACCAGCTTGCTTTCCCACCAACAGTATCCGAGGGTTCCCCTTTCTCCACATCCCCGCCAAAAATTGTCATTTCCTGACTTGTTAATTTTAGCCATTCTGACTGGTGTGAGGTGATATCTGATTGAGGATTTGATTTGGATTTCCCTGATGCCGAGTGATGTTGAGCACTTTTTCATGTGTCTGTTGGCCGTTTGGATGTCCTCTTTGGAAAAATATCTGTTCATGTCTTCTGCCCATTTCTTGATTGGATCATTTGTTCTTTGGGTGTTGAGTTTAAGAAGTTCTTTATAGATTTTGGATACTAGCCCTTTATCTGATATGTCATTTGCAAATATCTTCTCCCATTCTGTCAGCTGTGTTTTTGATTTTGTTGACTGTTTCTTTTGCTGTGCAAAAGCTTTTTATCTTGATGAAGTCCCAATAGTTCATTTTTGCCCTTGCTTCCCTTGCCTTTGGCGATGTTTCTAGGAAGAAGTTGCTGCGGCTGAGGTTGAAGAGCTTGCTGCCTGTGTTCTCCTTTAGGATTTTGATTAACTCCTGTCTCACATTGAGGTCTTTCAACCATTTTGAGTCTATTTTTGTGTGTGGTGTAAGGAAATGGTCCAGTTTCATTCTTCTGCAGGTGGCTGTCCAATTTTCCCAACACCACTTGGTGAAGAGACTGTCTTTTTTCCAGTGGACATTCTTTCCTGCTTTGTTGAAGATGAGTTGACCATAGAGTTGAGGGTCCATTTCTGGGCTCTCTATTCTGTCCCATTGATCTATGTGTCTGTTTTTGTGCCAGTACCATACTGTCTTGATGATGACAGCTTTGTAATAGAGCTTGAAGTCCGGAATTGTGATGCCACCAACTTTGCTTTTCTTTTTCAACATTCCTCTGGCTGTTCAAGGTCTTTTCTGGTTCTATACAAATTTTAGGATTATTTGTTCCATTTCTTTGAAAAAAGTGGATAGTATTTCAATGGGGATTGCATTGAATGTGTAGATTGCTCTAGGTAGCATTGATATCTTCACAATATCTGTTCTTCCAATCCATGAGCATGGAACATTTTTCCATTTCTTTGTGTCTTCCTCAATTTCTTTCATGAGTATTTTATAGTTTTCTGAATACAGATTCTTTGCCTCTTTGGTTAGATTTATTCCTAGGTATCTTATGGTTTTGGGTGCAATTGTAAATGGGATCAACTCCTTAATTTCTCTTTTTTCTGTCTTGTTGTTGGTGTATAGGAATGCCACTGATTTCTGTGCATTGATTTTATATCCTGCCACTCGACTGAATTCCTGTATGAGTTCTAGCAGTTTTGGGGAGGAGTTTTTTGGGTTTTCCACATAAAGTATCATATCATCTGCAAAGAGTGAGATTTTGACTTCTTCTTTGCCAATTTGGATGCCTTTGATTTCTTTTTGTTGTCTGATTGCTGTGGCTAGGACTTCTAATACTATGTTGAGTAGCAGTGGTGACAGTGGACATCCCTGCCACGTTCCTGACCTTAGAGGGAAAGCTCTCAATTTCCCCATTGAGAATGATATTCGCTGTAGGTTTTTCATAGATGGCTTTTATGATATTGAGGTATGTACCCTCTATGCCTATACTCTGAAGAGTTTTGATCAAGAAAGGATGCTGTACTTTGTCAAATGCTTTTTCTGCATCTATTGAGAGGATCATATGGTTCTTGTTCTTTCTTTTGTTAATGTATCACATTGATTGATTTGCAGATGTTGAACCAACCTGGCAGCCCAGGGATAAATCCCACTTGGTCATGGTGAATAATTCTTTAAATGTACTGTTGGATCCTACTGGCTAGTATTTTGGTGAGAATTTTTGCATCTGTGTTCATCCAGGATATTGGTCTGCAATTCTCCTTTTTGATGGGGTCTTTGTCTGGTTTTGGGATCAAGGTAATGATGGCCTCATAAAACGAGTTTGGAAGTTTTCCTTCCATTTCTATTTTTTGGAACAGTTTCAGAAGAATAGGTATTAATTCTTCTTGAAATGTTTGGTAGAATTCCCCGGGGAAGACATCTGGCCCTGGGCTCTTGTTTGTTGGGAGATTTTTGATGACTGCTTCCATTTCCTTAGTGGTTATAGGTCTGTTCAGGTTTTCTATTTCTTCCTGGTTCAGTTTTGGTAGTTGATACATCTCTAGGAATGCATCCATTTCTTCCAGATTATCTAATTTGCTGGCATAGAGTTGCTCATAATATGTTCTTATAATTGTTTGTATTTCTTTGGTGTTGGTTGTGATCTCTCCTCTTTCATTCATGATTTTGTTTGTTTGGGTCATTTCTCTTTTTGTGATAAGTCTGGCCAGGGGTTTATCAATCTTGTTAATTCTTTCAAAGAACCAGCTCCTTGTTTCATTGATTTTTTCTACTGTTCTTATGGTTTCTATTTCATTGATTTCTGCTCTGATCTTTATTATTTCTCTTCTCCTGCTGGGTTTAGACTTTATTTGCTGTTCTCTCTCTAGCTCCTTTAGGTGTAGGGTTAGGTTGTGTATTTGAGACCTTTCCTGTTTCTTGAGAAAGGCTTGTATTGCTATAGACTTTCCTCTTAGGACCACCTTTGCTGTATTCCAAAGATTTTGAACAGTTGTGTTTTCATTTTCATTTGTTTCCATGAATTTTTTTTTAATTCTTCTTTAATTTCCTGGTTGACCCATTCATTCTTTAGTAGGATGCTCTTTAGCCTCCATGTATTTGAGTTCTTTCTGACTTTCCTCTTGCAATTGAGTTCTAATTTCAAAGCATTGTGGTCTGAAAATATGCAGGGAATGATCCCAATCTTTTGGTACCAGTTGAGACCTGATTTGTGACCTAGGATATGATCTGTTCTGGAGAATGTTCCATGGGCACTAGAGAAGAATGTGTATTCTGTTGTTTGGGGATGGAATGTTCTGAATGTATCTGTGAAGTCCATTTGGTCCAGTGTGTCATTTAAAGTTTTTATTTCCTTGTTGATCTTTTGCTTAGATGATCTGTCCATTTCAGTGAGGGGGGTGTTAAAGTCCCCCACTATTATTGTATTGTTGTCAATGTGTTTCTTTGCTTTTGTTATTAATTGCCTTATATAATTGGCTGCTCCCATGTTAGAGGCATAGATATTTATAATTGTTAGATCTTCCCTTTAAGTATGATGTAGTGTCCTTCCTCATCTCTTATTATAATCTTTGGTTTAAAATCTAATTTGTCTGATATAAGGATTGCCACCCCAGCTTTCTTTTGGTGTCCATTAGCAAGGTAAATGGTTTTCTACCCCCTCACTTTCAATCTAGGGGTGTCTTTGGGTCTAAAATGATTCTCTTGTAGACGGCATATCAATGGATCTTGGTTTTTTTCCCAATCTGATAGCCTGTGTCTTTTGATTGGGGCATTAAGCCCATTTACATTCAGGGTAACTATTGAAAGATATTAATTCAGTGCCATTGTATTGCCCGTAAGGTGACTGTTACTGCATATTGTCTGTGTTCCTTTCTGGTCTATGTTGCTTTTAGGCTCTCTCCTTGCTTAGAGGACCCCTTTCAATATTTCTCATAGGGCTGGTTTCATGATTGGAAATTCCTTTAGTTTCTGTTTGTCCTGGAAGTTTTTATCTCTCTTTCTATTTTCAATTACAGCCTAGCTGGATACAGTATTCTTGGCTGCATAGTTTTCTCATTTAGTGCTCTGAATATGTCATGCCAGTCCTTTCTGGCCTGCCAGGTCTCTGTGGATAGGTCTGTTGCCAATCTAATGTTTCTACCATTGTAGGTTACATATCTTTTCTCCCGAGCTGCTTTCAGGATTTTCTTTTTGTCTCTGAGACTCATAAGTTTTACTATTAGATGTTGGGATGTTGACCTATTTTTATTGATTTTGAGGCAGGTTCTCTGTGCCTCCTGGATTTTGATGCCTGTTTCCTTCCCCAAATTAGGGAAGTTCTCTGCTATAATTTGCTCCATTATACCTTCTGCCCCTCTCTCTCTTTCTTCTTCTTCTGGGATCCCAATTATTCTAATGTTGTTTCATCTTATGGTATCGCTTATCTCTCGAATTCTGCCCTCATGATCCAGTAGTTGTTTATCTCTCTTTTTCTCAGCTTCTTTATTTTCCATCATTTCGTCTTCTATATTACTGATTCTCTCTTCTGCCTCATTTATCCTAGCAGTTAGCGCCCCCATTTTTGATTGCACCTCATTAATAGCCTTTTTGATTTCTACTTGGTTAGATTTTAGTTCTTTTACTTCTCCAGAAAGGGTTTCTCTAATAACTTCCATATTTTTTTTCAAGCCCAGCTAGTATCTTTAAAATCATCGTTTTGAACTCTAGTTCTAACATCGTACTAATGTCCATATTGAGTAGGTCCCTGGCAGTTGGTACTGCCTCTTGTTCTTTTTGTTGAGGTGATTTTTTCTGTCTTGTCATTTTGTCCAGAGGAGAATAGATGAATGAGAGAACAAAATGCTAACAGGGTAACAATGTTCCCAGAAAATATACTCTAAACAAATCAGAAAAGACCTGAAACCAGGTTAAAAGAAAGGGAAAGAAAGAAAAAAGAAAAAGAAAAAAAAGAAAAAGAAAAAGAAAAACAAACAAAATCAGAACAAAACAACAAAAAAACCACAGAATATGATCAAATATGGTCAGGCTGGTGCTTAGATCAGTGCCACACACTAGATTTTGGGTGTATTTTGGTCTGTTAGAAGAAAGTACCTCCCAAAATTTTAAAGAAAAACTTATATACGTACAAAAATAAGGGTTAATATGATGAAGGGATGGAATATGACTGTAAAGATGAAAATTATAAAAGATTTTATAAAAGGAATTGATAAGATAAGAAGTTGTTTGAAAAAAGAAAGAAGAGGATTTAAAAAAAAAAAAGGGAGAGAATGTGATCAGGCAGGAGACTAGAACAAAGCCATACACTAGAGATTTAGGGTATATTTTGATCTGTTAGAAGAAACTGTATCTCAAAATTTTAAACAGAGAACAATTTATATATATATGCCAAAAATAAAGGTAACTACTCTGAAGGGATAGTTCAGTTCTAAAAATGAAAAATAAAAATGTTTTTTTAAAAAAGGGATTGATAAGATGTTGGTTGAAAAAGGGAAAAAGAAAAATTCAAAAAAAAAAAGAAAAGACAGTTAAAAAAAAATTAACCTTGAAAGACTAAAGAATCATGGGGAAAAAGCCATGGATTCTATGTGCAGTATTCCCCTAGCGCTGGAGTTCTGCTGTCCTCATTGATTGGTAAACTTGGTCTTGGCTGGCTGTTCTTGCTGATATTCTGGGGGAGGGGCCTGTTGCCGTGGTTCCCAAATGTCTTTGCTGGAGGCTGAATTGCCCTGCCCTTGCTGGTCCGGACTAAGTAATCTGCTCGGGTTTGCTCTCGGGAGCTTTTGTTCCCTGCAAGCTTTCCGCACAGCTTTGGAGAACAAGAGTGAAAATGGCGGCCTCCCAATCGCCACCCCGGAGGAGCCAAGAACTCGGGGCCCCACTCCTCAGTGAGCCCCCAGAGAAAAGCAGTCAATCACTCCCATCTCCCCAGTCTCCAGCCACCCTCTGTGCTCACCCGGCCTGTGACCAAGCGTTTCTATGTCTGGCACCCCACCCCGTGTGGAGTCTCCAAACCCAGCAGATCCCTGCGGTGAGCTCCCGTGCCGCTCCTCCCAGGGGAGGAAGGGGAGTCTCCCTGGATCTGCCGCTTGTTGGGTCCCTGCTGGAGGAGCAGTGGCCCAACTGTGCCGCAGATCACGGTTTATGGCAACCCCGAGCTGAGAGCCCGCACCTCAGCTCCGTCTTTGCAGCCAGCTTCCCCATTCTGACACCCGGGAGCTCTGCTGCACTCAGGCACCCCCGGTCTTTCTGTGACCCCGAGGGTCTTGAGACCACACTGTCCCAGTGAGAGTTCCACCCCCTGCTTAGCCACTGGAGCGACGTCCCTCAGCAGAGCAGACTTCTAAAAGTTCTGATTTTGTGCTCCGCAGTCTATCACTTGCCAGAAGGCGGCTGACGGAGGGCCCCTCCCCCGCTGTCTATCCTCCCGAATATTGCCTCAAATTCACTTCTCCGCCCGTCCTACCTTCCAGAAAGTGGTCACTTTCCTGTTCAGAGAGCTGCTGCTCTTCTTTTCTTCAATCTCCTCTTGAGTTCATAGGTGTTCAGAATGGTTAGATCCCTATCCAGCTGAATTCCTGGGACCAGATGAAATCCAGGTCTCCTACTCCTCCGCCATCTTGCTCCGCCCCCCCCCAAGCACCTGCTTTTAAATCTGAGACCCAAAATGACTAAAAGTGAACTTTAAGAAAAATTAAGAAATTGTGTCATCATTAAACTAAGGGTTTAAAATACAGTTGGCATGCTCTGTTCAAACCTTTTTTTTTTCTCTATTTAATTCACATAGAATTTCTTTTCTTAACATAAAATGCTCTCTATGTATCTGCTGCTCACCATAAAATGATTTCTTCTCTTACTCTAGGAATATGGGGATATGAGCAGTTAGAAGAAGCCTGGATGAACTTTGGTTTGAATGTAAGCTTTGTCTGTATCAGCCATGGGAGCTTGACCAAAGTAACTCACTTCTCTGTGCCTCAGTTTCCTTCTCTCTAAAATGAGGACAATAATATCTATCTCAAGTGTCTTATAAAGATTAAATGACAGAATATATGCATATTGCTTAGCATGGTACCTGGGACACACTGGGAAGCAATATTAGCACCCAGTGGTTAAGGGGGCTCCCTTGGGAACCAGACTCTGATACTCCTAGCTTAGTGATTCAGGGCCAATCACTTGATACTCTGTGCTACACTACATCTGTAGTAGTGAGGGTATAACAATAACATTCACCATGGTGGTTGGATTAAATAAGATAAAACACTTAAAATACTTTTTTAATGGTATCAGTAAAAGTTAGTATTAATACCACATCAATGGTTAGAATCTCTTATAAAAAGTGCAGTTTTATTTTTATGAGGAAAAATATTTTTAAAAAAATAATAGCAAAAAGCAAAATAAAATATCCACTGGAAATGGCATATGCCCCACGACTTGAAGGTCACTAACCTCACCTCTAGCCTTGCCTCTACAGAGCAGGGTTTGGCCAGAGCTTAACCACCAGAGGGAGAGAACAAGAGCTGCTGTGTGGCGCTGCCTCACCACCACCCCAACCCCCGCCCCCCCTCCCCCCGGGAGCTGCCACCTAGAGAAGCTTCTTTTCAGAGCTTTCAGATAGTAATGCAGACAAAAGGACTAGACTAGTTCTACCCTGTGGGAAGGAGGAGCTTTCCTGTGTTTCAGCTTTCATCTTAGTTGTGGACCCATTTCAGCCTTTGCTGATCATTTTCAATCCAATTCCAGGTTTGCCCATTCTCCCAGGCTCTGCCCCCAAATCCCCCCAACCCAGAATGCCTCACCCTGTAGTGTTGCTCAGCCAACAGTTTCCTGCCAAAATGAAAAACAACTCGATGTTAAAGGGAGTGACAATGTTCCCGCCCACATGACACCCTGAAGTCAGACAATCACATCAGTCCTTTTTAGAAGGAGGTCAGTAATTCAGGTTTGGGAACTAAAGTCGCAAAATGAGTACAAGTGAATAATTTATACACAAAGGAAGGAATCCCATTGGTAGACAAAAGTAACAATTGTCTGTAATGGAAGGAATTCATCAATTTGAGATTTTAATTCAGAAAAACCTGTTTTATATGTACCATGTGATCAACATAACCACAGCAAATCTCTGGAAGAATATGTATATATCAACATGGTAACAGAGATGATCTCTGGGTAGTAAAGCAACAAGTTATCTCCTCTAAATCTCCATTTCTGTATTTTCCAAACTGTGTGATTATTTCATGACATACCATTAAAATTAAATTAATATTAGTGATAGCCAGCCTCCAAGATGATGTATGCATGTATTTCCATGTTCATCTACGTGCATTGCATGCCTGTAGAAAATTTTGCACCGAGTGGTATATATCTACACTGATCCCCAATGTAGATCAATGACCCCCATCTCCTGGTATTGACACCCCTGTGCTGTCTCCTCCCACACTGTGCCAGTGTTGGTCTGTGTGACCAATAGAATATGACAGAGATGAGAGCATGTCACTTTCAAAAGTGAGGTTACAATAGATGGTGGCTTCTGCCTTGGGTTCTCCCTCTCTCTCTTTCTCCCTCATCCCTTGCTCTGAGGGAAGCCATTGCCATGTCATAAATACATGACCTACTTGGCAAGGAGTGTGGGCCTCCAGCTGACAGCCAGTAAGGAATTGAGCCTGTCAACAACCTCATGAATGAGCTCAGAAGTAGATCCTCCAGCTTCAGCAGAGCCAGGAGATGTCCGTGTCTCCTTCGGTAAGTTGGCCTGTAACCTCATGAGAGACCCTGAGCCAGAACCAGCCAGGCTCCTCACCCTCTCAGATTCTTGAGTCTCAGAAACTAGGTGATAATGGATATTTGCTATTTTAAGCAGCTATATTTTGGGGTAATTTATTACTCGGAAACAGTTTACTGATTTGTTTACTATAATATTGAAGATAAAGACAAACTGATGGAGAAAACGTATTTTTTCTTGAAGGCAGCTTGCATACTTTTCCAAGGAGAGGAGAGGGGGTTTAAGCATTATTAACCTTTATCCATAAAAGCTTCCAAAGTGAAATATCTGGTTGATATGAGGACTTTAGAACTCTTTCTTCAATTATGTTCAGATCTGTAAAGAGGGAATATTTCCCATCACACATTAAATCTAGACTGATAGAAAACCTGAGGTAAAGTGAATCTAAGTGTGGGAAGGAACCCTTAAGGCTAAAGTAATTTTGTACCAACTTGGGAATTTTATTTAAAAAATAGTCTATGGCTATAATTTTATTAAAAACTAGACTAAAGGAGCAAATCCAAATGGAAAACATTGAGTTATTACTTTCCTGCTCTGACAGCACAAAGAAATCATTCTAGATCTAGAAGGGCCCTCAGGCTCTCTGCTGACTAAATTGTACCTCTGAAGAGGCTGACTGAACATAGTGCTTTATGCAATACCAACATTTTACCAAAACTTGTCTGGAAGGAGAAGGCTTTTTTTTTTTTTTTTAAATGATACTTATTTCCTTGGAGAAATAATAGAAATAATCTTCCAGATCTTTTTTTTTTTTTTTTTGGCTCCACCTTGGGTACCTTTCCAAATAGGCCCCAGCTTCCTTTTAAAGCAGACAACAGATGAGATGATCTGGTTTTTTCAATTTGTTCTTACTCATTTGGCCATTTCTAGCTCTTTATCTCTTAGGAAATGTCAAAAAAGAACACGGCAATTTGAAATGACCAAACCTTTTCATTTCGCATCATTACACATTACATCATGCACAGATGTAACCAGGATGCCTGGAAGCAGTCCTTGTCAGGGAGCCGTGCGAGCACATCAACACCCTCACAGGCTCTTGGGGAGCAGCATCAGAGCTTCTGGGGGGCGCCCTGTCAAAATCTCACCTGTCAAGGCCCATAGCAAAGGCATTGCCTTCTTGAACATTTCCCTTGATTGCTTAAGCTGATGATTTTTTTTTTTTTTTACTTTTCCCCCCAATTGCTTCATCAGTACATTTCTTACCCTATTCTTTTATTCTGCCTTTTTATTAATGTTTTTGGTATATTCGTCTTCATTATACACAGATGGACTGCTAGTAATTGTTCTGGACACTGGCAAGACAATGATAAGGGATGCATGGTTCCTCAGAAGGAGCTAGGAGGACCCCACAGGGATCCTCACAATCCTGTAAAACAGCCCCTCCCTTTCCCTATCCCATTTTAAAATACTGCCTGTCTCACCCCATAGCAGCCAAAGAGATTTGTATCTAGAAGGAGACTATAATTAGAACCCATTATTCACCATTATTCAGCATTATTTCTCCTTGCAAAAAAAAGTCATGCAGACTACCCTCATCATATTTGCAACCTTCCTCCTTAGACACAGAAACTCCTAGTTTTCCAGACTTTCCCTCTGCATTGCCCTTTAGCTACCCAACCTCCCAGTGGGCTGTCCCTTCACTTGCACTGTGGCTTCTAGGATGGCATCTGCAAAGAAGCTTCCATCCTCAAGCTCTTTGAAGATTCCTGTAGCTTTCTTGCTTCCTTGAAACCAGGCTATGCCTTGAGGACACTACTTTCCCTGTAGGCCTTGGACATGGAGAATGTTTGTTCTCCCTCTTCCCATATAACACTAGAAGTAAGTGCGGTTGGCAGCCTCCTTGCTTCCCATTGTGGCTTCCAGATCAATATTCACCCCCCTCCATTGTCATAAAAAGAAAAAAATGCCACATGTTTAACGTACATGTCATCATTATACCAACATTCATTTTCACAGGTATCTCCTACATTCACCTGGTCACTCCCTATGTTCACTGAAGATTTTAGCATTTGGATTCAAGTGTTTATTCCTACAGAATTCCTGTCATTGTTCATGAGGAGTTTAACACCTGTGTAGATGACCCATCCAAACTTCTAGCTCTTCAAATCCTCAATTCTTTTCACATCCAATGTCTTAAAGTTCCCTCTCTGCCACTTATGCCCATGGCTTATAACCTTAACCAGAGGGCTGACCTATGGCCTACAGCCATGTCCAGCCTGCAAACTGAGGATGGATTTTATATTTTTAAGTGGAACATATCCATGTTCACTTGCTTATTATATTGTCTATGACTTCTCATTTTACAATGGCAGAGTGAGTCGTTGAGACAGAGACCCCATAGCCTGCAAAGCTGAAAATGTTTATTATCTGGCCCTTGTTCTACACCTTCTCATTACTAGTAAGTGCAACACCTTCAAACTCTCATTTGCAGAAGCCCCCTGTCTGACGGCCCCCTCCTCTCTTTCTGGTTTGCTTGAGCAATCTTTAACCACCCATCCTATTGATGCTGCCTTCACTTACTCTCCACCTCACCTCTCTCATTCCTCGGGCTGGATTCCAAATCATCCGTACATTTACTCCCCTGCGTATAGCCTCAGCATCTGGACCCCTCTTGTTTCTGTTGTTCCAGCCTGTTATGACTGTAACCAAATACTTGGTTAAGTTCAACTGTCTGCCTATTCTGTGCCTGCCCCTGAGGAGCTGAATGTGGCTAGAGCCATAGCAGTGGCAGCAGCACCAGCACTGGGGCCTTGATAAACAGACATCTGATATCCCCAGTGGCCAACGAGCCCCCACCGTACTCGGGAGGAGTATCTGTGAAAACAGTCATTCTTGCCACTCCCGTCATGTACCCATGGAGGATTGTTCAGAGCTCTCATCTATTGATTGATTATGCATCACCATGTTAGTCTTGTTTTCCTCTCAACTCTGTTGTATCATCAATTTACCTTGAACTTGTCTCTTTTTTTAAGATTTTATTTGACAGAGAGAGAGAGAGGGCGCAAGAAGGTGGAGCAGCAGGTAGAGGGAGACGGAGAAGCAGACGCCCCGCTGAGCAGGGGGCCCGATGTGGGCCTCAATCCCAGGACTCTGGGATCATGACCTGAGCTGAAAGCAGACACTTAAATGACTAAGCCACCCAGGCACCCCTTGAACTTATCTTTTACAGCCCCAAAGACTTTTTGGTTCCAGCTTGCCTGCTATGTTTTCACATGTTTTTTCTGTGTATATTTCCTCCAAAACTCATATATTTAGACAGCATCATCCAGTTTATTTCCAAGTGGATAGTGACCAAAATCATGACTAAAATGCATATCTGAAAATTTCCAGAATATTAGAAAAGGATATTGAAAAATGAGGTGCCTGTTCAAATTGTGAAGAAAGCAGGATTATAGAAATTGTAGCATATTTAAATCAGGGTATGAATATATTTCAATGTTATCACTGTAGTTTGGTGTGTATTTATATAAACTAATTGGGAGGTAATGTCAAAAACCTGAATTTGAGTCCTACACTAAAGGCACTTTCTGGCACTTCATGGGAAAACTGGCTGCATGGCTTCTGGAAGACATTTAACATTTCTGCATTTAGTTTTCTCGTATGTGCAGTGAACGAATTTGCTTAGCTACTTCTAAGGGCCCTTCCTACACTAAAATTCTATCATTCTGAGATCTACTCCTATTCTTCCTCTCACATTCCATTGAAGTAAAAGTCCCTTTGGTCTCATAGCCAACTTCATCTCTTATTGAACAAGAATGGTTCTGTGTTCTCAAGTCTGATCTAAATAGCTCTTAAAGAGAAATCAAAAAAGAATTTTGAGACTCTTGAGTCCTGATTGACTGAGACCTTTACATCCTAACAATAGCTATTTGATATAGTCACTGGATAAAGCAATGGCTCTTCTATTGATGTGTCTAAGTGTCTGCGAGTTCAGCCAACCAAAAAATCCATTTGGCTGACTAGTCTTAGTACTGAACAAGATTTCATCCCAAGGGAATATATCTTATTGTAAGATAAGAGAGAATGTTGGGTAATCTCTTTCTAAAATCTTTATAAATCCAAATGCTTCAGCTGAGAACTTGTCTGGGGTGGGGAGGAGTAGGTTAGGTAGATTTATATTTTTTTAAAGTAAATTCTATAGGATCTCAAAAACAGCAATCACTGAGGGAATAAACTACATGTCAATGGTGCAGTTAAAAAAAATGCAGGTATTAGTTCTGTATTTCACAAGAATCCTTATAGTGAAAGAAACAAATATATATTTTAAGTGAACTTACATATACTGAGGCCAAACTTTTATATCTTAATAGCTATGAAAGCATAAGATAAAATCAAGTCATTTTTCTGAACTATTAGTCAAATACCTTAGGAAAAGTTGGCCTACTTTTCACTCAGAGATAGTTCTTGTTGGAAATGTACAAATAAGGCCAAAAAAATCCCAAACAGAATTTTTAAATATCGATATGATGAAGAGTTATATTTATAAGGCTTTTGACATTTTCAAAGTATCTGAATATCACTCTTAATGATTAGTTCATATTATCAGCATCTAGCCCACATCTTGCTCCAAAAGTTCAAAAAGTGCATTGCTAAGATCATGAAAATTTAAGCTGTCCTTAATGAGTTATAGGACATGACTTTCTCCCATTTTTTTTTTCAGACTAACTCCTTTTATTCTTAAACATCTCTCTTCTGAAGTTTTTCTAATCCTATTTTCCCTGGAAGATTAATCACTAGCATTCTGTTTTTTCTTTAAACAGAAAAAACGATATATAATTTTAACACGCATATCTTAATCATTTGCGTATCTATCTCCTCCGTTTTATTCATTTCTGTGAACCCTAATACCAAGCATGGACCCTGGCATACAGTAAGGACTTAATAAATATCGTTGAACTAGTGAGAAAACTGAGGCCCAGGGAGAGGCTGTTCCCACAGGTCACATAGCTTGTTAATGACAGTGCTTATACTAGAATTCCAATGCCTGCCCTTAGCATAATGTTTTTCACATGATTCATAAATATTTAAGGAATTAATAAACCAATAGGTTAATAAGGAATGATTCCTAGGAACTTCCCACTGTACTGTTCTGATCAATAATCAATACAGCATGTCTCATTTTTTTTTTTTTTTTACCAATCTTCCGGCTACTTGGCTTAAATGAGGTAATAAGATCAATATATACAATTTCAGAGGGACCAGATATTTCATATACATTTGATTATTTGGGTTTCATGGACACAAAGTCTTAGTAAAGATCATGAAATCTAATCTTTATCTGTTAATAAAAATCTACTGGATCTCTAATGGTTTAAGCCAATGATATGAAAGACAACTTTCTTACCAAGTTGAATATCTATCCTACCAACACAGCTATCCAAGGGTTTTTGTTTGAAAATTCATCTTGGACATGGATCAGTCCATGTGTCACAGATGTTTTAGGGAAAGCTGAATGGCTTCTCTCTTGTTTTGAAAGCAGAGGGGTAAACTTTTTGTTGAATTGGGCACTGAGGAACTTCCCATTTGACCTCAAGAATCATAGCATGCTTTGAATGTATCACTTCTCAGAAGTAAAATAAGAAATCTCTTCCCTTAGATATCCGCAAGTCTTACTCTCTCATGTCAACCAGATATCTGTACTTATATGACCTTAAAAGAGAGGCCTTTTCTGATCAACCTTTTCTAAAATAAGACCCCATTCAATTTATTCCTGGGTTGCAAGGGTGGTTCAATATTCACAAATCAGTCAATGTGATACCTCACACCAATAAGAGAAAGGATAAGAACCATATGATCATTTCAATAGACACAGAAAAAGCATTTGCAAAGTACAACATCCATTCATGATAAAAACCCTCAGCAAAGTAGGCTTAGAGAGGACGTACTGCAACATAATAAAGGCCATGTATGATAAACCCACAGCTAACATCATACTCAATGGGGAAAAACTGAGAACTTTTCCCCTAAGGTCAGGAAGAAGACAAGGATGTCCACTTTCACCACTTCCATGCAACATAGTACTGGAAGTCCTAGCCACAGCAATCAGACAACAAAAAGAAATAACAGGCATCCAAATTGGTAAGGAAGAAGTTAAACTTTCACTATTTGCAGATGACATGATACTATATATAGAAAACTTGAAAGATTCCACCAAAAAAAACGTTAGAGCTGATACACAAATTCAGTAGAGTCCCAGGATACAAAATCAATGTATAGAAATGTTTGCATTTCTACACACCAATAATGAAGAAACAGGAGAAATTAAGAAAACAATCTGATTTATAATTGCACCAAAAATAATAAGATACATATGAATAACCTAACCAAAGAGGTGAAAAACTTATACTCTGAAAACTATAAAAACAATGATAAAAGAAATTGAAGATGACACAAATGGAAAGATACTCCATGCTCATGGACTGGAAGAACAAAGATTGTTAAAATATTTATACTACCCAAAGCAATCTACACATTTAATGTAATCCCTATTAAAATACCAACAGCACTTTTCACAGAACTAGAACAAACAATTCTAAAATTTGTATGGAACCACAAAAGACCCCAAGTAGCCAAAGCAATTCTGGAAAAAAAGAAAAAAAGGCAAAGCTGGAGGCATCATAATTCCTGACTTTAAGTTATATTACAGAGCTAAAGTAATCAAAACAGTATGATACTGGCACAAAAATAGACATATAGGTCAATAGAACAGAATAGAAAACCCAGAAATAAACCCAAAATTATTTGGTCAGTTAATCTTTGATAAAGCAGGAGAGAATATCCAATGGGAAAAAGACAGTCTCTTCAACAAATAGTGTTGGGAAACATGGGCAGCCACATGCAAAAGGATGAAACTGGACCACTTTCTTATACCATATACAAAAACAAATTCAAAATGGATCAAAGACCTAAATGTGAGACCTGGAACCATAAAAATCCTAGAAGAGAACACAGGCAGTAACTTCTCTGACATTGGCCATACCAACTTTTTTCTAAATAGGTCTCCTGGGGCAAGGAAAACAAAAGCAAAAATAAACTATTGGGACTATATCAAAATAAAAAGTTTCTACACAGCAAAGGAAACAATCAACAAAACTCAAAGACAACCTAAAGAATGGGAGAAGATAATTGCAAATGATATATCTGATAAAGAGTCAGTATCCAATATATAAAGAACTTACATAACTCAACACCCCAAAAATGAATAATTCAATTAAAAAATGGGCAGAAGACTTGAACTGACATTTCTCCAAAGAAGACATTTCTCCATTTCTCCAATGAACAGAAATTTCATCCAGATGGCCCACAGATACATGAAAAGATGCTCATCATCACTCATCATCAGGGAAATGCAAATCAAAACTATCAGGAGATATCACCTCACACCTGTTGGAATGATTAAAATCAACAACACAAGAAATAATAGGTGTTAGTGGAGGATGTGGGAAAAAAGGAACACTTGTGCCCTCTTGGTGGGAATGCAAACTGGTGTGGTCACTGTGGAAACCAGCATGGAGTTTCCTTAAGAAGTTAAAAATAGAACTACCCTATGATCCAGCAATCACACTACTGGGTATTTACCCAAAGAAGGCAAAAACACTAATTCAAAGGGGTACATGCACCTTAATGTTTATAGCAGCATTATTTAACCATAGGCAAGATTTGGAAGCAGCTCAAGTGTCCATCAATGGATGAATGGATAAAGATGATGTGGTACACACACACACACACACACAGGAATATTATTCAGCCATAAAAAGAATGAAATCTTGCCATTTGCAATGACATGGAGGGAGCTAGAGTGTATTATGCTAAGTGAAATAAGTCAGTCAGTGAACGACAAATACCATATGATTTCACTTATATGTGGAATTTAAGAAACAAAACAAGTGAGCAAAGAGAAGAAAAGAGAGAGAGAGAGAGAAACCAAGAAACAGACTCTTAACTATAGAGAACAAACTGATGGTTGCCAGAGGGAAGATGGGTTGGGGGAATGGGTTAAAAAGGTGATGGGAATTAAGGAGAGTACTTGTAGAGATGAGCACTAAGTGATGTATGGAATTGTTGAAACACTACATTGTACACCTGAAACCAATAAAACACCATATATTAACTAACTGGAATTAAAATAAAAACTTAAAAAAGAATAAATGGAATCATTCAGAATAAAAGTAAATAAATAAAATAGGACTCTATTCTTTTTCTTCCTTTATCCCCCTACCCTGCTTTTCCTGCACCCATTATCACCTGGTATACTGTATGCTTACTCTTTTTTTTTAAGATTTTATTTGTCTGAGAGAGAGAGAGAAAGAGCACAGGCAGGGGGAGCAGCAGGCAGAGGGAGAAGCAGACTCCCCAATGAGCAGGGAGCCCAACACGGAGCTCGATCCCAGGCCCCTGGGATCGTGACCTGAGTCGAAGGCAGACGCTTAACCAACTGAGCCACCCAGGCACCCTTGTATGCTTACTTTTTTCATTTCTTGTTATTACGTATGTACTATGTATAATATAATATGTATGTGCTATCCACATTTTGCACATTTAATATTTTTTTAGTAATGAGTGACCAATATCATAGACACATCAGAGATCCTACTTTGGGTAAAATTTAGGCTAAAGATTTAAAATTTGGTAAGGATATTGTAGGCCCTATGGTACGATTTCTTTCATTTTTATAAGCATGAAATCAATTACAATAGGTAATTAATTGCACACTTCATGTGCAAGGCATGGAGTGAAATGCTTTACATGCATAAACTCATATGATACAGCAATTCGAGAAAGTGGATCTTATTACTATATTTTATTGATTTAAAGATGTGCATTTTTCACATTTCCCATTTTATTATCTGCATATTATCAAAATTGAAATCAGAATAATTACCA
This sequence comes from Mirounga leonina, assembly GCF_011800145.1. Classification (NCBI taxonomy): domain Eukaryota; kingdom Metazoa; phylum Chordata; class Mammalia; order Carnivora; family Phocidae; genus Mirounga; species Mirounga leonina. Next base: position 8,668,644 of record NW_023270323.1, read on the forward strand.
CTTCAAATATTTTAGAAATTATGTGAGTTTGGAAAACATGAGAAGAAATTGAAGAGAATGTCTTTGTTTAAATAAATAAACTTAATTACCCTGTTTACCACTGTGTAACTTTTCACAAAAATCTCTAAGATGTAAAAATAAACTTTCCAATAACATAGCTTCTATTTTTTTCTGACTTTTCAGGAAAAAAAAAAAGTGCTCGTGATTCTCCAAAAAGAAAACCCATATTCCCCATCAACTGTATCCTTTGTGATATGTGAAACATCATTTGTCCAGTTATGGCGTGAGACTCAGCCATGCGGAAGAATGGCTGGAACCACCAGTTCATGAATCTTGAGTGTATTTTCCAAGGTGATAAGGTCAAAACCATGGACACAGACAAGGATAATTTCTAAGTAGGAGACCAAAGTTAAATTTCAGAAATCTGAACTGAGCAAGGGTAAAAGGCGGGGAGTTGCTGTCCAGACAGAAAATATGGTTAGAATCAAAGAATGAGTTTAGAGTGGAGAGGACCAAACTGGGCAATGGGACAGAGCAGAATCTGACAATATACACCCCAGCACAAATTCAGGGTTTAAATCAAACAAAGAAACAAACAAACAAATAGAACAGGAGAAATGAGTCCTAATGGGAGGTGAGTTTAAATTTGGGTGTTGAAAACAAACAATTGAGTAATTTTTTTATATTATATTTTTTTAGAGAGAGCAAGAGTGTACACATGCAGTGGGGGAGGGGAAAAGGGAGAGGGAGAATCTTAAGCAGGTTCCACCCTCAGCACCACCCCGAAACAGGACTCCATCTCACGACCCTGAGCCAAAATTAAGAGTTGTATGCATAACCGACTGAGCCACCCAGGTGCCCCTAAGCATGAGTAATTTTTAATTGTAGGACACAGCTGCGTGCCCCATAACTCCTCGTCTTTGGAACAGATGTACCTCTGAGATACAGTTCACTCTACAAGGAGGAAACACTGGTGATTTCACTTGGGTGGGTCTTTCTGGAGCACTAATAATTCTAAGGGCTTAACGAAATAGACAAAATTCAAGATCCACTGAGAGACTCATGGATATTGAGCATAATCTTTGGTAAATATCTCTTTTTGAAGAGATATTCATATTAACACATGTTAACATGATGCACAACAGCCTTTCCCTTGGTTCTCCAGAGGACCTAAATGACAGACCACCATGTGTACAGTAATCCAAGTGGATGACCGTCTGTCAAGGCTTTCCTCGTTACAGTCCCGCATTTATGTCACAGCAATAGGGGAAGGCCATTTGCAACTATAACTCCCATTGCTTTGTAGGCTAGTAATTTAATTTCCAAATAGAGCTGCCTCAAAAAAAGCCAATTTGCAAGACTTAAATGATAAGGTTAAAATGATAATAGACACATATATTTATTAATTTGTGAATATAAATACTTGCTTCTAACACAAAAATATCATAATGCACACAATCCACACTGGGCAACCCTTATCAGACACTTTCACCTAACAAGAATAAGTGTTCATGAAAAACTACTCTTAGTTTTTGTGTGTTTTGTATTTAAAAAAGAGTTTAGCAATTAATTGCTGCATCTATACAATGATGATTGAAGCAGACAATTCAGCCTCCAAGATGAATATTTGAGACTGACATATCTCTATTCACTAGATAAATGTGGCTTATGCACACCACTTTCAGAGGGCAACACTGAGTCAGAATGAAGATTGTTGCTGCAGCATTTGAAATGTCCACTGTAGTTGTAAGCTGTTGTTTGGGATATTGTTACTTATTGAGTGTAGCTAACCTTTATTAAATGCTTTACATTCACCAGTATTTTCGTTTTTTTGTTTTTTGTTTTTTTTTTTTAGAGGTTGATATATTTTGTCTTGTTTAATCCATATAACAATGTTCTGAAGTGGTATTACTTTTCCTCATTCTACAGGTAAGGAAATAGGAGATTATGGAAGTTAAGTAATTTATCCAACACAACACAATTACATGGGAACAACAGAAAAGTGTTTCTCCCAGGGAAAGGAGCATGAGGGCAGCAGGTGGAGAGTTGGGGCGTGGAATTAGGAATAAAAAAATAAATAAAAAATCACTCCAACTGGATTAAAGTAGTGAAATCCATATGAAATATCTGTGCTTAAGCCTTTTATAGAAGTAAACCCCAAAGTGATATAAATATTTTTCTTCTTTCTTTTTTTTTTAAAGATTTTATTTATTTATTTGAGAGAGAGAGAATGAGAGAGAACACATGAGAGGGGGGAGGGTCAGAGGGAGAAGCAGACCCCCTGCCGAGCAGGGAGCCCGATGTGGGACTCGATCCCGGGACTCCAGGATCATGACCTGAGCCGAAGGCAGTCGCTTAACCAACTGAGCCACCCAGGTGCCCTTTTTCTTCTTTCTTAAATGTGTATCTGAAGAATTTGCAAATACCAAAATTTTGAATTAAGGTTAATGAGGCAGTTATTTTCAGAAAAATTATAACTGGAGTAAGAGTGAAGTCTTGCATTGAGAAAATGACGTACATCCATTGTACCATTTTCAGTAAGTAATTGCGAAAAGGAGAGAGAATTGTCAGCTCAGAGGACTAATGAAGAGACTGAAACAGCCAGAAAGTAGGCTATACCCGTTTAGATTTTTCTGTTTCTAGAGGTAGAGGTGTCTTGTCAAGGAGAAAACGAATTAGGCTACTTTGACAGCATGCCATTCAACATGTAAATTTTGAAACTCCCCTTGTTTTAATCTATGCTCACCAGAAAGGGTTGACTATAATTTTGCTTCCTAAATATCTCATTTAATGAGTAAGATTCTACTGATGTAAGCATTCTAGTTTTGCTTACCATTGCATTTCTTACTATAAAAGAATGAATCAGTATTAATGGAGGTGTATCAGTTTTTACAAACTTGAATAACACAAGCCCACTCAGTAAAGATAGATCAGTTCCTAGTGCATTGATGAAACAGCAGAAAAATAAGGGAACCAAATTGCAAATATGATAAATTCACCAAATGAATGTACCTGTATCTCTGTAACAGGGCTCCTCAACCCAGGAAGCTCTCCACAGCTTAACAGCCATTGTGCAACTCTGCTGGGAGAAAATCAATCCAGGGATGAGTTCTTTTAAAAACCAGTTGTTGGGGTGCCTGGGTGGCTCAGTTGGTTAAGCGACTGCCTTCGGCTCAGGTCATGATCCTGGAGTCCCGGGATCGAGTCCCACATCGGGCTTCCTGCTCGGCAGGGAGTCTGCTTCGTCCTCTGACCCTATCCCCTCTCAGGTGTTCTCTCTCTCTCTCATTCTCTCTCAAATAAATAAATAAAATCTTAAAAAAAAATTAAAATTAAAATTAAAAAAATAAAAATAAAAACCAGTTGTTGTTTGCTGCCAAGACAATGCCCACCATAATCTAATATTCCATACATCTTTTAAGAATTCAGAAGGAAATAATACTGTAAACAGAATTCAAATAATACAAAACAGAAAACCCTGATAAATACATCCAATGTATGAAACAAAACTCTGTATTTGCTATCCACTGATGTATTGGTATATTAGCAGCTACTGAAATTTCAATAATTGTGCCCTTAAGAAAAGAACTATGACCCAGTGCCCAGATCTTGGGTTCTGATACCATTCTCCAAAAAGAAAAAAAAAGAACCAGGGCTCTTTGGAGAAATGGTTGATACTAGAGCTGGGGCCAGGAACATCTTAGAGTGCCAGAAAGTAAGGCGGTGCTCAGAGAATAGAAAGATGGGTCCTGTCAAAGGAACCAAGGTGAAAGAGCTCCTAATGGCCAAAGGTGGAATGATTTAAGCAACAAAATAAATCCCATAGTATCGGATGATAATCCAAAGCATAAAATAAACATCCCAAGTCTGTACTGATATAAATAAATGATGTAGTAAGTAAATGAATGAGGGAGAAGAGACAACTCTCTCTCACAGAAGAATCTCATGTCATTTATGTGGATTCTCTCCTTTCCAGGAGGTGGAGCTTAAATTGCCCCTCACTTTTGAGTGTGGGCTACACGAGGTGACTTGCTTCCAAAGAGAGAGCAACTACAGCAGAGAGAAGAAGGAACTTCATAGTGGGGAACGCTGGCAAGCATTACCTTGGCCAGGTGATTAAGACCAACATCACATTAATAAATGATGGGAATAGTATGCCGTCTTGATATGATGTCATGAGAATTCACCTCCCCGGTATTTTCCTCAAAACCTTAACCGCAGTCCAACCATGGGAAAGACATTAGACAAACCCACATGGAGGGGACACTCTACAAAACACTCCCCCCAAACTGTCAAGGTCATGAAGAACTAGGAAAGATGGAGACACGGAGGAGCCTGAGACATGATAACTAAATGTAATGTGGTATCCTGCAGGGGTTCATGGGATCCATAGCAGATATTAGGGGGAAAAGAATGAAATCCAGATAAACAACTGAGCCACCCAGGCGCCCCAAGCAAAGTATTTTTATTGAATAGATTATTTAATGAATAACTTTCCATCACAATCCTGCTTCTCATGAGTCAACTTTTCAAAACATTCCTTGTGCAAATCATGTTACCTGACAACTACCGGACCTGACCAGTAAGCCATGGCACCTTTTGCGATTATTTTTTAATCAATTTTATTGAGGAATAAAATATGCTCACTTTAAGTGTACATTTCAATACGTTTTGACAAAAATGAATATAACCACCACAATGATAAAGATTTAGGACATTTTCCCATCACTCCAAAATTTCCTTCATGCCCCCACCCTCAGCCCAGCCCAGCCCAATCATTTTCTTAATCCACATACTCTGGGAAGCAGGTGCTAATACAGGATTAGCCATAAAAGAGATTTAGGGGAAATAATGTGAAGGATAAAGGAGAGAGGACTTAAGGTGTGGAGAGCCTGCAGAGCAAGGCAGCTCCAACACCTGTCAAAGAAAGAAGGCAGGCAGGAGGAGGGGTTCAAAAGAGATTCTTAGACTGCAAAGTGCAATTCCAAGAAAGCTTTGGCCAGGCCAAGGGAGTGTCCTCCAGAGAAGGCCTGTGTCCCTAAGGAATGGACCTGAAGCAGCACCTCCTCTGTGCTCAACCATTGACTGGGGGTAGTATTTCATGTAGGATGTACCACAGTTTATCTATTCACCTGTTCCTGTATCCTGTCATTATAGATAAATAAATAAAGCTGCTATGAAAATTTCTGTACAATTGCTTGTGTAAACATATGCTTTCATTTCTGTTAGGTAAATACACATGACTAGGATTGCTGGGTCATATGGGATACGCAGTTTAACTTTAGAAGAATCAGCGAAACTTTTTTTCCAACTATCCCAACTATCTGAGTCATAAATTTTACATATATTTTACAAGATGTCCAGTTTCCAGCTGCCCACATCCTTTCCAACACATGGTATTTCCAGTCTTTTCCAGGTTAGCCTTTCTAGTGAGTATGTAAGGATGTCTCCATGTGGTTTTGCCTTTCCCTGATGACCAGTAACGAGAAGCATCTGCCCATGTATTTATTGACCACTCCTAAGTTTCCCCGGAGTTTCATCCCATTAGAGCATCTGCTCAAAATCATTTCAATCAGTCCCAGGTGTAAAGGAGGTTACTGAGTGTGATCTGTTAAGTACAGCTCCAGATATTGAGGGAAGAGTAGTAATACAATCTAAAATAATAATAAAAATAATAATAACCTCAAGAAGTTTGGAAATCATGTAAGCCATTGCTTTGAAAAAAAATACGTGTATACATTTAACCTCATGTCACCAACCTATCATACTTTGTCAGTTTATAATTGCATTCGGCTGCTAAAAACAGTTCCAATAACAGGGAGTTAAAAATACATATCCTTCTTACACAAAAGAAGTAAACAGTTAATGACATTGGTTCAAGATTATTAGTGCTGAAGTACCTGAGATTTTCCTCACCTTTTTTTCAAGGTCCCAAGACGGATGCTCTGACTTCAGCCATTCCATCCCATTTCCAGAAGGAAAGAGAGAAGGACCTGGCTCCCAGCTGGGGCGGCCCCTTAAAGAGTTGTCCTGGAAGCCCCACCCACTGACTTGTGATCCCATCTCATTAGCCACCCAATTGTAGAGAGGCTTGGAAATGTGATTTAAACTGGACATAAACTGACCAACAATAAACAAGAATTCTGTTGCTCGATAGGGACAGAATTGACACTGAGCAGGCAGCTGGGAGTTTGCAGCCTCCCTTCCCTCACATTTGACGGTCCTAAAAGAATTACCATAAATTACTGTTCTCTATTTAATCACTTTTAATTCACACCTTAATACATCTAGCTTCTGTCATCTAACTTCTCAAAACAGTCTATATTTAATTTTTTTCAATGTATTATATTCTTCTATCTCGAGTATTTATAATTAAATCCTTTCTTTTAAAAATGTCTTCCTTGCTTTATAGAACATTCTGCTGATTACCCACACACTGTCAGGCTACTCCTCAGCCTCCTTTCTTAACTCTTTACCCCTCTTCCCTTCTTACATTCTCACTAGTGATATCATTTACACCTATGGCATCAATTTTAACATAACCTGCCTTCCTAGGTTCTTCTTAGCCTCCGACTTGAATTGTGAATCACCTATTAGATACGTCCTTGAATTGCCAACTCTCTGTTAGATTCTTCCATCTTGACATCTTACAGGAAAATCTAGATTTTCAAACTGAATTTGTCTCTGTCCCCTTCTTTCACCCCAAATCTTTTCTATCCCAGCAGATGTGACATATTTTTTTATCCCAGCGGATGTGACAGACTGAATAAGGAGAAAAAAAGATACATTCAAAAAATTATAAATCTCCTATTATGGATCAGAATATTAAAATGTTTTTAGGGGCACCTGGGTGGTTCAGTTGGTTAAGCGTTGACTCTTGATTTTGGCTCAGGTCATGATCTCAGGGTCCTGGGATCCTGTGTCCGTCCAGCTCTGCACTCAGTGGGGAATCTGCTTGAGGACTTCTCCCCCTCTCCCTCTTCCACTCCTCCCTCTCCTCTCTCTCTCTCTCAAATAAATAAATCTTTGGGGCACCTGGGTGGCTCAGTTAGTTAAGTGACTGCCTTCGGCTCAGGTCATGATCTCGGGGTCCTGGGATGGAACCCCACATTGGGCTCTCCCTGCTCAGCAGGGAGCCTGCTTCTCCCCCTCCCTCTGCCCCTTTTCCCCAGTCATGTCTCTCTTGCTCGCTCTGCTCGCTCTCTCTCTCTCAAATAAATAAATAAAAAATCTTTAAAAAAAAAAGGTACTTTATTATATCCATTTTGTAACTGTAGAAATTGAGACTTGGAAAAGATTAATGATTAAGACCAGAGAGCTAATAAATGGTATTCTCTCTTAGTCTTGAGTCCAAAATCTTTTTTTTTTTTTTTAAGCTACCCTCAATTTTTAAGGCCTGGTTCAAACACATCATACCACAGATGTAAATCCTTTTATACTTTATTGTGGGATTGTTATTTTTTTCTGTCACATGATAGAATAACCTCTTTGCTTCTCTCTCATCTGACAAACATATAAGCCATAGGTATTCATATCTGCTAAGAGTTTTTTCAGTTACAAATAACAGATATTATAGCTCAAATTGTTGTACACAATAAAGATGATTTATTAGTTAACAGAGTTACAAAGTCTAGAGGAGGGCAGGCTTCAGGTGTGCCTGATCTGATGACTAAATGATTTCACCAAGAACCTTTATCCCAAGACTGGCTCTTCTTAGGGTCACGAGATAGTTGCCAGTTGCACATGAAACAATGCATGTTTCTCCTTCTAGTTCAAATGGGGAGCGCTAACCATCCTAACTATGTACTAAAAGCTCTGGGCTATCCTTTGAGGGGATCAACTTTTGCCCAATTCCCTGAACCAGTCAGTCAGAAAGAGAATATGATTTTGCTGTTTGGTTTCTGCCTACTCAGATCCCCATGGCTTTACCCAATGGTGAAGGAGTAGAGAGAATGCTGGAAGCATAACTGATCAAGGCCATAATAAAAGTCAAAGATTTAATGAGGATATTTTAATTACTGTTCTGCAATTAAAATATTTAATGAAGGTATTTTAATTACTGCTTTGTAAATTTTATCAGTATTAAGGGATATATCACTACCATATAAAAAGAGAGAAAAGTAGAGTAAAAAATCCACCACATTTACATATCTATAAACATATTTTTTATGCTTCTAATAGAAAATATGATAACTAGGGGTGCCTGGGTGGCTCAGTCATTAAGCATCTGCCTTTGGCTCAGGTCATGATCCCAGGGTCCTGGGATCGAGCCCCGCATCCGGCTCCTTGCTCAGCGGGGAGCCTGCTTCTCCCTCTCCCACTCCCCCTGCTTGTGTTCCTGCTCTTTCTATCTCTCTCTGTGTCAAATAAATAAATAAAATATTTTTTAAAAAATTAAAAAGAAAAAGGAAAATATAACTAATTCTAATCTGGATTTTGTAAATTTCCAGTGTTTTTTTTTTTTTTTACTAAAAGTACCTATTTGAGTAAAGTTAAATTATCTAACTTGTAGAAGCAAAAAAGTCTTTCTGAAAAAAAAAAAAAGGTTTCTCTATAAATGGTTAAATATTTATTGGGGGGGATATAAATCCACTCTTTCATCCCCAGACATTTCCCTTAATTATTTTAGCTTACATTCATGATCTTAAGGGTGCCATAACCTATTTTACTTGATTAACTTATTGACATAAATAGAATATTCTTGTATATGTGGAAATAAATAGGAGACCACTACAATTGAGGGGGAAGGGTCCAAGATTAAAACACACAACACACCACAAATGCCAATCCCTTTCTTGTTTCTTTTTATTTCATTAAATAACCTCCTCTTACTTCCAGAGGAGTCCTCAGGAAAGCAGACCATACGGGTAGTGTGTGGAAGAACTATACAGGAGGGCCTTTTTTGGCTTCTGGAGAATCAGGTCTTACAGATGTGGCTTGAGCCTTTTATATGAAATATTGGGAATTCCTAGAGCATTGGCCATACTTATTCCAAAGGAAATGCCAAAATGTATTTCACACACAAATGTAAGTGATTTTTTGATTATCTGCTTTTGTTCCTCTCCAATAGCTTGGAAAATTGAGCCAACTGCATGTGAACTTCTTATTCACAGCTAGACAGAATATCGCCTCCTCTGAATTATTCATGCTAATTGTGGAGAAGGGAAAAAAAAGTCATGAATAAATTAAATTTATAGATGAACAAAAATATTTGTATTTCCATGGCATATTGCATTTATCACTGAGATAGAATATTTCACAGTATATTATATTTATAATGTTTTGTCTATTAGACTTGGAATTTTGGAGGCTCCCAGTGATAAGCAGTTGAGGCATGCACTAGAACCACAGAAATTAAATCACAGTGGGTCATCTCAAAGAATTTTGTGTTTTTTGGAGGACAGATAAGAATACTAAGGTTCATAAAACAGTAAGACAATTGCATAGGGACACAAGGGCAGAGAAAGAGGGAGTTTGCAGGAACCAGGGTATTTCAAGAGTAGGTAACAAAAAGCTGAATGTTAAAAGATGAGTTATCTAGCTGATGAGGAAGGCATAATGAAATAAGGAGACCTCAGAGCGTGCAAAGAAAACCAAACATTTCCACTGAGTTTTGTCCAGCTCTCGGTAGCGGGGACGTCTAGGGCTTGGCTGTTGCCACAACCTTAACCGGTATCACAAACAGTTGTGGCAGTTAAGATTAAAGTATTATACAAAGAACCAAAGCATTTGAGGACTTGCTTTTTAAAATGTAGATTCCTGGATGCCACACCTGATCAATAAATATAAGTACTAGCATTGGTTTCTTGGGACCAAGAATCTGCACTGTTATCAAACTATCCAGATATTTTAAATGTTCACTAAAATTTGACAATTATTGTTCTATGACATTGGATACACATTGCAATAACCTAGGAAGACTTAAAAGATGCCAATGCCTGGACCCATGAAGATGTTATAACTCAGTCATCATTACTTTTTTCATGGTTTCTCAGGTGATTCTAATGTACAGCCAAGTTTGAAAATCACTTGTCTAAAGGAATGATCAGTGCATTGTTTTTCTTACCTTTTTAAAAAATATATATTTATTTATTTATTTTAGAGAGAGAGAGGGAAGGACAGAGTGCACGCCTGCACACGAGTGGGGGGAGAGGCAGAGGGAGCAGAGGATCAATGCAGGGCTAGATCTCGTGACCCCCCATGAGATCACAACCTATGGGATCACAACCCATAAGATCATGACCTGATCCAAAACAAGAGTCAGATGCTTAACTGACTGAGCCACCCAGGTGCCCCTGTTCTTCTTCCTTTTTTGCTGACACATCTCTGCAGTGACATTTGAGACCACAAAGTCATAGTCTATTTCTGTAACTAAAACCCACTTCTACTAGTGCCATAGTAATGACAATCTGGTTTTGTGTTTGTGTTTCCCAACAATTTGAAACAGACCTTGCAATCTAGTCCAACCACCTAATTATTGCCTTTATCCAAAACACAATCAGGATAACTGAAAGAATATTAGAGAAAACAAAATCTTTACGGAGAAAGTATCCGACAATCTCAAGTACTATGTGTTGAGATCAAATAAATGTTCCGAGAGCTCTATTTCAGGCAGCTCCAGAACCTTAGTTTCATGAATATATTTTGACAGTGATATGTCCTTCTACACATATAAATACCCCAACTAATCACTGTGGGCTTTCCAGCATAAATGGCTTCTTTCAAGGTCTGGTGTTTGTTGTAAGATAATTTAGGGAAAAGTCAGAGTGGTTTTTTTTTCCCAATTTTATTGAGATATAATTGAAATAACATTGTATTAGCTTAGAGTATACAACATAATGATGCAACACATGTATATATTATGAAATCATTACCAAGGTAAGTTTAGTTAAAATCCATCACCTCACATAGTTACAATTTTTTTCTTGCAATGAGAAGTTCTAAGGTCTACTCTCTTAGCAACTTTCAAAATATACAATAGAGTATTGTTCACTATAGCCCTCATGCTGGACAGTACATCCAGGACTTATTTATTTTATAACTGGAAACTTGTACTTTTTTATCACCTTCACCCATTTCCTCTACCTCTGGCAACCACCAATCTGTTCTCTTTTTCTGTGAGTTCATCACTTTTAGATTCCACATATTTAGTATTCATCTTCCTCTCTCTGACTTATTTCACTTAGCATAATGCCCTCAAGGTCACTTCATGTGTCACAAATGGCAGGATTCCTTATTTTTTTATGGCTGAATGATATTTTATTATTATAAGTATAAATGTTATAAAATATTTAATATTTTATTGTGTGTATGTATGCACACGCTAAATATATATATACACATATCTATGTATATATATAGTTGTTTCCATGTCTTGGCTATTGTAAATAATGCTGCACTAAACATGGGGTGCAGCTATCCCTTCAAGGTAATGATTTCATTTCCCTCAGATATATACCCGGAAGTGAGATTGCTGGATCATATGGTAGATCTGGTTTTAATTTTTTGATTAAAAATCAAAAAACTGCTTTCCATAGTGGCTGCGCCAACATACATTCTCAGCAACAGCATACAAGCGTTCCCTTTACTCCACATCTTCACCAACACTTACTATCCCTTCTCTTTGTGATGACAGCCATCCTAACAGGTGCAAAGGGATATCTCATTGTGGCTTCGATTTGCAGTTCCTTGATGATTGGTGATGTTGAGCACCTGTTCATGTCCCTGTTGGTCATTTGAATGTCTCCTTTAGAAAAATGTCTATTCAGTTCCTCCGCCCAGTTTTTCATTGGATTGTTTTTTGCTGTTGAGTTCTACAAGTTCTTTATATATTTTGGATATTGACCCCGTGTCAGATATATGACTTGCACATATTTTCCACCATTCAGTGGGTTGCCTTTTATTCTGTTGATGGCTTCCTTTGCTGTTCAGAGGTATTTTTACCTCACTTGCTCATTTGCTTGTTTTTCCTAATACCTATCGGAGGCAATACCTCCCTATCTTCCTTAGATAAAACCATTATAGGAAAGTACTATTTATTTTATTATTTCAATTTTTTTATTTATTTATTTATTTATTTATTTATTTATTTATTTATTTATTTTGGCATGGCTCTTTTCAGTTTATTGCAACAAGGAGTTATACTAGCTCAAGTTAAAAGCAGACCCCGAATGGTTACATTATACAAGCTATGAGGTTTTCAAACTTGTGACAAGGGACAGAAGGGAAATTCTACTCATTGCAGGGAAATTCTCACTTACGCTTAGTGAGCCAAAAGCGCTTAAAAAGCACGAACCTCATCTGATCATCCTTAGCCAGTCCGATGTCTAGGAGACAGCAGCCTATGTTCTTACACTGGTCACCCTGTGGCAGAATTACTTCTCCACATTCTGGATAGTCAATTACAGTGCCACTGGGGGCACATTTCTTCTTAAACGCCTTCACTAGTTTCTTTTTGTCATGATCACCAGCCATTCCTTGGACAGTTAGTAAGCGTCTTCCAACGTTTCTCTGTTGAATTCTTCTATGGATATAACCCTCAGTGCCAGCAGGAAACAGATCATCACCCTTATTTGCATCAGCAAAGGGATAGAAAGAGTGGAGAATCTGGATAGCTGACGTAGGATTCTTTTTCCTCTGTGGAAAGGGCCTGTGGAAGGCAGGGGTTGGAGGCAGGAGCAGGGGGCAGGCGGGTGCGGGGGCAAGGAGCTTGGGGAAGCCAGGGGGCTCAGCGGGAGGCTGCAGAGTCCTCAGGGGCGGCTCAGTGACCGGCCCCTGGAAGGCACTTTTTAAATGGATGCTCACACAACATGCTGAGAAAGATAAGAACATCAAGGAGTTGGGTTTGTTGGCTGAAATAATGGAAGACAGAAGTTTTAATACATGTTAATCAAGTAGTAATGGTAGATGAGGGGAAGAGAAAGAATAAAGCAATAAATTATTCTCTATTTTTTTGCTGAAGATCGTTCCCAGCTGTTTTGAGTCTGGGGCCAATGTTGTTTACCATGGAAACTCAGGTTGCTGGGAAAAAAAACAAAGAACAAGGTCAAGCCTGATTTTGTGTGAGGTTGGTAACAAAACCACCGCCCTTCCCCACAGTGTTCTCTCCAAACTATTTCTACATAATCACAGGAAGTGAAAAGGAAAATGTGCAATCCATCTGAAAGTGTCTCTTTCATCACTTTCCTAACAGTGTCTTCAGGCCATTTAAGAGCATTCATTACATTTTGTCCAGTGCAATGCACCTAGCAAAATGCTGCTTTGTTCTTGGCCTGTACCGTCAGGATCCCCAAAAGCATTCATGCTATTGCACAAAGTATTATAAACAGGAAACCAAATACATTTACTCATTGTTTTTATGAGGTTAAAAATCAAAGCCAACTGATTTCATGGATGGGGCAGGCAAATGCTAGGTGGACCTGTGACATCTTACAGAGCCAGGAAGTAAGGAATTATTAAGAAAAAGGGGGGGAGGGCATGTTATAGGAACAAAGGAGCCAACCTGAAAGGTCACAGTGATCAAAGCGAGAACAATGTGAACAACACAAATAGTTAACAACACAAATAGTGTTGGATTATAATCCAAAGTATAAAATAAATATCTATGAGTCTATACAGACATAAACAAATGGAGAAAAAGAGACGAATCTCTCTTACTGAAGAATTTCTAATAATTTAGGTAGATACTCTCCCCTCTAGAAAATGGAGTCTAATTCCCCTATTCCTTGAAGGTGGGGTGGACTTAGTGACTTGCTTCCAAAAACTAGAATAGGGAAAGGGAAAAATAACTTTACAGTGGAGAAATATGTCAAACACTACCTTGACCAGCTAATCAACTTTAAGATCACTGGTGATAAATCATGTTAATAATATGTACCCCCTGATATGATATGGTGAAAATAGCACTTGATCATGTAGTATTCTCCCCCAAAACTCTTGACCCTGGTCCAATCATGAGAAAAACATAAGAACAAACTCAAATTCAAGAACATTCTGTAAAATACCTAATCAATACTCCTCAAAACCTTCGAAGTCATTAAAAACAAGGAAACACTGAGAAACTGTCACAGACAAGAGAAGATGAAAGGAGACATGATGACAAAATACTATATGGTATTCTGAATTGGGTCCCGGACCAGAAAAAGATATTGGTGGAAAAACCAGTGAAATCCTGTAGTTCAAATTAATCATAATGCACCAGTGTTCTTAGTTGTGATAAACGTGTCCAGGTTGTGTAAGAAGTTAACGGGAGGAGAACTGAGAGGTTTATGAACCCTCCATGCTATCTTTGCAACTTTTCTGAAAATCTAAAAGTATTCCAAAATAAAAAACTATATTGAAAAAATAAAAGACAAGTCAACATTTAAAAGCATGTGGGATGAAACTATCCAAAAGCATGTATTTGATACATGATATACAGGTAATTTAAAAAATTTTGTGAATTAGGTGTACTTTAGAGAGAAAATGCCAAGGACATATTATGATACTTGTATGCATGTAATTTTTTTTTCAAGATTTTATTTATTTATTTGACAGAGAGAGACACAGCGAGAGAGGGAACACAAGCAGTGGGAGTGGGAGAGGGAGAAGCAGGCCTCCCGCCGAGCAGAGGGCTCGATCCCAGGACCCTGAGATCATGACCTGAGCCGAAGGCAGACGCTTAACGACTGAGCCACCCAGGTGCCCCTGTATGCATGTAATTTAAAGTGGTTCCACTTTTTTGTGACAATTCAGGAAGGTGTCTTGTATCAACTTTCTTCCTTTTTCTTTTTTTTTTTTTTTTTAAGATTTTATTTATTTATTTGAGAGAGAGCAGGAGAAAGCAAGAGACATAGCACGAGGGGGAGGGAGGGGCAAAGGGAGAGGGACAGGCAGACTCCCCATCAAGCAGGGAGCCCGGGGCAGGGCTCAATCCCAGGACTCTGGGATCATGACCTGAGCCAAAGGCAGACTGCTTAACCAACCGAGCCACCCAGGCGCCCCATCTTCCTTTTTTTAATACAAACACACAAACAAAAGATTCGTATCATTTAAGTGCTTTCAAGGGTAAATTTCCTCCAAGCTGTATCAAACCTGACACCATTACACAGCAGGATAAAAGCTTCAAAGATTTTGACCCAAGTACTCTACCTAATATTTGTTAGAGCCCTAATCCACCTGCGGTACCGTTACTGTTTCTGTTAATTCGTAGTGTGTGAGGCTCTTTCTTTCCAACTGGTGGGTGCTTTAGTTCCAGATGAGGTCCTGCAGTCTCATTAACTGCTTCTGTTTCTTTCTCTGCCATCACTTCCTTTTCTTTACTCTGTGGCTTGGAGAAGGAGCAACAGAATTTGGAGGAGAGCTTTATTTCCATCACAAATTATATAAATTTTGATCAGTGTTGGATAGTGTCCAAGTTACTCTGACTTCCTTAGCATTGCTTCTAGGCCAGTGTTTCTTAAGAAGTAGGGTGAAGGCCACCTGCCTCAGAACCCCACCTGAGGTATCGACTTCTGGGCCAGACCTACCAACTGGGGTGGGGCCCAGAAATCTGATTCTAACACTGGTGCCAGGCGACTTTTTTGTCCCCCCTAACAAATATAGAATTTTAAACATGGTAGAAACCTAAAGCATACATTATACATGACATATTTAGTGATCAAGGCATTATGAGTTTTACAGAATGTGTGATCACTGCATTTATGACATGATTCAGTCAACTATTTGGTAAAATTTGAGAACCCTTTGAGAACAAATGTGAATCAGGTAGATGTGCTCCCTTCCCTTATGGAGCTTGGAAACTAGTGTTATTATTTTATTCCTAAAATAAAATGACTAAGATATAATGATTTGTGTCACTATAGGAGTTCACAACTCTCTGGACATCCCAAAGGAATTTTCACCTTTACTTTTAGCTTCCTTTTATGGAAGAACTTGAAACATTTTTAGTGGTCTCCTAACTCCAACTCTGAGTGAAAACTGAGGTGCTCCAGAATTCAGAGGCTGAGAAAGCTTTGCTCTCAAGTCTTTATTAGGAAGAATCTATCAGCCCCGTAATAAGGGACACATAAAAATAAAATTTCTTGGGGCGCCTGGGTGGCTCAGTTGGTTAAGCGACTGCCTTCAGCTCAGGTCATGATCCTGGAGTCCCGGGATCGAGTCCCGCATCGGGCTCCCTGCTCAGCGAGGAGCCTGCTTCTCCCTCTAACCCTGCCCCCGTCATGTACTCTCTCTCTCTCTCTCATTCTCACTCTCTCAAATAAATAAATAAATCTTTAAAAAAATAAAATAAAATAAAATTTCTTGTGACTGTTTCTCCATCTCAGCATTTCCAAGGACCCTTTAAGACCTCTTCTAAGACCCAGATATAAAAGGCTACATTGAGAAGTGTTCTTACACATCTAAACATTATTTCCATTTATGTGCTCCTTTATCTTCAGTGGATTTCTTGCCAGTTTTCCAAACTAATGTTATAACATCATGAGTCACATACATAATATAAATAGAGAATTAGGCTAAATTTTGGTAAAGAATAGGTTATTTTAGCTGACACTATTTGGTTTAAAAATTCCCTGAAGAGATGTTTCTTTTCTCAAAGTTAGCATAATTTGAAGTGTTTGTGTGTTTCCACTTTTCTTTGACAGGTAAAATTTCCATTGTCTGCCTCATTGTGGACATATCACTCTCATTTCCCTCTCATTTCATTTAAAATGGTCAAGTTGTCTTTCGTGTTAATTAGCTTTAAACAAGAAAAAAAAATCTCTGTGCACGTAATAACCAACTCCACATGGGCATTATTTCATTAACTTCATGCTTTAGAGATATAATGGCTGCTTGTGACAGCACAGCAGAGCTGGTATAAATTAAATCTCAGTGGGTCATTCATTAAAAAGGCAGCGTAAAGTGCCCTGGAAAGCTAAGTCCTTTAGCTAAATTTAATGGCATTTTTCCCATAAAATTTTCCTAATGTTGCTCTTGTAGTTCAAACACAAATCCATTTTAATTAATTTCTAAGTCCTTTGCTCAAAAATAATAACTTAAAAGGAAGAGATTGATGTTGATTAAACCTTATGACAGAACAAATCTAAAACATCAGCCCTGATGTTTCTAACCTAATGCTATTAAGACCTGTACATATGCTTTTGTGCATGGACTTAGTATTTCCTAAGAAAATAATATGCAAAAAAGCTGATGTTAGCCAGTGAAATATATTTAATTATTTCATAGACATTAGTTATTTTAAAACAAGTAATTCATTCCTTTAATATTTTGGGTAGTAAAGTAACACAATCTTTACCAGGTTACAATGATTAGTAGTCCTGGAGACAAAACCCTTTGTATTCTAAAAACCTTTGTAGTATTTTTCTTTTCTTGATGGAATATATATGTGTTTGCATGGTATTTGGCTCTATTCCAGCCCATATAGGGGGAAAGCCTTCCAGTTATAGAACATATAGGAGTCTAGTTATGATGTTTTGAATAAAAATCCTTCCATTCATTCACTCAGAAAAAATTTTCTCAACCCTTCTCAAATGTCAGGCACTGCACCAAAAACCCTTTGAGAACAAATGTGAATAAGGCAGATATGCTCCCTTCCTTTATGGAGCTTGGAAACTAGTGTTATTATTTTATTCCTAAAATATAATGATTTGTGTCATTTTTATGCTAGTTGGAGTCACCTCATATTAATCAATAAGACTGTGTAGCCCCTAATTTTTACTGTTTCAACAACACAACAAAAACAAATACAGAATTTTAAACATGGTAGAAACCTAAGGCATACATTATAAATGAAATAATTAGTGATCAAGACATTATGAGTTTTACAGAATTTGTGATCACTGCATTTATGACATGATTCAGTCAACTATTTGGTAAAATTCGAAAACAGGAAAGTACCTGACAAGATTCTAATTCTGTGATATGAACCACACTCTTCCCAAAATTAGAGGATGTATTTCTTTGAAAGTCTTTATAGAGCAATAAATCTTGAGCCCAGAAGGTTCATGATCTTTTCTTCCCAAGTAAATAACGACATAGTATAATTAAGTGAAGGAGGGAAGGCTATCTCTTTTAGTTTCCTATAAAACTGTTACATGATTGTAGAAAATTATGTCATGTAAGTTAATTAAAAAGGGAATTTTGAGTAATGCATAACGGTTCCAGAAAGCAGTTTTTCATTGTGAGATTAATATCATATACAAACATATTAAAACGTAGAGTTTAGCCATTTTACTACCTAATGAATAAATTCAGGAATGACCTAGAAACTGCTTGATTTCCCCCTACTTTTAGTTCAGTTCAACCTTTCCATTCACCATTACTAAATCAGTAAAGGATTTCTGTTGGTCGTCAAGGAAACTACAATACAGAGAGGATTGAAAATGGTGATAATCTCATTTCCCATAAACCTGTAAACAAGAGATAAACTGAATAGAGAAAGCACCAATGCATTCACTGTCCCATTGGAAAAAAATAGGTTTAAAATTATCCCATAAAAAGTCTCTTCAAAAACAGGGCATGTTGTTTTACAGTAGGAAAAAAGGAAAAGCAAGAGTCTGAAGAATTCTCTGGAGGTGTCTGGATAAAAGAGGAAGGAAATGGAACATAGAGTATAATGATATACATTCATTACAAATGCAGAGGGGTATTTTTTTTTCTTGTCTAATTTAAAAACTGGAATTACAAGCCTGCAATTTTGCCCGTATTACGTTGCCTTTAATACACAGTGGGACAATTTTATGCGGCAGTACAATATAAGCAACTTTTAGCAAGGTTTAATGAAAACAAAATCTCAGCAGTAGCATTTTCATATTTCACTGAATGGTTTTGGAAATATCCAGAACTATCACTTTATTAAAATGTTTGAATTAACTTAAATGTGTAAAAGTTTCAGTTTCTTATTTTCCAAATTTGTAGTTATAAAATGGGGGGAAAAAAGCTCTTTGACAAAAAAGGAGCATCAGGAGGAAGAGGAGACCAGAGCAAAATGTTGGCCATCATACTGGAAATTTAGCCTGATTCATTCTGATCACTAAAAGATCTAAGTAAAAGTTAAGAGTAGGGGAGGAACAGGAAAAGTAAGTATGCAAAATATTGATAGAAGGGAAAGATAGCAAAAATAAATTTTAATTATTTTACAATTTAGATCAAAATGAATCTGTATAGATCTGTTGTAACACTAGTTGCCTGTAAACGCTTGGTTAAATTGAATTAGCACTTGGTTATATTCAGTTAAATACATCATTACATACTTTCTATGGTCCTCTGTTTTACACTGCTAATATCCATTTCTACAAATACAAAAACTAAGGCCCTTGAGGGGCCTTACAGCATGCTGTTATTTCCTGCACGCTTCTCATCCCCTCCTCCAATAGCCAGCAGAAAACTGATAAATGCTCCAAAGATAGAAGTAAAATAGATGGAAATGGGACTGATTTTCTTAAAGACTGAGTTGGGAGGTACGTTTTCAGCCTCAAATTCTTTGCTTCTACTCAGAGTGATGGGGCTTAGCACAAGTTACCCCAAAAGAGGGTGCCTTGGAATACTGACTATTTTAAGCAGAAGAAATGTGAGAAAATAACAGAAGCAAGAAAGTCGCTCTGACCTTCCCCCTTGCCCTTCTCCTCAGAAACAGGTCATAAAAACTTCATGTGAGGTGGCCCCCCATACCCGGAGGAAAGGAACATTCTTATCTCAGAAGACAAAGGTTTCAATTAGCAATAATCACGACTCGGATAAACCTCACTGGCTACGTCAGAAGACAAAGGGACACCAAGGCAAATCTGAGCAAACGCCCTGCTAAATTTCCCCCAATTTGCTACACTTACTTCATACCCTTTGACCTGTCATATTTCTACAGGACTGTCCACTCTTCATCAAACATAGCATAAAAATACTCACATTTAACTGTTTCTTTGGGCCTATACTTCCTTATGAAGACTTCTGTGTCACGTGAAACTTACATGAAGTCGACGTATATATTTTTCTCCTGTAAATCTGTCTTTGTCAGTTTAACTTTCAGACCCAGCAAGAGACCCTAAGAGGATCAAGGGAAACTTTTCCCTCCCATACAAGAGATATATGTTCATAGCTTCCAAAGTTGGGGTTTTTTAGGTGTCCTTCTCATTGAATAGCTTTAAAACTAGAAAAGTCTTAAAAGTAGTTGTTAAGAAAGCTATGAAGAAGGTTTAAAGGGAAATTTCAAAATCTATTTAGGTTACTTAAAATTCCTTTGACAGCTTTTCTTTAAAATAAAGAAAATAAAGGGAAATGGGATAATATAATGTACATAGGCTTTCCCTAGAATAAAAAAATGGCTTTTCAAAGGGAAAGTTTGATGTCCCATATATTTTCTTAACAACCAGTTTGAATTTCTATGTGGAAGATGAAGAAGGAGATACTCCTCAGCTGCCTTGTTGTCCCAATACCCGTACGCTCCACATCTCAGCACCTACCACAGCACATTCTTACCGGTGGTCATCCCTGCTGGACCATGAGCAGGAAAGGGAAGGACTGTGGCGAATTTATGACTAATTCCATTCACAGATACTAAATCATTAGTTTTGTACAGTTTCTAATTTTTTACAGAAAAAAAGGAGACTTCAAGTAATTATAAATCTAAATAATAGTAATAAGAATCATGCACATATTTATAATGTTTCGTCATTTATGAGTTAATTCTATAAGCATTTCTCATATGATCATCAGTACAAATCACAGAAGCAGACATAACAGTTACTATTACCTTCACTTGGCAGCAGAGGGAACTCTGACTTCTAGGTTTAACGTGCTACAGTTAAATGTTTAACTATAGATACATTAAAAAATACACAGAACTACTCATTCATCTTCTAGAGATTCCATTTACAATCTACATGGTGATCCTTTGATGGGTTAGAACCCATGTTGTAAGTTATGTAAGGTATCTCATACTTTTGCTCTATTTAGTGATGTGAAGGAAAAGAATTCAGTGATCGAACTAGAACTCCAATAATAGCAATGTCTGCTTTAGTGGGTCTTTCTATATTTAAGGTGTAACTTACCTTTTTTAATATAACTGAAAAAATAAAGAAGTCAAAATACTTTAGTGGGAACATCTGGTATGCATTTTAAGATCAAAGCTTAAGCTCACTATTAAGTAACCATGGAATTCATTGTTAACACTCTTATCAGGAATTCCCTGTAAACCTGTAAGCTTCATCCAGAACTAGTACATTAGGTGATGCATTTCCTTTTAACAAAGTAAAACAAGAAACATATTTTGCTATTGCTATGACCAAATACTCTACTAGCACATATCAAAGGGTGGGAACACTTGTTTGCGATGATGGAAGGGCATCACCCTGAAACAAGAGATTGGATAACTACATGGGAAATTCTGCTCCTTAAATTTCTTGCTGTGAATCCCAATTAAGCACCTCTTCTACCTACAAGATAGATAAAATGGGAATATTCTCATTCTTTTCTGCATTAGTCTTTATACATGCTGTAAACATAAGCAGAAGCTTATGTTTCACATCTGTATTTACAAATAACGATCTACTTTGAAAGGTGAATCCAATGTTATTTTAACATGCATACAAATTTGGGAGTTCAGTCAGGAAGGTCCCATCGGGAACATTTTCCCCCAAAAGTCACAGTCCTCTGGGTCACAGATAGCTTTCCTTTCTTTTCCTTCCTGCCCTTGTCAAGATCCAACCATGCCAGCAGGGAATAAAATCAGCAGGACGCTTGGCAACCAGCTTCAAAAAGGCCACCTCTGCACGAATGAGGCATTGAGAAGCAACAGCCACAGAACCTAATAAAAGTCCACTGTGAAATCCGTGATGCTTCCACATACATTTTCCACCAGAATCAGGTGAAAGTAAGGAAATATATAAGATCATGAAAGATAATAGAATAGAAATGTCATAGCCCAAGTGTAACTACAGCAGAGAGACACAGCTTTAGATTTATTTAGCTCGATACAATTAGTCCTCAAATGTTTTAAGACAGTTGAAATTTTAAATTATGCTGAGCATTATTTTAATTTTGAAAATGAAAATGAAATAAAAATAATTTTCTGGCCTAAAGATTTATTCCTAGCAAGATGAGAACATTTCCTTAGTTGAAATAGAAATCTGGAGGCGCCTGGGTGGCTCAGTCGTTAAGCGTCTGCCTTCGGCTCAGGTCATGATCCCAGGGTCCTGGGATCGAGCCCCACATCGGGCTCCCTGCTCAGCGGGAAGCCTGCTTCTCCCTTTCCCGCTCCCCCTGCTTGTGTTCCCTCTTTCGCTGTGTCTCTCTCTGTCAAATAAATAAATAAAAATTAAAAAAAAAAAAAAAAAGAAATAGAAATCTGAATGATCTGAAGTCCCACCAAAAGACACAGACTGACTTGTTCCTGACAAAGGCCCTGGTGAGACTTTACTGTGAATGTAGAGACCACATTTGGAAGAGGCTCACCTCTATTCTGGGCTGTCAGGTGAGCACCTTCTTGCGTGTAGAACACAGACCAATTAAGATCAACACTAAGATTAAGTCATGTATAGGCCTGTGGCAACCCTGGAGTAGGGAAGTGAAGATAATAAAGAACATTCTTTAATAGTCTTTTCTCTAGCATAATTTCCTGATTGAATATTTATCCCACAATTCTGGTTAAATGGAAATTATAAACCAGGTGGCTTAAAATTTCAAACCTTGGATCCAGATGATTTAAATGTGGGGCAGAGGATTTTCTGTGCTGTCAGCATGGAGGTTCAGACACACAGACTCATCTGGAGGACTAGTGGAACTGACCAAGAGCCCACCTGCACAGCCTCCAGAGAAAGGTTTCATCACCTGGCTTTGGAGCAGAGATACCACGCAGAAGTGTCCTCGCTTTGTTGTCTAGTCAAAACCACATGGTCTCCTATAAAAGTCATCCGGAGAGAATTCCTATAAGAAAAAGAAATTGATCTTACAGAGAAAATGTTGTGATACACTAGGAACACAATGCTGGAGTGGTTTGAGACCAAAGTAAGTTTTTCAGGGCCAAGCTAAATACATCTTTCCTGAAGTACTACACACGGACCCTTAAAGGGACTATGTGGGCCTTTGAAATAACCAGAAAAAAAAAAACAAAACATGTTTTTAAACAGGGTTCTTGTGCTTTATAGGATAATCCTGAAAAAAAAAAAAAAAAAAACTGGAGAAACTTGAACGAGGTATAAGGATGAAATACATAGTTGTGTTTATTTTCATATTTAGATGGTTTTTCACATTTGGATACTGGATGGTTGTGTAGGAGAATGTCTTTGTTTATATGAAAGGCATACTAAAGTGTATGGAGCAATGAGATGTCAGATGAACAAGTTTAGTCTCCAATGGTTGAAGACAATAAAAGTTCTTGGTCCTAAACTTGCAACTTTTTGAAATTTTTACGTTTGAGATTGCTTTAAAAATTATATATATGCATATCTGTGTTTGTGTGTGTGTATGCATCACTCTCCATGACCTAGCCTAAACCTACCATCTCAGCATTTTTACTCATCATTCCCCTTCATAAGTCCTGTACCTGTCTGGTTTATTGACTATTCTAACATAGCAGGCTACAGACACTCTCAAAGGTAACTTTGCTCTGTTACGTCCACCCAAAAAGCTTTTCAAAAAAAAATCTGCCTGTCACATTCTACCCATCCTTGAAGGCATCTTCTAAATGACATCTCCTCCATGAAACCTTCTATCAGAGCCTAGTCTAATGTCTCATATATAGTATGTATTCAAAATACATCTAGTGAAAAGAATTTAACCACTTATGACTGGAATGGTTAAAGATAAGACCATAGAAATTATACATGAGCTGGGCCTTTCAAGATCAGCAGAAATCAGCAGTCTGAAGGTAGATAAAGACTTAATTTTTATTCCACAAACAGGAAATACAGAAGAAGATTTTTAAAATGGAGGTATACACAATGGAATATTACTCAGCCATCAGAAAGGATGAATACCCACCATTTGCATCGACATGGAGGGAACTGGAGGAGATTATGCTAAGTGAAATAAGTCAAGCAGAGAAAGACAATTATCATATGGTTTCACTCATATGTGGAACATAAGGAATAGCACAGAGGACCATAGGGGAAGGGAGGGAAAACTGAAGGGGGAGAAATCAGAGAGGGAGACGAACCATGAGAGACTATGGACTCTGAGAAACAAACTGAGGTTTTCAGAGGGGCGGGGGAGGGGGCTAGAGTAGCTGGGGTGATGGGTATTGAGGAGGGCACATGTTGTGATGAGCACTGTGTATTATATGCAACTAATGAATCATTGAACACTACATCAAAAACTAATGATGTCAGTGGCTAACTGACCATAATAATAATAAAAAAAGATAGGTTAAAGACCTACAACAAATATACCTCTAAATGCAGCAAAAAAAGTATAGTAGAAATTTTAAAAAATAATAAAATAAAAAAATAAAATAAAAAGGAGGTATACAGTGGCTATTTGAAGGTAGATTTGGGAATGTACTTTAATAATGTACTAGAAGGAGTGTAGAAGAGATTCAGATCATGGTAATTGGCAGAACAGAAAGCAAGCCCTGCTATATTTAGGGACTGGACACTAATTTCGAAGGCTAACAAAGCCAAGGAGAAATGAAGAGGTTTTCACGTGAAAGCAAGATAAGATCCTTTTTAAATATGAAAAATGTGTCCAGATTTTATGATGTTCAATTGCCTGAAGGAACACACTGTTGAATCACAGGCAAAGACTAGTGATAATCCTAAAATACTGCAATGGGAAGAACAGCCAAAAAAGAATCACATATTCTGGCTATATATTTCCTAAACCATTTTCCTGGAAAAAGATGCTCTAAATTGAGAATATATTATTAGTCATAGTCATGAGAGACCAAACACATAACTGCTAAAGAGACTAAGTGTTCCAGCTTCTCCTTGAATTTTCCAATAATAACTAAAAGGTAATAACACATAAATCCAATGTATCCAGCATATTTAATCAGAGGACTACCAAGAATTGTGCAGACATAACTGACTGCTCCTTGAATATGAATTCCAGACTTTAAGAGAGGATTTCCTCATGGAAAAAAGAGTGATTTCAGTTTTTGAAGGATAATATTGGAATGTTGCCATTTTGTAAGAATCAGCACTTTGGCAGATGAAGGTATCACTCACAAAACAAAAAGAATCAATTTCAACATCAAACAAAATTACCAGCATGAAACATCTGTCATATCACCCTTAACCCTGTACTCTTTCTCTCTATGATGTTTTAGGGGGTTCAGTATTTATACCAAGCTGTAGATCACCTTGTTTTTACAACATTTTCACTTCACTAACAATTTCACTACAATACCAAAGAAACAAATCTCACAGGAGCCTTACAAAGGAATGCATTTTTACAAGGATTTCCTTGTAATATGTTGAAATTGATGCCTGAACACTTGGAACTTCTCCATTCCTTTATGCCATCCTATTTCCCATTTCAGACCTTTCCCACGGACTGACACCTTGTTTTCCTTACTAGATCTTTCTCTTTTCTCACAGCAGTCTCCTGAGACTAGTGTGACTTGAGTAGAAGACCCTTTAGATACCTTCTGACCCTGAGATTCTGTCATCTATGAGTATGAAATGTCCTTGATATGATCAGTTAGAATTAACCATTGTAAGTCTCAGGTCCCTTTAGCCTTTCCTTTACAAAGCCCCATATTAAATTTAAACTCACTAGGCAAAAAAATCATGTGATCTTTTTTTTTTTTTTTTTTTGCAAATTATCATTCCCTTGGGGTGCTTTTCCAGAGAGGAATTAAAAGGAAAAATGTTCATTTGCACTCTAGGAACAAATAATAATGGCTTATAATGACCGTGACAATAAACACCATTCCGTGGGGTATAGGACTTAGAATAAATCAGGGTGGGCCTAATGTGAAGCAGGCAGTGGTCCTAATAGGTAATGGGCAGAGGCACTAATGAGAAATGCAATGATTCTGTCATGCCTTTCCACGAATTTGTGGTGTGCTTTCTGTTGCCTCGATTTGTAGTGAGCTTTAAGAAATGTCTCTTCCATGCACACGCAGTGTTCTCTTATCTCTTGATTTGGAGATCACTAGATGTTACAGAGGAAGACCAAGAAGAAGGAAATTAATCCTGAAATGTATGAAGAAGGCAAATATTCAGTCAATTTTAGTCTATTGAGTGAGTATGCTAAGCCTGAGAGATTAATATTGTTGTTGGGAGGGTTGTGAACACTCAGCAAATTGTAGTAAATCTCTTTCTGCAGAAAATATTTCATGACTTCTGAGTGGGGTAGTAGATATGTTCCATATTTATGAAGCCGATGATAGCATTTCATCTTCTCAATTTCTTACATAAGGGAAAAATAGCACTCTTTGATCCATAAACTGCAATATTCTAAGGCCAGATGCGTCTATACAAACAAAAAATTCACAAGTCATGTGGTGTCAAGCAGTCTTTTGAAAAAAGAGCAAATCAACTTGAAAGCAAATGTTAACCTTTTAAATAACCAATTAGAAACTACTATTGGAAATTAGCTGGTTTTGGTTAAGACAAATTATATGTTCTGTAGAGCAATGGTTAGTATTGTTACATGGGGGGAAAAAACTTCAGACAAATTGGTTCCTTGGTATTTAGAGTTGGATATTAAAATAAGTTAAAGGGAAAAAAATACTGTCTAAAATTCACAGAGCTGAGCACACTGTCTTGAAATTTGCTGCACTTCCAATTATTAGCAAGTTTTTATTTTTAGTTACTCCCAACAAAATTAGTTAAGACAATAAATAATAGTTTATTTGTAGCAAGTGCTTCAAAGTTAATGAGAATTATTAAAGATAATTTTTATCACATGCCTCCCCTGCAACGCCAGTAGATTAATAACTAAATAGGGACGTTACCCACAGCTTGGCTGCCAGGAAGAATTATATAAACTAATTAACAAAGACCTTGGAGGAAAGTGGTCTCATTTACAATCTTGATAAAAAAATAGAGAGAAAAGATACCACAAAGGAAAAGACAGATTCTTCTATGTATTAACTATCCTTTCTTTATAATAAAATATATCATAACTAAAATAAAGAGGAAAAAAATAATGAAATATTTTCAGGAAAAAACATAATATCAAAAAGAAAAAAAACTGAACACATAGGAGGAAAAATAAGTAAACAAATAAATGGAAGAATTAAAACTAGACATTAAAAATTTCAAAACACGTTATATCTAGGAAGTGTGCAAAATGAAAAATAAGGTAATCATGCTGGTGACATATATACATAAACCGATAAACGTTTTAGAAATCATTTTTACTATGTGTTCCAAAAATTATATAAATGTTTGTATCCTTTGATATAATAATCTCACTCCAGGGAATATTCCCAAAGATTATCTAAAAGAAATAATATCTATACTCACTGTAGAATTATTTATTCTAGACAAAAAAAAAAAAAATCCTAGATATTTAACAATAGGAAATGGTTAATTAAATTTTGGCCTACTGACTTAATAGAAGAGTATTGGGCAATAATTAAAATATGTGTGAGAATTCTGTAGCAACATATGATAAATATTAAGTAAAAACAGCTGTCATAAAACTGCATATCTGCAGAAAATAAAAAGGAATGTGGAAAAGGAAAAAAATCATCAAAAGTAGAAATACTGCTAATTCTGCATCTAACTTTTATCCATAGTTTGTTCTAACTTATTTGGGGAGAAAACTAGTAAATATTGCTCAGGTTTCTTTTGGAATTCGGTAATTTCAAGTTAAATATAAGGTCTTCTAACTAAACTTGCATTGCAATTCATTTCCAAAACAACATCCTTCCATTATGTATGTGCTGTGAAATTATATCCAATAAAATATTTGGTCAGTGCTGTTAATTCAAGCAGACGAGTTTTGACAGGATGGTGTACTGAACTAATTGACAATGTTTTGGATACAAGAACAAGGGCAGGTCAAGGACAGCAAAAAAAGGCGATACAGACAGAATCAGAACTGTTTTCTCATCAGAAATCATCTCAAAGTACTTAGGAGAAATTGAAATGATACCACAACTTTCCTCCATATCTTTTATAATTTTACCTTAATAATTTTATCCTATATAATATCCTTTGTAATTTTACCTGTATGATTATATGTTAAAATTGCTGCATGAATTCATTAGAATGCAAGCTCAGTGGGCCTGCATAGATCCTTTGGTTGTTTTCATAAAGTCCCGAGTTAATGATTTGTCTAAGTATTATACATAAATATCCAAACCAAGTATTAGAGCAAGGGTCAGATGCTCAAAGCCTGGGGGCTTAACCTGGTTTATAGATTTATGTTTGAGTGGACACAGTGCTGACAAAAGTTTGGATTGGAATGTCTTATGGTGGAGCAACCAGTTTGGACCAATTCATACATTTTTGTTATTGTCTTGGCTCCCAGGGACAATGGAGCTGACACATTTGACACCTATTTTAGAGTTTTAGGACTCAGAACTGGTGGGAAAATGACTGATCTAAAAGGTCTTGGGGCACCTGGGTGGCTCAGTCAGTGGGGCATCCAACTCTTGATTTCGGCTCAGGTCATGATCTCAGGGTCATGAGATCACACGCCACCTCAGCTCGCACTAGGTGTGAAGCCTGCTTAAGATTTTCTCTCTCAGGGCGCCTGGGTGGCTCAGTCGGTTAAGCATCTGCCTTTGGCTCAGGTCGTGATCCCAGGGCCCTGGGATCGAGTCCCACATCAGAGTCCTGGGATCAAGTCCCACATGAGCCTCCCTGCTCTGTGGGGGGCCTGCTTCTCCCTCTGCCTCTGTCTCTCATAAATAAATAAATAAAATCTTAAAAAAAAAAAAGATTCTCTCTCTCCCCCCCCACCCCTACCCACCCTCTTTCTCAAAATTAATTAATTAAAATCAAATAAAACGTCTTGTGAATAGGTCCATCAGAGGAATCCTTCAGGGCTACCTAACTCATTGATAGCTCTATTTTTCCTTTGGCTGTGGCTGCTGAGTATGATTTCCTCAAAACAATACGGCTGCTAAAGATGCGGAGGTGGGATAGCCTCACCCCTGCTCTTCTTTCCTTAGCCCAAGGGGCTGAGATATTTTGCAGTTGTCTTGGGATCAAACCATTAGTGCAAGGTTAGAATTGGTCAGCCTTTGCTAAGTTGAGAAAGCAGCTGAGGCCCTCGTCCTCTTTCTCTGCCTCCTCCTGAGAGAGGCGGCTCCAGCAACCCTTAATTGACTATTAGGCAGCAACATTCAAACGTGATGATGTTGGCATTATTGATAGTATATGGAGAGTCCTCTGCCCCCGCTTAAAAGAAAAATACGGTAATTTGGCACATATTGCAATTAGGCATACATTTCATTTAACACCTTTCACCTGAGAATCTCAGAGGTTTATAGAAATTACTAGTTAACTTTCTATTCTTAGCATCTGCAGACCACATATAAACATTGTAAGTGGAATTTCAAGATGTGACAGGAAAGGGTAAAATAATAAAAAGAAGTAATATACATTATCTTTCAGGAAAAAGAAATAAAATACATTGCCCTTTTGTGGGCTTTAAAACTGTCCAATAGTAGGAAGCATTGCATTTAAGAGATAAAGGCAATGGGGGGGGGGATGTTTTATGATAAAGAAGGTTTCCTCCCTCTAACATTTTTTTCACAACTAGATTCAAATAATAAATACTTAATTACTTCGGTGTACTGAGGGGCTGTTACTCAGGCATCTTTAACTTTTTGGTGACATCTACTGTCCAAAGTGGGAAATGCTGTGGAATCATTCTACACCCAAAGAGTATCTAGAATTTATTTCATTTTATTTTTGTATTTACAAGGCTACAACTTCTTTGATTCTTCCATTTAATGTAAGTAGACCTCATTAAAAGATTTAAAGGATATTTAAATAATTTCCATATGCATTGTATCATGAAGCCATAGAAATACTGGGTTGTGCTGGCAAATCCTAATTTTTGGTATATAAAGTTGTCATTTCAATTTAAAGCCTTTACTAAACCAACTGTTCGGATACTAGAAAAAATATTTAAGTGGATATTTAAATGCATTTTCTTATATTTAAAGAAAACCACTTCTGAGGGCTGATTACAAAGTTATTAATAATATTTTAATAGTAATATTTACAGTAGAAACCCAGTTTTAAAGGAAATCAAAGTTCTTAATCACTTGTCAACTTGACTTTCTACTTCCTATTTTAGCTATAAAAAATAAGCAGAGCTGGGGTACCTGGGTGGCTCAGGTGGTTAAGCGTCTGCCAGTTAAGCATCTGCCTTTGGCTCAGGTCATGGTCCCAGTTCCAGCTCCGTGCTCAGCAGGGAGTCTGCATCTCCCTCTCCCTTTGCCCCTCCCCCTACTCATACTCTCTCTCTCACTCTCTCTCAAATAAATAAATAAAATCTAAAAAAAAAAATAAGCAGACTTATCTGTTATCCACCAGGAAATAAGCATCATTTATACTCCTAATTAAGCTCCACCTGTTTCACAGTTGATGGTTTGCAAAGACTTAAACACTTCATTTCATAACTCATGATTGTAACTAGAAATTTTTTTCAGAGGCATTTGGTAATGCAACAAGGTAAACAATTTTTTCTTATTGAGTATCTATTATACACAGGCATTGTGCTAGATGCTTTCACCAATGTAACACATGATAAAATGGCATAGCTCCCAAAGAAAACCTCAAAATAGAAGGGCTTCCAGTTCTATAACGTAACCTACTTCCCCCCACTCTGGTAAGAAGGGAGAAGATATTTCCTTCACTGACCATGGTTCTCCTGTTCTTAGAAAAAAAAAAAAAATACCCTGCTTTTTTTTAACCTTCCATTGTAATCCAGTGGACAGACAATCATTTCAAGTTTACTACATGGTAAAAACCCGATGTGGTAGAAGTAAACAAATCTAGAGTCTCATATAACATGACATAAACAGGTTTAACCTATTAAGTAATTCCTTCTCCATTGTGATTTGCTTTCCAAATCCTCAGCATCCTTTTTTAAATTAGTGACCCCGAGGGCACCAGGGTGGCTCAGTCGTTAAGCAGCTGCCTTCGGCTCAGGTCATGATCTCAGGGTCTTGGGATCAAGTCCCACATCGGGCTCCCTGCTCAGCTGGGAGTCTGCTTCTCCCTCTCCCCCTGCTCATGCTCCCTTCCTCTCTCTCAAATAAATAAATAAACTCTTTAAAAATATATAAAAATAAAAAAAATAAATTTGTGACCCCGAGGCCCAATGACCTGCTTGAAAAAAAATGCCAATTAATTAGTCATTATTTTTATAGTTATAATAATTTAATAATTATGTATATAATAATTATTCTGTAAATATTTATTGGCAAGGTTGGCTCTCCTTGTGCACAATAAATTATATATGCAAGGGTTTACAACCTAGAAAAGGCAGACATCAACAGTTCCAATCAAAATAGAATGCCCTAAGAGATGAATGAGATGTACAGCAATAAGATTCGGGATTCAGAAAAAGGCAAGAGTGCTTCCAGCTAAGGGAATCTGAGAAAGACTTATGGCAAAAGTAATGCATTTGATTGAATATGATGCATGTGTGCACCTTCCAAGTGGTGGTGTGGGTAGTTTAGGGAAGAAAGAGTATGAGAACCCAGTTATAGAGGTGGGAAAGCCTGGACACATGTCTAACACCAAGCGGTCCAAAGTGTCTGCTTATTGGGAGCAACTAGGAAACAGAGGCTGAGACATCTCACAAAGGGCCCTGACTTGTAGAGTTTGGATATTTTTACCAGGATGGAACTGGAGTATCTTCAAACCTGAGTTTCAAGTCAACTTCCTTTCAACTTCATCACAAAGGTGTTGCTCTGGGTTGGGTTTTTCCTAGCTTGGTTCTTCCTATACTTTTGATTGCTTCCTGACCTTAGACTAAGGTTTCTGGCAAGTTATTATCTCTAGATCTTTCACATCTGATTCGTTTATGCTTTTGATTTTTAAAAAATCTTTGTTTCCCCTACTTCCTCTAAAAATTACAAATTACAAATAACCACCATTTTGCCCTGGAAAATTGTTTTTTATGCTTCACTAAAAATGGCTAAATATCCTCTGATTTCCCTCTCCAGATATATTTTATCACTTTTGGCCCTAGACTTCCCCTTAGCACTTTTGGTAGGTAAAGGAGTACTCTGGAAACCTATCCGTCATCTCCCCTGACCACAGAAGGTGGAAAAGTAACAGTACAGACAAAGGCAGAGACAGGAGGGAGCTTCAACCAACTTACTTGTTCTCACCCACCTTCCAAAAAACCCTCTGTTCAGTTTCTGTTAAAGTTCAAAATAATTCTTTCTGCGACCTGTCAATAAAATACATAAACAGCATATTTGAAATTCCTAATATATAAGTACAAAAATATTCAGAGCTAATTACATTCAGTTGACAACCTGACTGTAAATCATAAATATATGCATATTATTTGAAATTCTGCCTAGAATTTAATTTTCACCCTAATTCTAGAAATAACTAAACATTTTTCTACTAGATCAAGTTGGGGGTTCTCAGTTCTACCCTCAGCAAGTACAATTTTGAGTTCCAGTCTATAAGTTTATAATTTCTTTTATCATTTATCATTATTCTTCCGCAACCTTAGCATACTGGGAAAATTAAATCACCATATTTTCCTTTTAGTTCATAGCCTCAGTCTAACTTCACACAACCTATAGAAGAAAAAATAGGACAAGTGGTACTGACAGAAAAAAAATTATAAAAGTATTTCACATTTCTATACTAATTTTTTAAATGCCTGCATGAATCAGGCAGCTTAATTTCAGCTCTATACGAATCTATGGTAAGTGGATGGATTGGCTGCAAATAAGCCACAGTTCTCTCTATAATCCAATTATAACCTCTCTCTCCCTCCCTCCATCTCTCTCTCTCTCTCCCCTCTCTCTCTCTGCACTAAACTGGTTTTCCTCATGTGCTTGACTCTCCCTTAGACATTGTCAGGACTGCCACCTACTGACAGAGCAGGTTACAAGGAAATGAAATGATTTAAGAAGAATGACCATGTTATTTGTTGTCCAAATCAGGACATTTCTGAGAGTGAAAAAAAATTTTTTACATCGTTCTCAAAAGTATATAAAATGTTTTTCAAAAATTAAAAATTAAATATCTGTATAAGCTAAGACAAAAATTTTAAAACTTCTTTATATTAGCTATCTGAACATTAAAAGATAACAAGCAAAATAAATATTCTTGGTACATAGTCACATCTTTAAATGGATTTCTTAGCAGCATCTGCCTCCAATACAATGTTCTCTGAAGTTTTCTGAAAAGTATATTTTAATACAATTTTATTATTTTTATATTTTAAAATGATCAATGTTTTGCTGAAATCTTAAATGATATCTTATGGCTAATAAAGTTGAAATTGTTGATATATTCACTCAACTCTTCTTTGTAGGCTGTAATTAAGAAAATGCTTTCCATGCACATGCTGAGATACTTGAGAATTTTCAGAGTAAATTCTGCTAAATGGCAATGTTGTCATATGGTCTTATATTGTTCCCAGTAGATTTCTCCTCAAGATAATAATAAATGCAATAGGAGCCAATAATGGCAAAGCTGTAAGTCTCATGTGGAACACTGTCTGATAAACCAAAGTTGCAATTTGTGAAGTAGATAGCTATGATAACATTTTAGATTGAATGTCTCACAAACTAATGGTATTATTAGATTAAGGCAGTGGGAGATCAGAGGCCATCCAGATAGGACCTTGCTCAGTGTTTTTAAGAAAAATATAGAGTGTTTCCAGTCAGAGATGGGACCCGAAATATGGAATCAGTGTCCCAAGTAATGAAACTGAGAAAATTGAGCCTTCCGATGTTGTTTGGAAGCATGGTTCCACAGTCACAAGTCCTGATTTTTATTCCAAGAACACCAGAGCTGTCCCTATTATTGCTTTAATTTAAAATGTCCAAAGGCATCCTACCCTATAATCAGCCTAAGTGTCCTACAACAGTATTACCTTACAATGGTATTCACAGTTTGTTCAAAATAAGTTGAAATTTTTAAATTGAAATATTTAATAAATAGAGATTTTTAAAAACCCTTCAACTTTTGAAACTTTTTGAGAATTATAATGAAGGTAACAGAGTTTGCAAACAGGAAGACAGTGAACTGTTTCCCTACAAATGCAAAGGACAAATCAAACACATTAAATGATGGGACTTCCACTGGCATAAAATTTAATTTTGAAATTTTATAATGGCACTTCAACATATTTCGGCTTGTGAGGAAAATTTGCGATGAAACTAAATTGGGAGAAATATTTTAAAAAAAAACAAAAAAGAGACAATATATTTGATCAATTTTTCTGGTAAGAGTATTTGCTAAAGACAGATACCTTGAAAGGGGGCCAAAGAGTACTTATCTCTTAATGGATTTCGGTAGAAATATTTATACATTTCAGGATGAACAAAATTAGAATTCAGAAGACCCTTCATAGAACAGCGTTTGTTCTAAACTTAACAAGTACACAATTCTGTGCATTACAGTATCAGGATCTGCCCTGCAGTAGCCACCGTGTGACTTCAAATGTTACCCTCTAAAATCCATGTTTCCCCTTCTGTAGAATAGGCACAGTAATAGTACCTACTTCTCAAGTCTTTGTGAGGCCTGAATAACATTATGGATGTAATGGACTCATCCCAGCACCCAGCATAAAGCATGTGCTTGGTAAATGTCAGCTGCTATTGTCTTGTTACTATTATCATCACCATCAGCATCATTTCCTTTAACTCTAAAGAAGAAAAGGGATGGGTCAAGTCGTAGACTTATATTTAAACAGCATATATGTCTTAATGCCACAATGAGAATGTGGGTAAGAACTACTTACTGATCAGATTATAATTTAGAGCAATGTAAAGCAGAGATAAGTTTTGATCCTCCTATTTAAATTAAAATCTTCATTATTTCAAACTCCTTTTGAAATGTCAGATGTGTGTCTTCTTATATAGAGGATAGAGAGATGATTGGTCTTCTCTACATTTATGATGAGATTTAGCCTCTATAGATACTATTTCGGCCATCGACTTCAGAAACAGTAGCTAAAGATGAACTGCTCTAAAACTCAATGCAAAAATTTTGGAAGACATCTTCCAAAATGTATTTGACTTACAATCAACAACTGAATATAGCAAAAATATTCACTTCTTTACATGTGTGTGCATTTTGCTACAACTTTATCCTAAAAGGTCCATCAGGAAGCTATATTGCTTAAAATCAAATATTCCAGAGTGAAATTATTGAGATTTCCACAGTCAAATGGGCAATTAAGGATATCTGCTTTAGGAACCATTCTTTATAGTGCAAAAAAAGATCTTTGTTGTTGGGGTAAAACAAAGTTGGACATTAATTTTGTACCCTTATTTGCATTGGTCACCAGGAAACTTAGATCTGAAAGTGAAGCCTATCATTAATAATTAAAAAAAAAAAACAATAATTTGTAGAGAGGATGTGGAGAAAAGGGAACCCTGGTACACTGTTGATGGAAATGCTAATTGGTGCAGCCATTATGGAAAACAGTATGGAGGCTCCTCAAAAATTAAAAACATAATTACCAT
The DNA here is from genome assembly GCF_011800145.1 of Mirounga leonina. Taxonomy (NCBI): domain Eukaryota; kingdom Metazoa; phylum Chordata; class Mammalia; order Carnivora; family Phocidae; genus Mirounga; species Mirounga leonina. The sequence continues at coordinate 8,704,201 of NW_023270323.1, forward strand.
ATACACTCCACTTCTTTTTTAAAAAAGATTTTATTGGGCGCCTGGGTGGCTCAGTTCGTTAAGCGACTGCTGTCGGCTCAGGTCATGATCCTGGAGTACCTGGATCGAGTCCCATATCGGGCTCCCTGCTCGGCAGGGAGTCTGCTTCTCCCTCTGACCCTAACCCCTCTCATGTGCTCTCTCTCATTCTCTCTCTCTCAAATAAATAAATAATAATTTTTAAAAAAAAGCTTCTTTAAAAAAAAAGATTTTATTTATCCATTTATTTTAGAGAAAGAGCACGAGTGCATGCAAGGGGAAGTTGGGGGGTACCCAGAGAGGCAGAGAATCTCAAGCAGACTCCATGGGGAGTGCAGAGCCCCTTGTGGGGCTCAGTCTCACAACCCTGAGATCATGCCCTGAGCCCAAACCAAGAGTCAGATGTTTAACCAACTGAGCCACCCAGGCACCCCGCATTCCCACTTCTGGGTACGTACTGAAACCAGGATCTTGAAGATATAGGTGAATAAAGGGATTCACATGTTCACTGAAGCACTACTCACAATAGCTAAAATATGTAAACAACTTAATGTCTATTAAGAAATGAGTGAATAAAGAAAATGTGGTATATACGTACAATGGAATATTATTCATCTTTCAAAAAGAAATAAATACTGTCATTTGCAACAACCTGGATAGGCCCAGACATTATGCTAAGTGAAATAAGCCAAACACAGAAAGACAAATATTTCATAATCTCATTTACATGTGGAATCTAGAACAGTCAAACTACAGAAGTAGAGAATATAATGATGGTTGGGGGAAATGAGGAGATATTGGCCAAAGGATACAAAATTTCAGTTATGCAAGATAATTAAGTACTGGAGATTTAATATGCAGCATAATGCCTACAGTTAACAATACTGTATTGTATAGTTAAAATTTTCTGAGAGCGAAATCTATGTTAAGTGTCCTTACAACCACCACCACCATCACCACCACAATAAGAAGAAGAAGGAGAAGGAGAAGGAGAAGGAGGGGAAGGGTAAGAGGAAGAGGAAGAAGAAATAATGGAGGAAACTTTTATTTTTTTAAGTAGGCTTCACGCCCAGCATGGAGCCCAATGTGGGGCTAAACTCATGACCCTGAAATCAAGACCTGAGCTGAGATCCTGAGATCAAGAGTCAGAGGTGTGACTGACTGAGCTTCCCAGGCACCCCAAGGGAGGACATTTTTTGAGGTGATGGATATGTTTACAGTTTTGATGGTAGCGATGGTTTCATGGGTATATACTTAATCTCCAAACTCACTGAGTTGTATACATTATATATATATGGTTTTTATATGTCAAGAAAAAGTCTGGATGGTCTAGTAATTATGTGTTGTTATAAATGCATGACAGTTAAGAAATAGCTTCTGCAGAAAGGAGCAATTTGATAAGTGAGCCATGGAATACAATTATATTAAAGTACATTGAAGATGGAATCATATTTTTTACTCTGTTTGCATTTAATTATTTTTCTAGAAGATAACTAACAACTGGAATTGTTTTTCTGAAAATGCAAATACAAATAATATCATCATTTGTTAATAAAGACTCTGCAGCTATCCTCAATCTAAAAATAAATATATCCATATGTTCTTCCACTAAAAAAATAACTGTACAATATCAAAAGTGTACATATTATCATTATTGTTGTTTGATTTTACCTTTAATTTTATTTGAATATATAGTACAAATATGAATACAGTACAAATTTTGAATGGTCCAAAATTCAAAAGAAATAAAAATGTATACATAAAAAGTTATCCTTACTCCTCTTTCAGCTACTCACCACCTCCCTACCCCTGCCAAATCTGGAAAAACCATCATTATCAGTTTGTTTTTTTATTCTTTGAGAGGTCTTCAAAGAATGTATAATCATGTGCATATACTTTTTTTCTTTCTTTCTTTATCTCTCTCTCTCTTTTCTTTTTGGCAGAAAAGGAGCAAGCCATACACATGATTTTATCCTTTGTTATTTTCTTTTAACTATATATAGTTATATATAGACATAGTTTTATTAACTACATATATATATAGAGAGAGAGAGAGAGAGACTTAGTTCCATATCACTACATACAGATCTCCTACATTCTTATTATAGCTACTTAGTATTACATTCTTTGTATGTGTCATAATTTACTTAACCCAACCTGTACCAATAATGTTAGGGTTATTTTCAATCTCCTGCCATTTCAAACAGTACTACAATGAACAAACTTATAAATATATTATTTTTTTCACATATAAATATTTGAAATTTTGTAGGATTTTTCCAAAAACTTTATATAAGTATTATCAGTTTATATTCCCACTAGCATGCTATTTTTTTTACATGCGCTGGTATGATTGGTGAAGAACAACGTCATAGTGATAGTACTGTCTTCTCGTGAGTGGAGTTGGGCATCTTTTTATGGTTAAGATCCATTTGTTTTTTCCGTTAATTTTTATATCATTTGCCCTTTTTCTTGTTGGATTGATGATCTTTTCCTTACTGATTTCTTTTAAGATTTTATTTATTTATTTGAGAGAGAGAGAGAGAGCATGAGCATGGGGGAGAGGGAGAAGCAGGCTCCCCTCTGAGCAGGGAGCCTGACATGGAGCTCACTCGCAGGACTCTGGGATCATGACCTGAGCCAAAGGCAGATGCCCAACAGATTGAGCCACCCAGGTGCCCCTCCTTACTGATTTTTTAAAATTTCTTTTTATATTAGGAAAACTAGACCATTGAATATAATGGGTTGTAAATATTTCTTCCAGTTGATCATTTTTCTTCAAGGTGTTTACTTGAAGAAATTTTATTATTGTTGTTTTATGTGCTTGAATTTATCAATCTTTTATTTTATGTATTGTAAGTTTTGTTTCATACTTAGATAAACTTCCTCTCTGAGATTATTTAAAAATTCATTATTTCTTGAAGTACCTATTGATTACAGCCCTGCTGTTTAGTCTTCACTGATTATGGAACACTTTCCAACTATTTTTGAGTTGGGTTTTATCCATCAACTAGTTTTACTGAAGAAGAAATTCATGTTAATTTTCTTCTTATTGTTGCCTTCTCGTGATTTCTTAGAAGAGAAGGGGGAAAATACTGACAGTATGTTCCATTTTTAAACTGAAAGTCCTTTTTTTTTTAAATCTTATTTTACCCAATGTATTTTTTTTTAATTTTATTTGTTTATTTGTCAGAGAGAGAGAGAGAGAGAGCACAAGCAGCCAGAGCGGCAGGCAGAGGGAGAAGGAGAAGCAGGCTCCCCAATGAGCAAGGAGCCCGATGAGGGGCTCGATCCCAGGACCCTGGGATCATGACCTGAGCTGGAGGCAGACGTTCAACCAACTAAGCCACCCAGGTGCCCCTACCCAATATATTTCTATAAGTCAAGTCAAATTCTTTGTACAATGACATAATAAATGCATAAACACAATTATTTTGATATACAATTAGTGGAGTTTTTTGTTGTTGTTTACCACTCCGTTTCCTTTGACTGAAATACATGTTATTTTTCTAATTGTCTTAAGATACTGTCCTTATAAGATTAAATTGTAGGACAACAATTTGTAAACTTATGCACAAACTTTTGTATACACTTAATTTCAGGAGTTTCAGAGAGCTCTTCAGAACTCTTAATGCCTATCATGACCTATTTTGAGAATCAGAGATAAGCTGAGTGTGAGAGACTCAGACTCAAAATACACAATTATTTACAATAAAGGAGAAAAACTCTCCTTTGTTGTTACCACTGAAGTGTGGAAGTTAATATGCCAAACAAGATGGGATTTATTTTAACAATCCATCACAAATATTATTAAAATGTTTACATATTTTAAAATGATCATGGAATATATGATTCAATGTAAAATCTTACCAGTTCCAAACATGAATGTGAATGAACTTAGTACATACTCAACACCATTTTAAACAAATTATTGGTTTTTCTCCAAAATCTTTGGTTAAAGTAGCAAATCTATTGGCAACTAAACTCCTTTATAGAAAAAGTCTAGTCAGACTGTTGAGAATATAAATTAGTTAATGTCGTAGAAAATAAAATTTAGATACAAAATTCAACAGGATGTTGAAACGGAACTTCATCTGCTTCAGTTTTAGGTCAGGACCAAACACAAAACAGAACTGTTAATGCTACCTACCCTCCATTTTGAGGTAGCTTGCTAAATCATCTATGCAAGACTTCGAAAGTAGTCAATCAAAAAATACCTTTGCATTTGTTGGCATACTACCTAATTTAGGGATATATAAGAAGTTAAAGAAATCTAATAAAAGAAAGTGAGAATTTCTTTAGGTCAAGTTATTCAGAAACAGTGGTACTTTACCTATACTCCCCCCTACTCCACCCCCCCACACACATACACTTCTTGGATAGGGAAGAAAGTGCTTCTCTCTCACCCCAAGGTTACTGAACGGAACGATCTAGCTACTGCTGAGAGAATCAAATGTTTACCTACTAAGTTTGGAAAACATAAATATCTGGTATTTGTCTCCCACCTGAGAAATTCCAAAGTGGAAGTCTGAACCTGGGTCTTCAGAGTGAAGAGAAAAGACTATATGTTCCGTTAGTGGTAGGTCAGAAAGACATGATTCCTTCCTATGATTAGTTGTAGGTCTGGGAGGAAAGAGCCACACAGGCATGAGCTATGGTACATATATGTATTTCCCAGTTCAATCCAGTAAGGAGTACAAGGAGAAATGCTACCCCAGAAGCAATGACCTTGGTTTCCAAATATCATTTCTTAGTAACAGGAAAATTGGCTTATTCCAGGGCTTGGCAGGGAAAATATAAGACGATCCCAGAACAGTTTGTGATACCAGAAAGTTAGGAAGTGATTAAAAATAAGTAATAAAAGATCAAGACATACCAAAAGGGCACAGGAGACAACACCAAAAAAGCTCCAAATAGCCCAAATTAGGACAACTTGAGAAACAAAAAAGTAATGAGAGTACTGGATTGTAACCCAAAGAATGAAATCAATATCCATGCCAATATAAACAAACGAATGAATGAATGAATGAATGAATGAATGAATGAATAAAAAGAGAGAAGGGACAAGTCTTCCTTACAAAACATTTCCAATTAAAAACATAGAAGGGATGGGAAAAATAGAAAATCACCATTAGAGCACCACAGTAATAATTGCCTCAAGCAGGATCCAGTGATGAATGCTAAAATTAATGAGTAAAATTTAAGCAGAAATAGGATTTTACATAGTTAAAGGTGTCTCTCCCTAAATATTTAGTAATTTCAAAGGGAAAAACAGCAACTTCACAATGGAAAAACCTGGCAGATGCCAAGTGATTAAGGTTAACATCACCAGTAATAAGATATATCAACACATTTACCCCTGATACGATGCATTAATAAGGCACATCACCCCTGAGATATTCTTCTCAATAATGCATATTCTCAATATGATCAAGAAAAAAATCTGACAAACCAAATGGAGAAAAACTCTACAAAATAACATACCTGTGTTCTCCAATAGTGTCAAGGTTGTAAAAAAACAAGGGAAGACTAAGAAATTACCTCAGACTGGAACAGACTGAGGACACATGGCAACTATATGCAATGTGGGTCCTGGATTGGATTCTGGAACAAAGAAGTGGGGTGGTGAGCAGTAGTAAAAAAACTGGTAGAATTCAAATAAATTCTATAGTTTCATTAATATCGGCACACCAAGGTTAATTTCCTAGGTTTGATCATTTTTTTCCTTGGTCATGTAAAATATTGGCATAAGGATAAGCTGGGTGAAAAGTACATGAGAACTCTTTGTAGTATTTTTGCAACTCTTCTATAAGTCTAAAATTATCTCAAAAGTTTAAGACTAAAAATGTATTCATTGAATTCTAACTATATATGAAGTTATAGGATTAAATTCTAGGATTATTAAAAACTGATCATACTGGTTTATAAATGCCTTATGCAATTGAAATTGTACTTAAGATACTACCTTACAGGTAAAATCATTTCTTTTTTTTTTTTAAGATTTATTTGTTTATTTTAGAGAGAGAGAGCAGGGGTAGGGTCAGGGGGAGAGAGAGAATCTCAAGCAGACTCCCCACTGAGCACAGAGCCCAGTGGTGCAGGGGCTCGATCTCATGATCCTGAGACCATGACCTGAGCCAAAATCAAGTCAGATGTTTAATTGACTGAGCCATGTAGGCACCCCAGGTAATATAATTTCTAAGTGCAATCTACTTGTCATTATGTGGTTAGGGTAAAAGAAAGACATATGACCCCTTTAGGGTCCACTTCTATAGCAGGAAGATAGCTAGAAGAACATCAAATGTAACGGTCTGCCTCCCCTAATACTGCATGGCAGAAGCCTCAGGCCTCTGTGAGAAGCCTAGCATTTGACTCGACACCCAGCTTGGCACAGAACCAATAACAACATTAATGCAGCGAGGTCTGAGCTAGGTAAGTCTAAATAAATACCATAGATCTCCATGTGCTGTACATATGGATAGACACGTGTCCGCATGTCTGAGATACAGAGTACTGAGAGGACCAAAGGGCCAACAAAGGCTTGGAGGTCATGGCTCAAATACTCCAGGATTTCAACACTGCAGGTAAATGATGGGAACCATTGACTTGAGAGTAGGTGTCAGCATCTGTTAGGAGCTAGACAGGACACCACACTTCGCAGAAAACCAGTAAGAATTCATGTAAAATATGCCTCCAACCCCCACTCCCTCCATTTCCCTTATCCTCACAAGGTAACAAGTTTCCTTAAAACCCAGAAATCATCTGGAATTAGAGCAGGGGGAAAAAAGGGAAATTTTAAAGACCGAAAACTAACACCAAAAACCTAAAACAAGCCAAAGAGATTTGTACTGGAAGAGATTGAAAGACCATTACTTTATATTCTAAAACGTGGCATTTTGGGGGCGCCTGGGTGGCTCAGTTGGTTAAGTGTCTGCCTTCGGCTCAGGTCATGATTTCAGGTCCTGGGATCAAGCCTCTCAACGGGCTTCCTACTCAGTGGGGAGTCTGCTTGCCCCTCTCTCTCTGCCACTCCCCCTGCTTGTGCTCTCTCTCTCTGTCAAATAAATAAAATCTTAAAAAAAAATAAAGTGTGGCATTTTATTTAAAAAAGTCACATTTTGTTTGCACATATGAGAAGCAATTACTAAATTAGTGAACTTACAATACCCGTTTATTTTTATGTATTATTATACCAAAAGTTCTATGGAAACTAGAACTTCATCTTTCTTTTTTTATCATTTTATCATATATTATCTTTTTATATTATATCATTATATATGCCTAGCATGGTAATAGGCATTTGACAAATATTTGTCATATAAATGAATGAATGAATGAATGAATGAATGAATGAATGAATGAAGTCACTGCCCTGAGGCTTAAAATGTGGAAAGGCAAGTAGACATGTAAATAGATACCTAAAATAACCTTAATAGAAGATACAATACTGGGCGCCTGGGTGGCTCAGTTGGTTAAGCGACTGCCTTCGGCTCAGGTCATGATCCTGGAGTTCCGGGATCGAGTCCCGCATCGGGCTCCCTGCTTGGCAGGGAGTCTGCTTCTCCCTCTGACCCTCCCCCCTCTCATGTGCTTTCTCTCTCATTCTCTCTCTGTCAAATAAATAAATAAAATCTTAAAAAAAAAAAAAGAAGAAGATACAATACTAACCAACTATCTCTGCCCATGATGAGGAAAAAAAGATTTCTGAGTGTAAGGGTATAAATCTTGAAGAATTCACAGGGGTTTGATAATGATCTTCTGAACCGCAGAGAATCTTAGAAACTTTCTTGAGATTAAAACCATTGATTTTGTACTTACTATTTTCTGTGCACCCCAGCACAATAACAGGCATTCAGTAAATGTATTGATTTGACTTGAGTTTCAGTTTACAATCCATTAGGTAAAAGAAATTGCCATTGCCTGAAATATATTTCCAACTGATGATGTTAGATAGAATGCTTTTTTTAAGCTAAACTGATCACTACAGGAATCTTGTGTAGTTAAAGAGGTTTATTTATGAAATTACTTACCATGAGATCAAATCAAATAATTATCATAAGTACGCATACAAATACATTATCTCTCACCAGAATCTGATCATGCTGGTACCCTGATCACACCTGCAGCCTCCAAAGCACTCATAAATTTCTGTTGTTTATAACCCACCCAATCTATGCTATTTTGTACCAATACAGCCCAAACTGACAAAGACAGTTGGATTATTTGCCTTTTATTATTGAATTGCATAAGTTCTTTATATATTCTGGATACCAGTCCCTTATCAGCTATATGATTTGCTAATATGTTCTCCCAGTGTATGGGTTGTCTTTTCACCTCTAGACTGTTTCCTTTGAAACATAAAAATTTTCAATTTTGATAACATCTGTGTACCTTTTATTTTTTGCTTACTTGTGCTTTTGGTGTTGTATCTAAGAAACCATTGCCTAACCCAAGGTCACGAAGATTTATTCCTACATTTACTTCTAAGAGTTTTGTAGTTTTAGCTCTATGACCCAATTTTGAGTTACTTTTTTTGTATAGGGTGTGAGGTAGAAGCCCAACATAATCCTTTTGCATGTGGATATCCAGTTGTCCCATTTGTTGAAAAGACTATTCATCCCCTATTGAATTATCTTGGCACACTGGTTGAAAAGTAATTTACCATAAATGTAAGAATTTATTTTGTAGTCTCCATTCTATTCCTTTGATCTAGAGTTGAATTTATAATAATGCTTCTGCTAGTAACTAACCTCGCTCTGCTTATTTTCTTATTAAACTAATTTAAAATTAAATTCAATCCTCAAAATCAGTAGAGATTGATTCTTTCCCTGTTTTTAGCACTAGAGCCCAGAGACAGTATTGAGCCAGTTCAAAGAGGCTCATTGTTGCCTTTTCTCTTTATAGGCATCTTTCCTCACTTCTCTTTGGACATCTAGCCATCAAAAGCCAAATTAAATTGCTTTATCCAGTGGTCAAACTGGTTATAGTTGCTTTCTTTGTTTTCTTGACTTCTTTCTACTCTTCCTCCTTCCCTTCCCTCTCCTCCTCCTCTTCCCTTTCCTCCTCCACCTCCTTCTTTTTGTAGCTTTGTTCATGTGACTTCTTCATCAAGTCAATTAGAAGAAGGTCAACAATATTTTAAAAATTGGTTATTTGATATTGTGGGCTAATTCAATTTATAATGTATAAAGAGAATAGAATTATTTGCATAGAAATAGCATAGTTTAATGCTTTCAATTCCAACCTAAATCTAACAAATAAGAGATATGTATTTGTGTACCTCTGATCAGAACAAATACAGGTTAATTTGATCACTGGGACTGCATAAATGCCCAGGCTGTTGAAGTACAAATGTTTTTATTTCAGGTTTAAGATTATTGTTGTTGTAGTTAAAAATAGCTCTTTACTAAAAAAAAAAAAAAGTAGCTCTTTACTTAGTCTCCTTTATGACATGTGGATTCCAAACTGTTCAAGGTGACAGATGTGATAACCCACATTCCCTGATGATAGTTACCCAGTAAATATTAGCTTTTGCAAATCTGTCTGTATTCATTTCTTTTGGTATCACTAAATATATATCAATACTATAAAGACAATGGGGAGAAAAGCAAGATTGGCTGTGAAAGATTTAAATTTTAAATTGAACATTAATTAGAAGAGAGCTGAAAATGCTTGAATACTTATTATTATTGTGATTATTGTTATAATGACAATTAGTGAAGAATACTTAGTGTCCCATTATCATTCTTTAAAGACTTCAGATTATAATGGATTCCAAAGCTCCTAAAAAAAATTACGAGTTCATTCATTAGCCCAACAAATATTTCGTGAGTATCTCCTATGTAGCTGTTATGAGGTTAAGTATATGGGAATTATAAAGATAAATGAGGTCCAGTCTCTCTTAGGAAATAGCAGATAGTCTGGTAGAAAAGAAAAATTCACACTTAAAAAAACATAACAAAAGTGATCTAGATTATTTAAAAGCCACAATAAGAATTTAAGGCGATTAAGACACAGTAGAATGGAAATTGAAGCAAGTGAGAAACTATGGGAAATAATTCATGGAAGAAGGTAACATAATATGAAATTTTAATCTAGAATTCATTTCACCTCTCTCTAAAATAGCATGCCTGTAAGTCAAAGGAGCTCTTCTCACTTACTCCATTTCTCCCTCCTTCTCTCTTTTACTCGCCCTCTGTCTCTTCCATCCTTTCTTTCTTTCACTTTTTCCACATTTCTTATTTGCCAGGAACCAATTTGGAGTAGAGGAGAGCAACTGGGTGTAGGCATTGGATCCAGCTGATGGAATATTTGTAGTAATGGTGATATCTCCATGTTGATATAAATATCAGCTTTAAGTCTCTATAACTTCAGTATCACAGTACTTCATTGAAGACTCTGATTATTTTTAAAAGTATCAATTATACAAACTGAAAAAAACCTCATGAGTTGAATTTTTATAGCTCTCTGAAGCCTCCCACCCTATTGGAACTTTTGAAACATTAATTATTTAGTCTTTGGTAAAAGGTTGACAGAAACATATGAATTAAACTTCAAATTACACAGGATTTTTTTTATTTGCAGAAAACATGGTAATTGCTAAATTATAATTTCGACCTATAATGTTAGACATTGAATAAACCTAAAATGATACTAGATTAATTCATATACTTCAATGATAAAGAAAGCAAATGTATAGTTATACAACGTTAAAAATACTTAAGTAGTATTTCTAAACAAACAAAAAGGAAATTATTTATACACATAATGTGGACAGCTAGAGAATATACTTAATACCTTTAAATTTTTCTATCTAAAAAAAGGTAAAACCCTGCCTCTTTTCTACAACAAGAAACTTATTGATAATACTTATTTGAAATATTCAATATTTTCTTCTTTATAAAAGTGAGGTATGGAGAAGTTAAAAAATAGTAAATTATTTATGTTGGCATATGTTATTAGAGTATAGCATTTGGAACTGGACACACTGAAGAAGAAAAATAAGATAACGTGTCATGCTTGCCCGTAAATCTCAAAAGATGCTTTTAAGCTACAAAGATTATTTCCATATGCATTAATTGTAGTAACTTACTTAGTTGGACCTTTTTAAGAGTAAATGTGTGTGTGTGTGTGTGTGTGTGTGTGTGTGTGTGTGTGTAGGCTAGATTGTAAGTAAAAAGGAAGATAAATGTTTGTATTGAAAATAATGTATTAGGGTGCCTGAGTGGCTCAGTCGTTAAGCGTCTGCCTTCGGCTCAGGTCATGATCCCAGGGTCCTGGGATCGAGTCCCACATCGGGCTCCTTGCTCCGCAGGAAGCCTGCTTCTCCCTCTCCCACTCCTCCTGCTTGTGTTCCCTCTCTCTCTGTGTCTCTCTCTGTCAAAAAATAAATAAAAATAAAAAAAAAAAGAAAAAAGAAAATAATGTATTTGATATGATAAGCTGATTGTCCAAAGACTCATTTATCCAAAGAATCATTTTATATTACTTTTATACATATAGCCAAATATTTTTAAATTTCACCTAGAAACATTTTGTCAAGATTTCTTGCCCAAATCTATGAGGAATAATCTCTTTTTTGCTTAACAACTTATTCTTTACAATGAATGTGGCACCTTCACAAACTATGTTTGCAATTTTTTTGAGCAAAATTAAAGTATTGTAACTATGTTATTAAACTCTAAAATCCCATGTAAAGCAGATGGGAGCCATGGGTTAACAATGCATTGTAGACTGCCTTGACATTGATTTCCTTGAAATGCGCACCTCCAGGAACCAAGTTCCTGTACTCTGGCTTCCTGCCTCTTCTCTCTTGGTACCTTGCTTTATCACTTAATTGTGTTTTATCTTATGCATTCTTCCCCTCTAACTACAAAAACACGCAAGTCTCAGGCGCCTGGGTGGCTTAGTCAGTTGAGCGTCTGCCTTCGGCTCGGGTCGTGATGCCAGGGTCCTGGGTTTGAGTCCCATGTCAGGCTCCCTGCTCGGCAGGGAGTCTGCTTCTCTCTCTCCCTCTGCCTCCTCCTCCCTGCTCTGTCTCTCACTCTTTCTGTAAGATAAATAAATAAAATCTTTAAAAAAACACAAGTCTCTCCCATCCTAAAAATTCCTACTCTCTCAAATTCTATTCAACATACCTCCTATACCTCTACCAAGTGTTTCAGAAAATGTATTTTCCTTTTTCTTATCATATCCATTGAGACAGAGGCTGTTAGTGCCTATGCAATATCCATCCTGCTGTTCTAACTGGATCCTGATCAATATGCCCAGCTAAAATACTTTATTTCCTAAGATTTTCTGACAGCTGGTGTTGTCCAATGGGTTCTGAGCAGAAATTAGGTGAACTTCAAAAAAAAATCTCAACAGAATGTTAATACTTAGAATGTTGATATTTTCCTTCTTGTCTTTAGTCCTTTCTTCTTCCTCCTGTCTAGAATACACGTGGGGTGTCTGGAGTCCCAGCCACCATCTGGGACGATGAAAAAACCTCAGGAAGCCATAGCTACATGGTAGAGTAGAAAGATAAAACAGCCTGTGAAACAGGTAACTGGAGTTCCATACCATGTCTGGGATATTCTTCCTAATTTCTTTCAGGAAAGAAAGAAATGAATATCTAACTTTTTGTTTTGTTCTATTATTATTTTGTTTTGTTTTTAGTTACCAGTTCTTTTTTTAACTACACTTTAGCTTCTTTTATTTATTGATGTAGCATTAAATGCATATATTTTAACATTCATGTATGTAGTAAATATAAAAGTTTAGATGATAATATTTAAATCAATACTTTAAAAATAGAAACAATATTTTAACAAATAGTTCAGTCTCTACACTGTATTGACTTAGTTTATATTATATATATACATACACTTATACAGATGCAAGAATGTAGGTAAAAATGATTGCATGAAATCGCAGTTTTTCTGACTTTTATGAATCAGCTTAGGAATCTTCTACATAAACAAAAATTATTCACTAATTATGCTTAAGATCTCAAAATCCAATAAATAACACAGAAATTAATCCCAAATTAACATTAAAGAAGAACACAATCACTCTTGATATTTAAAATTCATCTTAAAATTCATATTTAAAATACTGTATTTAAAATTTTTATTTATATAGAAATTGTTTTTAGAGTCAAACCTAATCTTACTTGACACACTTGTGCAGCCCTCAACCTCTGAATTTTTTTTCTCATCTCTTTTGTCTAACACAATTCCTCCCATAAAGGTCGTTAGTTAACTCAAGTGCCAAATCCAATATTGAAATGCTAAACTGAGTAGCCTCATGTCATTCATCTTCTACTTTTCAACATGTACCAAAATCTTATAACTCTGTTCTCATTTCTTTTTCTTGGATTTTCCCCTACTTCTCAGATCAGTCTCTTTTTCATTGATTTCTTTCTTCTAGCTCCGTATTAAGTATTAGTCCCCTTATATTTCATGCTCAGTCATCTCTTCTTATCTCATAAAATGCCCAAATTTGTTCTTACTAATATGACAGTGCTACCAAAATGTGTATCTCAAAACCTGACATTTCCCTTCAGCTCTACACTCCTGTTTCAGAGCACATGCCGTCCCACAAGAATATCTGGTCAACAATTTAAATGGATGTAACACTTACTATCATTCCTTCAGAGTCAGTCACCTTTCAGACTCTGCCCTGCTCCATGGTCCAGGCAGAAACACCAGAAATAATACCAAAGAAGTGAGAAGATAAAAGTCTTTTGCATATGAGGAAGGGTTCTTCCTGTCTCAAGTAAGAAAATTCCAAATCTACTCAGTTTAAGGGAATAAGGGAACATGTTGGCTCATATATTTCCAGAATAAACTAGTTGCCAGCATGGTTCAATACAGTTGTATAATCATAGTCTTCAAGAACATATTTTCCCTTTTCTCTCTTGATCACTTAGTTTGTTTTTAATTTTGCTGGCGTGTTTCTCAATCATATTCATCCCAGTGGTAGCAAAGATGGGCAACAAAATCTAAAAGCTTATATTATACAAAGCTTAAGATCTTGAGTGGGAAGAAAATCTCTTTTCCAATAATTCAAGCTAAAGCCAAGGAATGATTCTCATTGGTTTGAGTTAGATCACGTGTCCCTAAAAGAGCATTAAGATTCTCACTACCTGTCTTAGACCCCTGATCTGGGCCTCACAGCTCAGTCCCCCTCTCTCAACTCCCCAGATTCCACCACTGTAGAGTACCTTTTTCAAAGTTTTTACAATCACTTTCTGGTGGCTAAAATTAGCCAGAATCCACAATGTTATCCCGGCAAGTCACCTGGAGCCTAGACTAGGACCTGCATGGGTCAGATTTCCTACAAGTGCTCTTTGACTCTGTACATCATTCACTGAGGTCAAACAGATGCTTGAAGAGCTCCAAGAATCATACCTCTAGGGTTGTCCTGGGGCCCTGAAGTGAGGTTCTGAAGCCAGGCCTTGGTTCTAAGAGGGTAGTATGATGAACAGATCACCCTCGCTGATGAGCACAGGATTTCTTTCATGGTGTCACATAAGATTTTGCCCACAGAATGGTGCAGACACACTGATTTGGAGTAACTCTTACATACATCACAGACAAAACCTTTGTACTATGACTCGTAAGTCTCTTTTACATTGTTTTCTGTGTTTTCCATACTTTTTTTCACTCATTACTTTATTTTACATAGTTTTTAAGTAGCCTATCTTTCACTCCACTAATCCTCTGCTCAGTAAAATCTGCTAAAACCCCAAATATTAAGTTCTTAATTTTAGTTATTATAATTTTCTGTTTGGGAATTTCTGTTTCTCCTTTATAGATCTAGTTCTTTAGTGGACTTAGAAGTCTCCATTGTGTCATCTATTTTCCCCAAAATATAAATAATGGTTATTTAAAATCTGGTAACTCCAATATAGAGATATCTTTAGATATATTAAATATATTTCTGTTGCTTGTTTTTTCTCTTGTTTGCATTACCTAGGATTCCCAGTACGATGTTAAAAAGGAGTGGTAAGAGGGGACATCTTTGCCTCTTTCCTAATTTTAGTGGAAAAGCTCCTGGTTTTTCACCATTAAGTATGATGTAAGCTGTAGGGTTCTGTAGATAATTTTTATTAAGCTAAAGAAGTTCCCCTCTATTCCTAGAATGAGAGTTTTTATCATGAATGTTAGATTTTGTCAAATGCCTTTCTGCATCTATTGAAATGATCATGTGATTTGTCTTCTTTAGCCTGTTGATGTGATGGATTATAGTTATTGATATTTGGATGTTATAATAGGCTTGCATACCTGGGATAAATGCCACTTGGTCATGGTGCATAATTCCTTTTGTACATTGTTGGATTCAAGTTGCTAATATTTTGTTGAAGACTTTGTATCTATGTTCATGAGAAATATTAGTCTATAGGGTTTTTTTTTTCTGGTAATGTTTTTGTCTGGTTTTGATATTTAGGGTAATTCTGACCTCACAGAATTTGTGGGCACTGAGTTGTTCATAGTATTCCTCTTTAAATCCTTTTAATATCCATGAGACCTATAGTGATATCCCCCTCTTTCATTTCTGATATTAGCAGTTTGTGGCTCCCCACTCTTTGAAATATACTCTCTACTTTGAAAACTAATCTCTGGGATGTCCTTCTATCTCAGACAAAGCTAATGCTTATTTGGGGCCTCCTTACCTTGCTGCTTTTTAAAATTTGGAGTGCCTGGGACGCCTGGGTGCCTCAGTCAGTTGATTGTCTGCCTTTGGTTCAGGTCATGATCTCGGGGTCCTGGGATCGAGCCTGCCCCGTGTCGGGCTCCCTGCTCAGCGGGGAGCCTGCTTCTCCCTCTCCCTCTCCCTCTGTGTTCTCTCTCTCTCTCTCTCTCTCTCAAATGAATAAATAAAATCTTTTTAAAAAATAAATAAATAAATAAAATTTGGAGTGCCCTTGGAGGTCCTCTGACTGCTTATCTTTGATCCACACTTATCCTCAAAATAACATCTTTTAGTCTCAATTTTTAAATGCCATGTACTTACAGATTCCAACATGCATCCCTCTGGCCCTGAACCTTTTTTCAAAAAAAAAGATTTTATTTATTTATTTATTTATTTGAGAGAGAGAGAGAGAGCACAGGAGCAGGGGCAGAAAGAGAAGGAGAAGCACGATCCCCTCTGAGCAGAGAGCCCAACATGGGCCTTGATCCCAGGACTGGACGATCATGACCTGAGCCAAAGGGAGATGCTTAACTGGCTGAGCCACCCAGGTGCCCCTGGCCCTGAACCTTTTGCTAAGTTCTAGATTTTTATATCTGACTCTTGACTAGACACTTCTGCTTGATTGTCTAATAGGTTTTTCAAATTCAACATTTGCTAAGGGGATTTCTTTATTTAAGTAGAAGCAACATCCCATCCTCCCTCCCCATAAAAGAGTTTTCCCAGTTTTCCACCTTGTGGTATATGGCAACTCTATTTCCTATTCTTTATAGTTTCTTAGGTCAAAACATTGGAATAACTCTTCACACTTCTCTTCCTCCCACCTCATATTAACAAATTCTGTTGGCACTATTTTCTAAATAAACCCAGTTCTCAGACACTCATTTACCTTTGTGCAGTCACAACCATTGCTCATCAGGACTACTGCAAGAGGCACCTAACCAGGCTCCCTGCCACTATTCCTCCCCCTCCCCCCGCCCCGTATTCTATTTTCAACATGGCAGCTAGAGTGATCATCCCAAACATAAGCCAGATCATGTTGCTAGGCTGCTTATACCATACAAAGCCATCACTGTTTATTCAGAGAAATATCCAAGACCCAAACAACAGTGTCCTATTTGCACCACACCCTGCCCCAACCCCGAACTCATTCCCTCTCTAGCCTGGTCTCCCATTGTTCACCTCTTCACTCACTCCATTCTAGCCTTTTATTTTTTTTCAAGGGAAAATCCAAACTTCTCACCATGGTCTGTCTACATGTTCTCTGAGTTCATCTCCTAGTGCTCTCTTTGCTTGATTCCCTCACTTGGCTTGCCATATTGGCCTTCTTGCTTTTTCTCGAACAGTAAAGGATCATTAAGTACTCATTAAGGATTCCTTCCCTTTTTCTTCTCATTGCACATTCCTTTCTTTTCCCCTTCTCTTACCCTTTATTCATGGATGCTACTATGTCCCAAATAATGCGTTTATACATAAATAAAACTGAGAAATT
Source organism: Mirounga leonina (assembly GCF_011800145.1). NCBI lineage: Eukaryota > Metazoa > Chordata > Mammalia > Carnivora > Phocidae > Mirounga > Mirounga leonina. Next base: position 8,721,386 of record NW_023270323.1, read on the forward strand.
GAAAAAAAGTCTCCCCAAACATGGAATTAAAAGAAATAGTAAATCTTTGGTACGAGAGCGTTAACAGAAGGGCCAGCTACCCACTCTGCCTGGACTGCTCTTCCACCCCTGAGCTGCAAGTCTTACTTCTAATCCCTTCAGGCCTTCGCTCAAATATTGCTTGATCAGCAAGGCCTTTTTTGATCATCCTGTGCAAAAAACAAACAAACAAACAAACTGTTTTCACTCTTTACATTTCTTTATAGCAATTTATACCATCTGAATATGTTTGTTTATTTCTGGGCCCTTGTTTATCCCCTGTCATAGGTCTGAGGGGTCAGGGAAATCTTTCCTGAGAAAGTGGTACTTCAGCTCAGACATGAGTAGGAACAGACAGCAAATAATAGGAAGAAGCACATTCAGGCAGAAGGGTCAGAGAGTGTAAGGCCCTGGATCTAGAAAAGTCAGATGCAGGAAATATCTGTGTTGTACAAGGAGCATGTCAAAAAAAAAAAAAAAAAAAGGATTTTGCATTTTATCCCAAGCACAATGGAAGATTTAATTTAGGGAGTAGGATGATATGATTAGAATTTCAGTTTGAGAAGATGCCATTAACTAGTTGGAAGAGGAGATGGATTCAAGGGAGGCTCAGCAGGTATAGGAAAGCCAGTGAGTGGCTCTTGAAATGATTGGTGTAGGTGAGCCTTGTGTCAGCTTCTGAGATTTGTCTTCTAGAGTATTCACTGTGAATCTCTTGTAGCCTCTGGGTCCAAATTTCTCCTTCCACTAATTTTGAGATAGTCGTGTTTTTCCTTGGTTTGATAGTATCCATATATAATATCTTAAAGTACAGAATTAATGCTTCCACGAATATATGATTTTTTTCCTCTTTAAGTATACAAACACTAAAGCTGGTAAAACAAATTTTTTTTCAATCAACTGAGATTTGAATATAGGGTGTAGGCAGGAAACTTGTCCCAGGATCCCTTTAAGAACATGACCTGCTATTGTAAAGAGAGACCAGTACAAACAGAAAGGGAAAATATAGCATAGATTTCAAAATGCCTGCATTGTGCTGTGAATATATGCATGTCTGCAGTCCACAAAGGGAACAATTTTCTCTTACAGGATAATGATGTCCAGGAGATGGAGCTATAATGGGATATTTCTGTGATGAAACAAATATATGTAAATGTTTCCATTCATTTTTTTCTACAAATGAAAGTGACAAAATAATGCCCTGTGTCCTTGATAATTCTATCTCTAGTGCTTTAATTGGCAGCTCCTATAATATGCAGATTCTATTTGTTGCTTTCAAACTCGTATGTGCCTCTTTCAGCTATCTGAATTTGACCTTAGTCGGTCATGTTTTAAAACCATAAAATGGCCTACACAACATCTATGACAGATTACTTGATAATAATTGAACCAGTAACTGCCTCATCTAGTAAATGATTCTGTATGGTTAAGATCTTAGCATGTGATCTTAAGTCAAGGTTGTTTTGATTTAGCAAGAGACCAGTTGAATTTTTGCCTTAGCCCTTGTCTATTTTTACATGTTGAAATTATCACTACACATAACAGGCCCATTATATGTAACAGTTAAGGCATAAAAAATTCTGAGAAATAAAGTATTTTGCTTTACTGAGTCTGTGTGTGTGTGTGTCTGTGTGTGTGTGTCTGAAATTTCTTTACCAGGTATAGATAGTGTTTGATTCTATGCTTAAGAATGAAACTTAAACTTCATATAGTCGTGGAAAAGTTAACAGTGGACTTAAACTCAGTGTATGTATTACCAATCTGTGAAAAGTTAGAATACAACATAATTGACTTAACTGTCAAAACTACACTGACCAGAATGTAGTCTTTTTTTAAATATAAAATAGATAATACATTTTAAAATTATGCTGTGTGTTATCCCAAGGGAGATGAAAGGGGTACCTACTCTCTCAACTGCCCATCCAAAGCTATTTACCCAACAGTTACCTGCTTTGTTATAGTGGCTTTCAGGTAAAATTTCATTTGAAGAATGCATTCTACAGATTTAAATAATCTAGAGTTATTTGGAAGATTAAATGAGATAATTTATATAAAGGAATGTTGCACAGTATTAAGTAAATATTAACACTCTCTCTCCCTTCCTCTTTCCTTCCCACTCCACATCCCTCTCTTTTCCTTTTCTCTCCTCCTTTACTCATGGATGATACCATGGCCCAAATAACAAATTTCATATAAACAAAATGGAGAAGTAGAAATAGTTGAAATTGAAAAAACTCCCTAACCGGGGCAAAAATCCTTTGATATGAGATAGTTTACAGATTATATTCCCCATACATAAAATACAAAAAAGATTTCTGATCACTTGATCTAACTGCTTGTTTTATAAAAATCAGTGATTACTATATCAGGCTTCCATAGAATTATGAATTTGCAATCTTGATCTTGAATTTTCTTTCTTTTGTCCTTCTGTACCCTGAGAACCAGATTGTGTACATAATGAAGCTTTAGCATTAAGGGACTTTGGAGGAACAAAAAATTAGGATGCTAGAATGTGTTAACTACTTTTTAAGGCTTTCAATAAATTCCTACATAAAAGAGATAAGATAGTTTTGATAACTGGCATCTGAAAGCAGAGAGAAGAAAATAAGACCTCACTTAGAGAAACACTACCTTTGATTTCTACTCAGTTGCCTGAGAACCTGGAAAGACTGGAAAAGCACTTGTCTACTGCATGTCACAGTACCAGCAGAGGAGAGCGGGGAGCAGTCTAGGATGTGATGTGTCTCAGGAGAACGCTATTGCTTCCTGTCCCTCGTGCAGGCCTCTGCTATTCAAATTGTCCCAAAATGACAGAGAGAGGGGGGGAAAGAAGGAAGGAAGGAAGGAAGGAAGGAAGGAAGGAAGGAAGGAAGGAAGGAAGGAAGGAAGGAAGGAAGGAAGGAAGGAAGGAGGAAGGAATCACCTTGAAGGCTTATTATATCACAAGTCAGATTGCTGGGCCCCAACCCCCCGAGTTTCTGAGTAAGTCCAAGAAATGAGCAAAACAGGGAAATGAAGGTTTATTACCAAAGAAACTCTGAAGGCTAGAACTGGACTTCAGGATTACAACTTATCTCTGACTTTGGCTGCTGGCCTATGAAACAAATAGCCTTGGAAAAATCTAAACTCTAATAGAGCTTTATTGCCAAATAAACTCCAAGCCTGTGATTTCCTAGGCCCTGAATATAATCTCTACGTTCCTTAACTCACAGCAATGGGAAAGGAGCCTCTAAGCAGCATAGGGAGAGGGGTGATTTCCTGTTGGTTTGTAACCTTCTCAGGAACTTCCTGGGTGTAATCCGAAACTGGCCCCTCGTGCATGGAGAGCAGGGAGTGACCAAAGGAAGAGGCATGCCACTCCAGGTGGCAGGTTTAATAAACAAAGAGAACTCACATACACGAGACTTGACTTGGCCAAGAGCAAGACAAGTGGATCCCTGCAACCATCCATCAAATCTTAATAGTTTATATAGAGGCCTTAACTAGGTTCAGTCACATATACGATGCAGATGTTCTCAACACCACATCTCTATCCTCAGATCAAGGCTATGTCCTTGGAGCAGGCTCTGGGGTGGAAAAAGCAAGCAGAACTCACATTTCAAGGACAAGGGAGGTTGTAAGTAGCCTCTGATCATGTTTATTGCTTACCACCGTAAAGGAAACCATTTCCTTGATGGAATATTAGTAGCTTTTCAGAATAACAAGGTCAAAGGCAGGGTATTTATTAAGGTTTGGTTCTTGTTTACTGTACCTGGAAATAGTTTAGTGTGAGCAGCATATGGGGATTGAGCCAAGTTTGTTATTAATAGTTTAGGATCAGGAGACCTAGCAAGGGGAAAGTTTTGAAGCAAGCCTTGAAGAGTAAACAGTCTTACCACAGTTGAGTGATCTATTGAGACACCCTAGAGAGAGCAAGTTGAGAAAAGTTATTTGCCACTTTATCTTCTAATCAAGACTCTCCAGGAATAATGCAGATAGTCAAATATAAGTCATATTAATGTAGATGGTGAGGTGTGTGATATATAGAGTTTTGATTCCTACAAAGTTCCTAGAATTTCGATCAGTAACTAGATCAGTCTGGGTTGTGTTTTTTGAGATGAGGTGTATGCATTCCATATTAGCTTGAGCATGTTTAAAGCCATGTGTTGAGAGTATGTATGGCTATTAGGTAGCCTATGGAGTAGACTAAGATGGGAATTTGTGTCTGTCTCCAGAATTCATTCCCTTTTTACCAATAGTGCCTGATTTCCATTTGAGATCCATGTAGTTGTAGGGAAGCTGATTCCTCTCCTGGAGTCTAGTGGAAGATATGGCAATAACACATTTTATTTCCCTTACAGTGGCAGACTGGTTTAGATGTATGACCTAAACCTCTCATCAGAATGGATCTTGGAACACTTGTGGAGAATGCTCCAGCAAAGGCATTCTCTCTCTGGGTCTGGACGATGTGGTGATGGGATATGAGCTCTGACAATAGCTTCAGCCATTTTGCTAGCCTGAGAGAAGCCAGTGTAAGGACAATGGCAACAACCCAGAGAAAAGGACAATGCAGAGGGAAACCCTGAGGAATATAAAGCAAGCCTTTGATGCCTAGATTTCCCCCAAATCCTCAGTATTTTAGATACTCTTCCTGGCATTACAAAGACAAAGCAACAATACCCAAATCAGATTTTTTTTTTTTTTTTGCTTTGCTTTCCTCTTCCTTGCCTTCCTTTGGTTCCCTCCCCCCCCCCCCCCCCCCCCCCCGCATGAGAAGGACTTTGTACTTCTTCCTGTCTGATGGGAACTGCCCTGACATCAGAACCTCCTTTCAATCTACTGAATCTCTTATCATAAAACATTAGGATATGAGTCATATGTAGGTATCTTGATATGTGAAAGGAAAGTATTAGAATTCAAAAAAATTTCTTTCTCTACAAATTCTTGCATTCAAGGCATTTTCCCAGGTACTCAGAAATATCTAATTTGACATTCAAAACTAAGTAATGATTTTTTATGTTAGGTGCAGTCTACTCTCACCCCGAAACAACTGAAGCCTAATCAATGGAGGGATACTTAGGACAATATAATTTATGGGGAATAAAGCTAAATCTTTTCATTTTGAAACTATCCCTGTTATGGACATAAACCAAAGTCACACTACATGATCAGGAAATTTAAATCTTCCCCTTCCCAGTTGTGACAACCAAAAATGTCTTCAGACATTGTCAAAACCACCCAGGAGAGAATCAGAACCACAGTTCTCAGGTCTCAGGTTAAAAGTCACATCCTCAGGGAATCCTCTCTCCATACCCCACACCCCCCACTCATATATTTGTGCTCTTCTGTCATAGCACTCATCCTAGTTTGTAATAAAAATTATTGGGGTTAATTATTTGTTTACTTTCTGTCACTTCCACTAGACTGTAAATTCTCTGACAGCAGAGACTGAGTTTTCCTTTCTTGTTTAAATTACTATTTACTAAGTAAACCCTCTCTATAACAATAATTATGTGTTAATATTTATTAGCAAACATAAGCTGGCTAAATGAATCAATTAAGAGTTGGCTAAATAAAAAAACACAAAGGCATTACATGTCTGGTAGTTTCAAACCTGAACTCACTCCTTTCTCTTATTTTGGGAACAATATATAATGATTAAGAGACAAAGAGAGAGGAGAGGAAAGGAAATAAGGAAAGGAAGGAGAAGGGGAGAAATAGAGGAAGGGACAAAAAACAAGAGCATTAGTGAAGGTCGTAGGCCCGTAGAACTCAGTGTTGTCAGAATAAATAACGTTATTGAAAAGATAGACTGCTATCGTCTATATGCATAGTAGTCCTATATGAGGAAATAAATATGGTTACATATTGAAACAGATCTTTGTTTCAAGAGTCTGACTTTCCCAAGGTTAGAAATCTGTTGAATCACATGTAACACATTCTCCAGTTTCCCTTGCCTTCTTGCTCCTGACATTCAATGCTATTCTCTGTGAAGTTTTGACCCCAGCGTTAGCCACCTTAATATTTCCTACTTTTCTCTAACTTTCCTCTGACATCATCACACTGTTCCAGACAATATGTGTTTTTGTCTAGCGTTCCATGTAGATCAGCTCTGGACAGTTCTCAGAATATCAAGAGATGCTACAGAACTTGCCCTCAAAGACATAATAGCTTCTGTCAGCCATGCTACAGTTTCTAGTCAATAAGGGAAACTGAAGCTTTTAAACTAACATTTAGAAAATGACAAATGTGGAGGCATCACATTTCCTGATTTCAAACTATATTACAAAGCTATAATAATCAAAACAGTACAATACTGGCATTAAAAACAGGCACATAGTCCAATGAAACAGAACTGAGAATCCAGAAAGAAATCCACACATATATGGTCAACTAATCTTTCACAAGGGCACCAGAACACACAATAGGGAGAGGAGAGTCTCTTCAATAAATAGTTTTGGAAAACTAGATATCCACATGCAAATGAATGAAATTGGACTCTTACACTGTACACAAAAATTAACTCAAAACGGAGTATAGACTTAAATGTAGTACCTACACCATTAAATTCTTAGAAGAAAACATAGGGAAAACCTCCTTGACATTGGTCTTGGCAATGGATTTTTTTGTATGTGACACCAAAAATATGGACAACAAAAGCAAAAGTAAGCAAGTGGGACTACATCAAACTAAAAAAAGATTCTGCACAGCAAAAGAACAATTAACAAAGTGGAAAGGCAGCCTACAGAATGGAAGAAAATATTTGCAAATCACACGTCCGACAAGGAGTTAACATCCAAAATATATAAGGAACTCACATAACTCAAGAACAAAAAAACAATGGGCAAAAGACCTGAATAGATATTCAAAGAAGACATACAAATGGTTAATTGGCATATGAAGAGGTATTCAACATCACTGAACAACAGGGAAATACAAATCAAAACCACCATAAGATAATACCTCACCCCTGTTAAGATGGCTATTATCAAGAAGACAAGTTAGAACAAGCGTTGGAGAGGGTATGAAGAAAAGGGAACCCTTATACACTGATGAAGGGAAATGTAAACTGGCACAACCAAAATGAAAATGGAACTGAAGTGCCTCAAAAAATTTAGAATAGAACTACCATATGATCCAGCAATCCCACCATTTTTACAGTGGGTAAACACACAAAGGAAATGAAATCAGTATCTTAAAGAGACACTGATATCTACAATCCCATGTTCATTGACACAGTCACAATGCAACAATATAGGTGAACCTGGAAGACATTATGCTGAGTGAAATAAGCCAGACGCAAAAGATAAAGACTGTATGATTCACTTATGTGTGAAATCTAAAGAAGCTGAATTCTTAGAAGAAATGGTGGTTATGGGGGGTGAGGAATGGGAGAGACATTGGTTAAAGGGTACAAATTTTCAGTTATAAGATGAGTAAGTTCTGGGGTCTAATATACAGCATGGGATGATAGTTAATAAAACTGTATTATGTGCTTGAAATTTATTAAGAGATTAGATCTTAAGCATTCTCACCATGGGAAAAAAAAAAAAAGGTGACCACATGAGGTGATGGATGAGTTAATTAGTTTGATTGTGGCAATCATTTCACAATGTATACATATATCAAGTCATGTTGCACACTTTAAATATATACAATTTTTATTTTGACAACTACACCTCAATAAAGCTGGGGGGACAAAAGGAAAAAATGACATGTAACATATGCAAAAAGCAGAGAACTTTGGGTACACATGCAATACAAGAAAAGCAGAATAAAACTATCTAGTTAAAAAGTCCAGAGATGGGGTGCCTGGGTGGCTCGGTCGGTTAAGCGTCTGCCTTCAGCTCAGGTCATGATCCCAGGGTCCTGGGATTGAGCCCCATGTCTGGCTCCCTGCTCAGCAGGGAATCTGCTTCTCCCTCTGCCCCTCCCCCTGCTCATGTGCTCTCTCTCTCTCTCTCTCTCTCAAATAAATAAATAAAATATTTTTAAAAAATAAAAATAAAAATAATTAAAAGTCCAGAGATAACCTTTGTGTGCATGACTATACTTTTAAGAGATGTTTTATAAGTGCCTAAATATTACTTGAAAAAAATTTTTACTTGCTTCCAGATTACTGCTTATATTCCTATCAAATTAAAATCTTTGTTGTTATTTAAATATAGAATGATGCCTGATGACTAAATCCCAGACAGATCAGAGCCAATAAGGAATGTAAATACTGTATATGGTACCTTTAAAAAGTCTAGAGAGACATTAAGACACTTTTAATAATGTTATTCTCAAGTACAGTGGTATTGAATTGAACATCAAAAAGGAGTCAGAACCAAACAAGAAATCCCAAAGAACTGAGCTTCTTTCAATTCTGCTAACTCAGGCTTTTAAATTCAATGATGGATTTCCACATCTATAATCCCACATCCAGTAGTCCCTTACTATCTCACACTACCCCTCACCAGCTGCATAATTGACACTAATAACTCTTTTATTTTTTTATTTTTTAAAAAATTGTATTATGTTACGTTAATCACCATACATTACATCATTAGGTTTTTTTGGGTTTTTTTTTTAAGATTTTATTTATTTATTTGACACAGAAAGACAGCTAGAAAGGGAACACCAGCAGGGGGAGTGGGAGAGGGAGAAGCAGGATCCCTGCTGAGCAGGGAGCCCAATGCGGGGCTCGACCCCAGGACCCTGGGATCATGACCTGAGCTGAAGGCAGACACTTAACGATTGAGTCACCCAGGCACCCCTACATCATTAGTTTTTGATGTAGTGTTCCATGATTCATTGTTTGCATATAACATCCAGTGCTCCATTCAGTACGTGCCCTCTTTAATACCCATCACCAGGCTAACCCATCCCCCCACCCCCCTCCCCTCTAGAACCCTCAGTTTGTTTCTCAGAGTCCATAGTCTCTCATGGTTCGTCTCCCCCTCCGATTTCCCCCCATTCATTTTTCCCTTCCTACTATCTTCTTTTTTTTTTTTTAAACATATAATGTATTATTTGTTTCAGAGGTACGGGTCTGGTCAACAGTCTTACACAATTCACAGCGCTCACCATAGCACATACCCTCCCCAGTGTCTATCACCCAGCCACCCCATCCCTCCCACCCCCACCACTCCAGCAAACCTCAGTTTGCTTCCTGAGATTAAGAATTCCTCATATCAGTGAGATCATATGATACATGTCTTTCTCTGATTGACTTATTTCGCTCAGCATAATACCCTCCAGTTCCATCCATGTCGTTGCAAATGGCAAAATTTCATTCCTTTTGATGGCTGCATACTATTCAATTGTATATATATACCACATCTTTATCCATTCATCTGTCTATGGGCATCTTGGCTCTTTCCATAATTTGGCTATCGTGGACATTGCTGCTATAAACATCGGGGTGCACGTACCCCTTCGGATCCCTACTTTTGTATCTTTGGGGTAAATACCCTGTAGTGCAATTGCTGGGCCATATGGTAGCTCTATTTTCAACTTTTTGAGGAACCTCCATACTGTTTTCCAGAGTGGCTGCATCAGCTTGCATTCCCACCAACAGTGTAGGAGGGATCCCCTTTCTCCGCATCCCCGCCAACATCTGTCAGATAACTCTTTTAAAATGGATTATTTTCTTTTATCTACTTAAGGCACTGTACATTGTTGATAAAATCTATTGTAATGGAAAAGCTGGATCACCCAAGATACTTTTCCTGATTCACAAACCGAAGATCTTTTGAGTTTCATTAATTGAAGCCGGTGCCAAACATTTTATTTGATCGTTCTTAACTTGAGCATAACTCAACTTCATCTCCATTAGAAAACACTCAGGTTCATAAAAGAATCATAGTTCCTATCAATGAATAATTCTTCCTCAAGATTCCTCAAAGTAATTTGACATTAGGACATTATTATTAATTTTTAAAGGTTGAAGTAGTTTGTTACCCTTCTTTTTACTGTTTTATATTTTTACTTATTTTTTAAAACCCCTGTTGCTGTTGTTTTTAAATACATCCTTTTCATCATACTTGAGACTTTTGCAATCAAGGGCTCATTTGGTTATAATTGTCTCTTTCCTCGTTTCTGTATTTGAAAATGAATACGTACTTTTATCTAGCTTGTACGTGAAATTTCACACATAAGTAATTATTCCCCTCCTATTTTGTTGTTGTTGTTAGGTTTTAATCATAATTAAAAGATTACTGGCTTCATTTTCCATAAGCCATTCAGTCTAAGTAGTTAATTATGAAAGTAAACTCATAATGCAAAATACCATTAAACTCTATTGATAAGAAAGAGAACACATCAAAGATTGAGTACAACAGGATCTTTGCAGAGTAATGTTTTTATCTGTTTATTCTTTTGCAAATATATTTACCTTAGCCATCTTAATATAAATTTTGTTCTCAGCCATTAGATGGTTGAATTTTCTTTTTGGCCACTAGAGGTCTACCATACCTATCTTGAGAACATGCTGGCCTTCGTCAGAGTTACACTGTGTTTTGGGACCAGCCTGAATGTATTTATCATTTATCCATCTTCTCATTCATTGATTCATTAAATTTCTTGGCATGCGCTTATCACTGCTTTGCGCAGTCATGGTGCTACTTCCAAAGGACGAGGGAGTTGTGAGTTTCTTTTATCTGCCTCTTTCCCTATCTTCCCTTGTATAGGAGGCTCTCAACCTCCTGCCTCCCCATGCCCTTGTTCTATCAGACACCTTTTATCCTCTCTGCCTTTAACCTTTGTTTCTCTCCCTTGTTCTCATCCATTAGCATTTCAACTTGGGAATGAGCCTCCCACTTTGAAATCTTTCTTCGCTCTGGTCTCCCTCTGGCTATTCCTCTAGGTCTCACCACCCATTCACGGGTGAGTCCTCATGGATCATCGGCCTTCCTACTGTCACCTCCCATTCTCCTCTTGCTGCAGTTGGGCTCATCGAAGCTGCCCTAACAAACCTACGACATCCTCCGTTGCTTCCTCTTTCTCCCCACAGGGAATCATTTACGGACTCCTGAGGTCCCACCACTGTAATAGTTCTTGAATCTGGCTGCTTTCTTCCTTGCTTTACCCTCAGTCAGGCCCTAATCACTTCTCCTCTAAACGATACCCACAATCTCTAACCGGCCTCAAGGCATTAGTCTTGTTCCCTTCCAAATTCTCTACCTTCCTGCCAGAGTGATCCTACTAAAGCACATCAAACAGTGTCACCACCTTGCCAAGACCCTTCTGCCGGTCACAGAACCTTCAGGAGAAGCCCAAATCCCTGAGAGTACAAGAGTGACCTGTCACAGTCTCTGCTTTCCTCTTCCCTACACCCCTCCTCACCTCTTCCCCCCCAGACCTTCACCACACAAACTTCCAGCTTGTCCTGTCCTTTGATTACCATTGATTTTTGCACCCATCTTTTCTTCTCTGTTGAATTTCATCCTTTAGAATACTTTCTTCAAGAGCCCATGGTAATAAACACTTTTCTTTGTATATCTTGAAGTGGTTTTAATTCATCCTCACTTTGAGTAATAACTTTTCTGAGAACACAGTTCTAGCCTGCTGGTTACTTTTTCCACGCTCTTTGAAGATAAGAGTCTAATGTTTTCTAGCATATATTGTTGCTAATGAGAACTCTGTTGCTATCCAGTTGTTGTTCCTTAGTAAATAACCTGTTTTTCTTTGCTACTTGTTTTTTTAATTTTCAGTTTTTTCCTTATTGCTCGGCAGTTTTGCTCTCATGCATGTGTGTGATTTACTCATGAGAACACAGTATGGTTTTCACAGCTGAAGGCTTCAATGACTTTATTCTGGAAACATCTAAGCTTTTATCTTTCCCCCATTCTTTCTATTCTCTCCTCCTTTCACTGTACCTAAACATATGTAGAAGTTGATCCTTTATCCTTCCCGTATCTTACTTTCTCACGTTGCATTTTTGTCTCTGCATCATTCACTCCGCTCTATTCTGAGCAAGCATCTCAAATCTATCTTCCAACTCATTTTTTTCCTCTGCTATCTGTGCTATTGCTTAAACTCTTCTTGAAACCTAAACCTGAATTAAGTTTTCTTTCTCTGAGTACCATGGCTCCATGTACAGGTCAAGACATACTATACTTTATTCTGTAATTATTGTGCCTGAAGCATAAGGGGCATTTTGTAAACATTGATTGAACATTTCCTGCCTTTAGCCTCAATATGCATACATGTCTGGAGCTACTGATATTCTATTTTCACTCTCCATCTACTTAAACTTCTTCCCCAGGACATTCTGTAAGGGCAAGGGCTATATTTATTTTTTGCACTATTATATCCCCAGCGCATAACAAACACCTAAATATCTCTGTGCTTTCTTCAGGATGTGCCTCTCATTACCTTGAAGAAAACCCAAAAGAGTGGTCTGTGATTTGAAAAGTTTGCAACACGACTAGAGTTGAGGGGCCATTGAAGGATCTCTGTTTTAAATGCATAGCCTTGGGGCGCCTGGGTGGCTCAGTCACTGAAATGTCTGCTTTCAGCTCAGGTCATGATCCCAGGGTCCTGGGTCCCATGTTGGGCTCCCTGCTCAGTGGGGAGTCTGCTTCTCCCTATCCCTCTGCCACTCCCCCAACCCCAGCTTGTGCACTCTCTCTCTCTAGCTCACTCTCTCTCTCCCCCCCGAATAAATAAATAAAATCTTCTAAAAAATAAAAAAAATAGAAGCATAGCCTTCTCCAAACTTTTCCCTGACAGCTCCAAACTTTTCCCTGACAGGTTAGGTCCCAGTCTTATATTTTAGGCAATTCTTCCTATTCCAAGCATGTTGACTGACTTTTCATCTCTGTGCGTTTGCTGAAAGCAAAGTTAACAATTCCAAACATCTGGGCACCTGGGTGGCTCAGTTGGTTGAGCGACTGCCTTCGGCTCAGGTCATGATCCTGGAGTCCCGGAATCGAGTCCCGCATCAGGCTCTCTGCTCGGCGGGGAGTCTGCTTCTCCCGCTGACCCTCCCCCCTCTCATGTGCTCTCTCTCATTCTCTCTCTCTCAAATAAATAAATAAAATCTTTTAAAAATAAATAAATAAATAAATAAATAAATAAATCTCAACAATTCCAAACATCTGAGACATATTACTTTTAACCAAAACAAAAACTTTTTTTTTTTCAACAGAGGAATAATATAAACATCATCAGGAGACAATGCTTCTTTCCCATTCCGAATGTTTAGAGTAACTCTACCAACCTCTCTCCAGCCTTTCACCAACCTCAGCTGCCCCACCTCCCACCCACCACGGAGGAGCCAAACAGGTCATTTGTGAATTTGGTAGGGTAAACTGCATGGATAGCTCAGCTCCTCCCTCTTTTCTTATTCTAGGGAGTGGGGATTCTTCTCTGCTTCTCTGAGACTTCATTCTGCTCCTGTTGGGAGAGATTGGCTATGATCCGGCTATATGCTTTGTGGAAACAAGTGTCTAATTTGGAGGTTCAGTATTAGACAGGTGACTTGCCTACATGTTCTTTCAGTAGTACTTTTCATAATATGGTGATATTTTGTCCTCTGTCTGCTGAAACTTAGCTTTATTTATCAGTTGGTTTAGACCTAGACCAGGTGGGGGAACTATTTATTGGTGCCCCCTCAAAGATACCAACACATTTCAACAGAAGGTAGTAGTCCAAAGCACTCTTTTCGGTCGCTGCCAAAAAAAATAGCAATGTATTCGTTCATTCATTCAATCACTCAACAAACATCTATTGCACATCTACAATGTCCTAGGCCCTGAGAGCACATCAGTGAATGTAACAGTCAAAATCCCTATTATTACGAAGTTTACACTCTAGTGGAGGAGGCAGGGAGAAATAAAACAATAATAAGTAAATGCTACGGAGTGGGGGGGATGGGGAGATTTAAAGGATTCGGAGTGTTCAGTGGGGGTGTGAGTAAGATAGGGAGATAAAGGGCAGCCTCATTGAGGACATAACACTTGAAACATTTGCACAAAGAGTTGAAAAAACTGAGAGTGGGTCATGGAGATATGTGAGGGAAGAGGAAACCGCTGGAGGCAGGAAGAGTGAGGAGGCCAGTGGGGCTGGAGAAGAAGGACTAGAGGGCAGGACAGGGAGTTCATGGGAGAAGGGTCAAAGAGGCGATGCGGAGAGGGCAGCAGGCCATGCAGAGCAGGGGAGGCTGGAGTAAGGGTCTGAGCTTTGATTCAGAGAAATGTGGGCTTCCATTGCAGGATTTCAGCAGAGGAACAGCCTTACCGGACTTACACTTCAAAGGATTGCTCTTCTGGCTGTGTTGGTAATGAACCTGGTGTGTGTGTTGCAGAAGAAACAATACAGAAGCAAGGAAACTAGTTAGGACATTGTGGCAACAATCCAAGTGAGAGGCGATGTGTCCTGGAATGGGGGGGGTGGGCAGAAATGGTAATAAGTTGTCAGATTCTGGGTATACTTTTCAGGTTGAGCCAAGAGGAATTCCTGATGTGCTGGCGACTGGATATGCAGCCTGTGCTATCAACTACTTTCCAGGGTAACTGCCTTTTAGGAAACACTGAATGAGCCGATCAGTGACCTCTGCCTCTGTGGGGCCCATATTTCAATAATTTAGAATGGAGCTTTGGCAGTTCAAGTCACCCCCAGCGTTGCCAGGAAGTGAAGTCTGGTCCAGAAGGACTCATTTCGACCTATCACTTGGTAGAGAAATGAAATTAAAACCCTCGCCCTCTAGTGTTAATAAACGCTTTTTAGATGATGTCATGTGTATATAGTTTTAATAATAAAATGTATTGATGAGTCAATATCCATCCTCATATCCAGACTAACTGCTAAAAGAACTCCTATGTACCACGCTTGGAGTCCACAAAAAGGAGACAATGCCTCTGAGATTTTATGAAATTCTGTTTCATTTTAATCCTTATATGTTGTTCAAAGTACCAGGAAACCACGTCCATCATTCCCCTCCTTTTTATAGCTCTTGACATAAAAAGCGAAACGAGAATCCAGCCACTAAATAAGCACATATTAAAAGATTGTTTTACAGGCCATTTAGGCCAAACATGACTTAATGAACTCAACCCACAAATGACAATTCCAAGACTATGACCTAAAACTTCCACAGACCTTTCTTGAAAGACTATCAACTTGCTCATACTCTGCTAAGGTAAAGTTGTAAAACTGTCCATTTACCAAGGTATGTTATACAATATCTGACCAGCCATCTATATTTTTCTCAGTTATTACTCAGATGTAACAAGGTAACAAAGCAAAAGGCAGCACTGTCTTCACAGCCGAATCGGGGACTTCTGTTGGGAACAAAAGGAAAATGCTAATTTTACCTATTTGCATGAACTTATAAAAGTTAGAACGTGAAGAAAAATAAGTGATAGTCACAAATGTGTGCAAATAGAGTGATCTCTCTGCCCGTGGACACTGTCATCCGGGCCAATTCAACACGTTTCCTTTTACCTGCTACCATTCCGTGTGTGAAGAAACATCCAAGCATTAAGGCATGAATAACATTTACTCTTACCTCCAGAGGCTAAGGTAACAAAGCGGATGTCAGCATCTTCCTAGCTGAACAGGAAGAATGTCAAGGACCCACTTTTACAACAAAGTAATCTGGGGATTTTTTCATTCAGAGATTCTATTGTTTTTTCCACTGCCATCTGTAACAAAACGGGGAAATGAGGTTTTAAAAAATCAATGTTAAATGTAAACAAATCATTTGGGCTCCACTTGGCTCCACAGTGTTTTATGTTTACTTTGCAGACGTAACCTTTCCAGGTATTGGCCAATTTCAGCGTGATAAATAAAATTATCTTTAAAACTGGAGTATGACGTCACCACAAACATGGTATGATGGAAACAAAGATATAGTCAGTGTCCATTTGTCCAGAATGACAGGAAAATGGATAATTGAATAGTCTCATTAGGTAAGAATTATTGTACATAAATTACCAATTTTCCAAGACATAGAGTAAAAATAGAATATCTTTAAACTATAGTAGTACAAGTTAATCCATTTGGTTCACAATAATAACTATGCCATACTAATAATTACAAACATCAGTTTAGGCTGTTAGATACTGGGCTGAATCACTGTTAGCTTTCTTTCTGACCTGAAAGTTGTTAATTTCAACAAATTCTTGCCATATGATTATATCACTATTATTTGTCTTTCTCATGAGAGATATACAAATGTACATTTTTATAACTCCTGTAATTTGAACTTTTTAAATATTTTACTTCAGAAAAAGGGGGGGAAAGATCAGACATCCTCTAGAATAATAAAGCCTCATATAGAAATAATAGAGAAAAAGGCAAATTTTTTCATATTACTTTTAATTACTAATCATGTAATACAAATAAAAATCCTGGTTTAAAATATTTAAAAATTCTGGTTGAAGTTGCAAAAAACCCTTTAAGCTATATATCCTTGTCCTACACATGTCTTTAACAAGAATAAGCCTTCTAATCAGAAAGATTGAATTTGGAGCATAATAAATCTGAATACAAAATATCCTGGAAATATTTTCTCCTGCTTTTGGATACTGATCAGGAAGCAACATATGCTTTTCAAATCCAAAGATCAGTCTTTCCTTTCTTTTGTGCATATTAAAGTTTCAGACTCTGTATTCAACATGGAATGGTGTTTTGATATGAACCAAAAGCTCTGCTCATCTGGGATTTTACTAGCCCCCTAAGCAGCAAGAACATCCTCAGTTTTTTCTCAACCTTGAAGGGGCTTCCAGGAATGCAGGCACTTTTGGGGACAACAGAAGCCAGCTAACTCTAGTAGGAAGAAAAGGCTAAGGAGATTCTGGCACCTGAAACATCTTTGCCCAGTAGGCATCTATCACAGGCATGAAAATGGGGGAAGATTCAGTGTGACACTGTCTCTCCTCAGATTCCTTCTGATCCGCTTTCCCAGCATTCACCGTCTTCTGACTGCCGTGCTGCTAACAGCTGAACCCATGTCTTTCAGAGGTTCATCCTCGTCCTATACTGAGTTTCGCCACCTGCAATTGTCTGGTAAGTTAGGTCCCGATCACAGAGACCACCAGGTCTACCTGTAGCCAGTGACTGATTCCTAGGAAGATACAAAGTCCCAGCTCCTTTGCCTCTAGCTAAGACAATCTCTAAAACGTAATTTATACTCCAGAGCTCCTCATGGGATCAGGCTGCATCTGGAGCTACACCTGAAGTCACACAATTGCTTGGCTGCTTTCCCTCTTTCCCCTCACTTGCTTCTCGGGGGAACACTCCTTTATAAATCACTTGCACCTGATTGTTTAACTAACGTTCTATCTCAGAGACAACTTGATCTACAACAGATGCAAAGCTCAGGATCCAAGCGTCACAACCACAGTATCTCAGTGTAGGCAAATAGGTATCCACGATAGAAAGCAGATGCAGAAATAGGGTATCTGGGCCAGGTGCCATTCCGAATGCAGCCTCGGGGAATTCTAATGGCCACTATCAAAAAGGATTGATATTCCAGGGCAGAACTCAATTCTCCTGGGGGAGGATGGGACTTTGGCAAGGTATAAGAATAGAGATATGGGAAGAGGTCTAGTTACAAAAAGTGTGGCAAACTTTTAAATTCTTTCTTGACTATTTTTGTCCTTTCACCTGGAATACCTGCTCCCAATCTCGCCATATCATTTTCTGTTGTATCTGAAAACACAGTTCCAATGTCTCCTCCTTTATTAAGCTTTTCCAGTGCCCTTAACACAGGCATAATCCCTCTTTCCTCTCTGCCACCTCTATAATGGATACATAACTCTATTATTGCAATTATCATCCAATATTATTTTTAATGTTTCACTTTTTCTCTCTTTATAGATTGTGACAAGGCAGGGTATGTCTCTTTTATAATTTTATCCCTAAAATCTGTCATGATGTCAAAAGCACCTATCATGAATTGACAGGAACAGATCCTAGAACAGTACAGAATCCCAGCTACATGACAAGGGTAAAAATCAAAAAAAGATTGGAGCTGATCAAATAGATCCCATCAAAGCTAACCTGGCAAATAGGATCAAGACTGTAGTTGAGGACAAAGAGGCACACCAATGGGATGGAAGAAGGTGGCAACTCTCATGGAGCAAAGAACCAGACTAGGTTGGAAAAGCACTTATTTCTAGATTCTTACTTTTCATAGCCCAAAATTGAGGAACTACATATATATTCTGGTTTTGTTCTTCTACACAAGAAAGATCAGATTTCTTTAATATATATATAATTATATATACTATATTAAAGTGTATACTATAATATATAACTATAACTATATATAATATATATATATATATATGCTATAAACTATTAGGATCCAATCAAGTAAACAGTTATCTTTTTTCCTTCTTCCCTTTGCTTCTGCAGTTTGGTGTTATTATGTTATTATGTTTGTTTGATGGTTAAAGAAATAAAGTTTAAATCCTATTTTCTACCCACTTCCACTAAAGAATTTATTAAAAAAATAAATTTAATTACTAATTAAATAATGATTATAAATTATTTGTGCATTCTATTTGGGACATCTTTTTTCCCTATTACTTTAGGAAATAGATTGTTGTTTGTATTAAGAATCCTATCTGTGTTTCGTCTATATCCTGGTTCAACAAGTGTGGAAACAAAAATGATTATAGTTGAGTCAGATTTCTGTTTTACAAACTCACTGCATTTAGAAAGGATGGTATGGTAAGACCTCAACCATCAAATTTATGGTGTAATTGTCAATTCAAAAGATAGACTGTGAAAAGACTTAGTTTTCTTCTTCTCACTGTCAATATTTCCATTCTTAGCATTGTAACTTCTCAATGTTAAAAGGTATAGTACAAGTAATATGCAACACATGGACTCTCATCCCCATGACTCCAAAATGATTCATCTTGGAGTACTTGAAGTTTGAAGTGCATTCTGAGAGAACTGTATCCCATCTGTGCTTTAACCATTTGCCCATATTTCTCCCAGCCAAAGGCGGGTTCTGTTATCTTTCATCCTGAATAGGCTCCACTTTTTCTTTCATATTTAGAAAGTGCTAGTGAATTGGAATCTTCCAATGGTGCTATCTTTAGTTCACCCCCTCAAACCATGTCCAAATTTGTTGATCCTTCTCTTCCCAGTGTTTTGGTATTTGGTCCTCTTCTCCTCCACTGTAATGGGTATACTAGTTCAGTGTTTCATTGTCTTTCTTTGGAGTTATTTCCATAGCTTTCTTACCAGATTTCTCATCGACAACCTACTCTTGATACAGCCACCAATCTTAACTTCCCAAAATACAAGTTGTATCATGTTATATCCACTGAAAGATTTTCAGTGCTTTCCCATTGCTTTTATGTCAGAATAAGCATGATGCCTTAGTAGTTTAAACTATTGCTTTCCCTGAGTGCTGCTCTCACAGGAGACCACTTGCCCAGGCAGCCTCTAAGACAGCAAACATTTCTACCCCTCTTTGGCTTTATTTACTCCTACAACTCTCTCTACCAATCAGATTCCTATTCATCAGTGCCCTTTTCAAATGCCATCTTCTGAATTAAACACTTTCCTTTGAGTTTTCTAATCAGAATTCATTACACATTTCATGGGCATCCTAAATGGTAATCATCCTAAATCGTAATGTCTTAATCAATCCTGTCTTGATCATCCAATACTTTAAACAATCTGACCTGTAAAACATTTCGGTTAATGTTTCTTTGAGTTAAAGAGTTTTCTGAGTCTTGTTCTTGGAAAATTATAAGATCCAACTCAGAGTTTCCAATCTGATCTTCTTTAAATATAAACTTCAAACTACTATTAGAATGACTTACCTAAGACTTCCATGACTATATCATCCCAGTTATTCAAATGTTTCAACAACCCTCTGTCATTCATTCAAGTCATCCAGTAAATATTCTTCGAGGACCTAGTATATGATAGGCACTGGGAATAAAAGAGTAAACCAAATGGACACCATCCTTGTCTTCATGGAGATTACAGCCTAGTGCAAGGTCCAATTAAAATACACACACTTGTACACACAAAGTACAAATTAGCCTAACTACTTAGAGAACAACAACAACAAAAAAGATCTGAACTTGTCATATTTAATTTTTAATCTTCAGTGTCTGCAAAATTACCAAAGTTACTGCCAAAGCTTATTACAAGCATATTGAATGAAACAGAATTCTTCCTGTTTTGCTGTTACACAGCAATAAATAAATGTGGGTAAAACTGTCAAGAGTCCTATTTATCTTACTCAATTTATCCTTTTAGTTCATCAGAGGTAAAAAAAAAAAAAATTTACCACTGCTCTTATGGGTACAAATAAATAGATTTTCTATGCAAAAAGTCCTTGTTTTTATGTCAATTTCAAAATTTAAATGTAGTGGAAAGTGGATAAAAGGTAAAGCGGAGATAAGTGACGAGAGGATAGAGAATAATAAAAATTAGTGTGGAAAAATATAAGCAAAACTATAAAGAAAAGAAGAAAATTAGAGTAAACCTACAGGAAAGTTTCTTCTACTTATCTCCACACATATTAAAATCCTTACCCAGTAGCTGGAATTCTTTCATATTCCCCTGCCAACACTGAAGAGCTAAACTGAATTTCATGTTAGGAAATTGTTAAAACAGGCATGATTTGTTTATGGTTTGGGTTTTTTTATTTTTGTTTTTTGTTTGTTTTGGGGGTTTTGTTGTAGTTATTTTGGTTTGGGGGGGGGTTTGGTTATAGATACCATGACCACATCTTAGATTTCCTTTTCCTTAAAGAGCAGATAAATATTTGGTAAGTGTTTTACCAAATTTTTTTGTGAATTATATAGTCACTAACAAAAATACTCAAGTCCAACTGTGTAGTGTGAAAAAAGCCATAGACTACATACATAAACAAATAGGTTTGTCTGTGTTCCAATAAAACTTTATTTGCACAAAGAGGCATCCAACCTGTGGTTGTAATTTGCCACCCCATATCTTAGAGTAAAATGTGCTACTGAATACACACGCACACACACACACACACACACACACACACTGCTCTATGCAAAAGGCCATGTGTGTATTTGGGTTATATAATGTGCCTTTTATATGAATAAGGGTACATATTATTGTAGGGTTTAGTCTTCATTAAATTATGTATAAAATATGATACATATTTTAATTATATTGTAATCTTCTTCCTTCCCTTTTTCTGAGACATTACCTGATTCATAGAGATACACTGATCTTTCCTTTATTATGATCCTCAAATTTTGGTAGTCTCTGATTTTTTTAATAATTATGTTTTGTAATAATAGGGCCTCAATACAAAGAGTAAGTTTGATGTATTTGTGTGTGCCTGTGTATTATTCAAACTAATCACTTCCCTCCCACTATAATGTAACTCTGTAACTTCAACTATTCATGTTGTTTTATAGACACAGATCCAGCCACCTATCCTTTAAATTTGTCATTTTCATCATTGGGAGTTATGCCCAAAAGACAGACCAAGAGCAATCTTTTTCCTGGTAGAAATGTATTGCTGAGTGGTTATTGATGTCCCCTTTCCAAGAGACAATACAGACATTTCCAGGAGAGTTACTTTGATAGGAAATGTTTTTATGCCTTTTTTCCAGATAGAAAATTTTAAAAGAAAATACACACTTAATTGTCTGAAGAAGGTACAATGTCTGACCGATTGACTTAGGCTTTATAGTTTTCCCAACTAAAAGTACTATCACAACTCAGCAGATGATCCCTTCACGTGCCTTTTACTCAGCTCAGTATGCAGTGTCCATGGGTTAGTTACCAGGGCCCTTTCGCTGGTCTACATGGCAGGACTAGAAGCTAAGCAAAGAAACCTCAATGGTAGGAAAGATGACTGCATATTTATAGAACGAAAGCCAAAATTGTGCTCTGCAGAAAAAAGAAAAGGAGTTTTCTGTTTTCCCATTTAAAGAAACAGGCACAAAGCCAAATTAATTTCTTCTAAAACTGAAGTTTGTGTTACATGGTCATTAAGTCTGAACTCACAGAAATGAAGTTGACAGCTAAATTATAGGCAAAAGTCACTGTTAAGTACTGATCTCATAGCCTTTACTCACCAGTCTATGTAGGAGGCTATTTCTGTGTTTGATGTGTTAATCTGACCCAGCCGACTCTACCCAGGTGTAACTCCAGATGAAGACTGAGAAATCAATGGAGGAATTGTACACACACAGGAAGGTAGGAAAGCAGGGTGGAGCTTAGGGCCCCTGGGAAGACAGTGGGTCTGAATTGGGCCTTTGATACGACATCAATTAAGCCTGACTAGCATGACAGCCAACAACATTCTTGTCCTGAATTTGTAGATTTAGCTATGTGTCCTCTAACCACAAAATGAAGGAGCACAGGGAGCCTTTTTTCAGTCATAGCAAATAACTGGTTGGTCAAGTTGAATTTTATCTGTGTGTGTGTGTGTGTGTGTGTATGAATAGCATAACCTGGTAATCTCTAAATTTAGCAATCATACTAAACTTATTACTATTATTTCAGTTTTTAAGTCTCCTTCCTGCTTGCATTCTTAGCAAGAATACCAAATTTAGTAATGCCAGCTAAATTTGAATTTTAGATAAATAATGAATAATACCCCCTGCAATAGTTGGGACATAATAATACTAAGAAATAGTTTATTTTTTTTTTTTGTCTGAATTTTAACTGGGCATCTTGCATTTTATCTGGGAACTCTAATTCTTAGTAAAGCATGGAAGATAGAAAGGGGTGAGATTTCATATTGAAATATATATTACTGGACGGAGAAATTGGCACTAAAGTCTTCCATGCTATGGTTCATTATAGATTGAATGAGATCAGTTTATTGTCTGTTATATAGACATACATAAATGATTCAAAATTATTGGGAAGCCCAGCCTGAAATAGTAAAATATTTTAAGTAAATGATACAGGGGTGCCAGAGTGGCCCAGTCGGTTAAGCATCTGCCATCGGCTCAGGTCATGATCCCAGGGTCCTGAGATGGAGGCCCCTCATCAGGCTCTCTGCTCAGTGGGGAGCCTACTTCTCCCCCTCCCTCTGCTTGCTGCTCCCTCTGCTTGTGCACTCGCTCTCTCTCTCTGACAAATAAATAAAATCTTTAAAAAAATAAAATAAAAGATACAATTTAAGGAAAGGAATCTAACAGAACCTAATCAATCACCAGTCACTCAAAAATATTTATGCAAAGAATTATGCGATAAGTTGTCCATTATCATACAGGTGGCATGGCTGTTAATTAACTCCAATTAAGGCTAATAGAGTAGTGACTTTATTCCCTTGAAGTAAATGGATAATTGTCATTTAAAGTCCTTTGAAGGTTGAACCACAACATAGAAAGTAAGAAATAATAACGGATGATTAGACAAAGATCAAAAGAAGAAACTCTCTTCTTGAAATTAACACAAGATAATAATAACAATACTAGCTAACATTTTATTGGACAC
Organism: Mirounga leonina; assembly: GCF_011800145.1. Lineage (NCBI taxonomy): Eukaryota > Metazoa > Chordata > Mammalia > Carnivora > Phocidae > Mirounga > Mirounga leonina. Next base: position 8,744,786 of record NW_023270323.1, read on the forward strand.
TTACTAATGTTCACATATTTTGCCAAGCACTTTATATGCATCATCTCTTTTTGTCCTTTAATCCTCACAGTATTCCTATGAGAAAGATACTCCTACTGTCTCTGTTTCATAGATAAGGGAAATTGGGGCTTAAGACTAATTAATATGATTCACACAGAGGCAGGACAGTCCTTAATCCACATTTCACTGATAGCATAAAATTCCATGCTCCTAGTCATTAAGTAATATCAACGCTTACAAGCAAAAGACCAATCTGATGTATATTTGAAAATAGAAAATGGGTTGGAATAAAATAATAAGTAACCCAACGTTGAAAGACTCAGAAATCAAGCATTAAAAAAATAAATCAAAAAGACAAATTAAGAATCTGTCAGTCTGTTTTGTGAACTATTAGAGATTACTCTGACCATAAGGAATCTTGTGCTAGGGAAGGGAAGGATGCTCCTGTGCATTTTATAAAAGCTCCAAAAGTGAATCAGATATACCCTTCTAGTGGGGACCATTGGTTTGAACAGATGCACCCTATAATAGATACAAGTGATTCATTAGCCTACCATATGTTGGGAATATTAATTGAGACATAGGGTTGAATGCGATAGGGATGGCACTGTTGTCATTAATTACCACTATGAAAATTGGCTTCCAATTTGGGTGGCTACCAACTATTCACTGGGCATGGATAGAGCACATGTTAGGAAAACATCCTTTTGCAAAAATAGAACACTTTATTAAAGCTGCTAATGGCTTAGTCGGCTATACAGTGTAAGGAGGAAATAATAAAGATTTAAATATACAAACAGATCAAGATAGCAAAGAAATAAATATCTAAATTTAACAGTGTACCTTTTATAAAGTGTTTAATTGCTTTGAAATTAAAACTTTAGTGCCTTGTATGATTTTTAGCTCCCAAGATTTAGGAAGTCACAAAGTAACACCTTTCCTTTCCATTCCTGTGTTTAAAACCAACTGAGAGAAAGACACAGAGATCATAGAGATAGATACTAAAATATAAGTGTGATTATAGTAAATACCTGATTGGAAAGCATGACTTGTCTTACACCTACCAGCCACCACAGGCCTCCTCCACTTCACTCCTGAATTAGACAAATGCCCCCAGCCAGTAATATGCTGCTCTGGATAATCATAGGCCTGACCTTGCAGATTATCAACGCAGGTTATCCAATGCAATGATAGAGCAGAGAATTCATACTTCCTGCAGGCAAGCTGGATCCAAAAGGTTAAAAGAAGAGAAAGGATCGAGTGACACATTCTAAGCTGTTTTTCTGAGCTCACTTGGTAGACAAGCTACTCCTCTCCCCTGGGGAGCAGGGAGTGAGGGCCTGGGAAGAGGCCAGGAGTGTTACTGGAGCTGAAAAGGAATGGAAATTCTCCCAAAACATGTTCCTTTCGGGGGCGCCTGGGTGGCTCAGTCGTTAAGCATCTGCCCTCAGCTCAGGTCATGATTCCAGGGTCCTGGGATCGAGCCCCGCATCGAGCCCCACATCGAGCCCCGCATCGGGCTCCCTGCTCTGCGGGGGGCCTGCTTCTCCCTCTCCCACTCCCCCTGCTTGTGTTCCTGCTCTTGCTGTCTCTCTCTTTGTCAAATAAATAAAATCTTAAATTAAAAAAAATGTTCCTTTCTCCATCCTATTCAGGTTGAAAACTCAGTTGCTGAAGTTATTCAGCCAACTTCTGAGAGTCCCAAAGATTTCTGGAAATTTTGGAATCAAGTTTTTCTAGTACTTTGAATTTTGTGATAAAAATAGCCATAGTAGGGACCACTACTTAATGCTTATCATATGCCAGACACTGTCCTAAGTGTTTTACATATATAAATGAATTTAATCCTTCCAATTATCCTATGAGAGAGACTCTAATATGATCCACATTTTATAGTTGAGGATGAGGTACATAGCAGTTGAGAATAATCCTCCATACTTTTGTTGGTGGTTTTTTTACCGTAAGTCCCCTTGTCTCCCACCTGTGCTAGATCAGAGACACAGGAAAATTTAGCACATCTGTCTGTATTTTTTCTTTAGGCAATAAGGCTTCGTTTGGTTCCTTTCCTCAAATGTTGTATTCTATGTAGGATTGGAGAAGCCTAAGGCTTTCTCAAAATCAAACAATTTCTTTCTCTGGTCCTGGTATCCATCTCCCCATAAATGCTCCAACTGCTAAAACTTCCCTCAACAGAGAGGCTATATATGTGCCTTCTTTTAGTCTTTTCACATTAGCCAATCCAACTTTTTTAGATTTCTTCTTCTTTTCCATAAACATTGGTTGAGGTCATCCGCAAACCTCTCAAGTGAATTTGCCAGGGAAATTCACAGGGATTATAAAGCCAGCCCTTCTCTGTCTACTGTCCGTGACCTGCAATCCCAGTGTGGTTAGGATTAAAGCCCAGTTACTCCGGGAAGTAGCCCAGCTGTCCTTCCACAGGATTTGAAGCTTTAAATGTGTACATCAACTTGCTTCCTGAACTCTCTTTCTCTCTGTCCCACTTCGGTTTGTTCAAGTCTCTATTATTTGAACTTTGTTTGCTATCTGCTATCCCTATTCTATTAAGGAGTTCCTGATACCAGCTTTGGTCTTTGGTTTTTCCTTCTTGGTTTGGCCTATTCCTGTCTGCAGAATGCTCAGACTTATAATCTAGTCTTTCCTTCTAGACCAGTGCTTTTCAAATTGCAGTCCTCAAACTACTAGTAGGTATAGCCAGCATTTTAAAATGTAGGCTATAATTAAATGGAATAATGTATAACAGCATGCAATTCTCATGATAATTATGAAGGTTTCAGACCTTTTTTTTCCACTTGTGTGTGTGTATGTGTGCGCATGTGTGTGTGCGTGTGTGTGTGTGTGTGTGTGTGTGTGTGTGTTACAGACAGCAAGGCCAGTGAGAAGTAGGCTGGCCCAAGGAGACCATATTCAGGCAGAGGAGAACAGCTGTATGATGGAGGAACAGAAGGAAGTCCGGGGCCATATTCTTTTTACACATTGGAAAGAAATGGAAATCATGGAGATACATGTTCTAAACTATAGTTGAGGGTATAGGGGCAAAGCTACTGAAATAGAAAGATATCTGATCACAGAGGAAGGAAAGTGGGTCCCAAAGGCCTCTAACTTGATGTAAAGGGATTTAGGTCATCTATTAGAAACACTGAATATCGGGGCACCTGGGTGGCTCAGCTGGCTAAGCGACTGCCTTCGGCTCAGGTCATGATCCTGGAGTCCCTGGATCGAGTCCCACATCGGGCTCCCTGCTCGGCAGGGGGTCTGCTTCTCCCTCTGACCCTCCCCACTCTCATGCTCTCTCTATCTCATTCTCTCTCTCAAATAAATAAATAAAATCTTTAAAAAAAAAAAAGAAACACTGAATATGAGCAGGGGATTTTGAAAAGGTCTGAGATAGCTAACATCCAAACCATTAGCAATTTAAGAAGTCATCAGGGGCTGAATTTTCAAAAGCCTTGCTGAATACCACTGAATGCCCATTTGAAATTAGGACTGAGTGACTTAGTGACAATGTATCTGAGATGTTCTTCATCAGCATTAGCAACCTTGGAAAAAGAACTGAGAAAGTGTCAGCTCTCAAAATTGGCCACAAGAAGACAAGGCAAAAAAAGGCTGGGGTATAGGTAAGGGAGTCAAGCAGGCTGGATGGCAAATGCTATTATTGAAAGCTTGCTTTATTCTAGGGATAAAGTTGTCCATCAGGTGCAGGCTGTGTATCTGTCCACTATGAGATGAAAGAGAGGATTCTAGGAAGATAATCAGTAGCCATTTCTTGAGACTGATATATTCATTACATATTAATAATCAGATGTCTGAAGCAAATCGGGTACAGGTTTGGGTATTTTTAAACTTCTGAGCTCCGGTCTTCCCTAAATAAGTTGACTATTAAATGTCAGACTTATAATTCCAAACCAACTTAGGTGATGGAGCAGGATGGAAGTTTGCAGGTAGAGGTAATTCCAAAACATGAATTGTTCTCCCTCCATTCTATAGTAGTTCATGAATCTTCTTTCCTCTTTCTGCTTTTTTACAGTAGATTAATAATTGATTAATAAAAGGCTTTTTAATGAATTCAAAGTGGCATTGATTAAATCTTAAAAATCAGCTTGAAGTGAAAAATCAGCTTATTCATTATTACTGTTTTCTGTTCCAATTATCTATTGCTGTGTAAAAAACCCCCAAACTTAGCAACTTAAAATGCTTTATTTTGTTCCTAAATAAGCGGTTTAGGCAAGGCTCAGTGGTGTCATCTTGACTCTGCTCTATTCAGCTTCAAGTGGAGTGGCTCTAAGGCTGGGCTCTAGAGTCATCCAAAGGTTTGGTCACTCTCATGTTTGTCAGTCAGTGCGGGCTTGACTGGGACCTTAGCTGGGACTGTCTACCTGGGCATCTTTTTTTTTTTCTTCTAAATTTTTATTTAAATTCTAGTTAGTTAACATACAGTGCAAGGTTGGTTTCAGGAGTAGAATTCAGTGATTCATATGAGAGCATCTACAAATGGCCTCTCCATGTGGCCTGACCTTCCTCCCAACATTGTGGCTGGATGCTTAGGGCAAGTATCCTGAGAGAGACACAGAGCCAGGGAGAAGCTGTATCCTTTTTTATAACTGAGCCTCTGAAGCCTCACGTCCACTGCGTTGCATTCACTGGGGCAGTTACAAAGATCCACCCAAGTCCCAGGGAGAAGGGAAGAGAAGTAGACATGCTAAATCACTTGTACCATATTCTTTTTATCCGGGCAGTCACAGAGGACTGCCAAGTTTCAAAGGGAAGGGAAACAGACTCTTCTTGATGGAGGAATGGCAAATTTCTAGAACATCTGGTGCTGGGCATATTGCTTTGGCCATTTTTGGAAAAGTTTGCCACATTTAGCAAACTTCTTTTCAAAAATAGTGAAGTATGAAAAGTAAGATTCAATTTCATTAAGGTACAGAGAAAAGAAAATATAAAAGCTTTTCTAAGTGGAAGCAAAGAAATAGGAATTGTTACCCTTCTGCAAACCACAGATTTCCTGAGGTTTTGCGTCAATGGGGATTTTATTCTAGCAATCAAAGGTATAGTTTGACCCGAGAACTTTATGAGTGCATCTCAGGCAGAATCTGAGGCTATAAGTAAAATGCTCATCTGCTGGAGGCTTATTTTAGAAATAAGTAACGGATGAATCACTAAATAGCTTATGGTTATGTTTTTATTGATTTATGACTCACCATGTGCTCCTGTCTTTCAGGCAAAAATAATGTCTTTCCATGTAGGTGATTTGCTCTATTAGACCTCATGGGGGAAAAGAGTTCTTTGCTTTATGTTTTACTCTGACAAGGTAATGGCTCTTGTCTTGCTCTTGAGAAGTGACTAAGATGCTCGGTCAGGGAAATGCATTAAATTTCATGCTATATAAATTCCATTTATAAAATTACGTCTATTCAAGCATTATTATCTGAAAGAGTTAATGCTCTTTTTCAGCAAATAAAATTTATTGCTAAGACCCAGGCCTCCCAGTATACACAGGGTGCCACAAAAAGGAGATCATAGATCCATTCTGGGCATTGTGCTAAGGATCAGGAAAATGGGTCAGATGATCTCTAAAGTGCTTAAGCATTTTTGTCCACTGTCAAAAGCACAGGATGACCTCCTATATTTCATGGCTTTTATTCACACCATTTCCTCCCTCCTAAGAGAGCCCTACTTCCAGCTCAACCATCATCACCTCCAGGAACCTACCAAAAGCCTCTCCATGCTTCTCCAACATTATAATTACTACAAGTCTATCAGCATCAGTCCAATGTCAGATTTAATTACTCATTTTTTAATTCAATATCATATTTTATACATTGTCTCTTTTGTATTTTTGGCACTTTATACTACCTGTTGAATTTTTTTTTTTTTTGGTTGGAAATTTTTTTTAAATGTTAGATTCAAAATAAAGACGTTTTAGAATTGTAGCATGCTGGCAGAAGAACTTTTCATTCATAATACTTTTACATGTGATTTTGGCAATGGTTGTAGGGTTTTTTTATATCAACAGTATTGTCACAAGGGAATCATAAAATTGTAATACAAAGGAAAATTTGGTAGTTGTGTCTTGAATTATTCTCTATTTCCTCTCCTATCGGAAATATTGATAATTCTTGTTCCTTTGGTACCCGAGAAAGGTCTGTCCAAATGAACTGGGATTTCCAATACTAGCTGGCTTCATGTTAGACTCCCCAAGGGCACTTTTTTAAAAATACCACCCCCTGGAACTCCTTGAAGTATCTTCATTCTACAAAAATGTAAGTACTTTCCTTCTTCCTCAGCTAGAATAAGTAAGAATTTCACATATAAATGCATTTAAAGCCATACAAATGCATTTAAACCCTATACAAAGGGTTTTCTACAAAAATTACTTATAAAGTACAAAAATTTAGGTAATAATCTCTGATACAGAAGAAGAAATTAAAGATATTCCAGATGTTATCATGGCCAACATGATTTGGCTAATTATAAGACAGAATAATCCAAGCCATAGTTTTCAGATGGTGCTTAGGGGAAATGTTTAAGCCAAATTCCATGTTTTGTATATTTTTCTATAACTCAAATATACCATAACCACAACTTAACATATTGGTGATTACTAACACATTAAGATACATTGGTAGTTAAAATTAGTTTTGTGGTGTTTATGCCATACCTGAGCATGTCTACATGCACACACGTGCACACACACACACTTTCTTGGAAATTAAACCTGCCCAGATCTGCTCACATAGAGCTATGCAAGAGAGTTCATTACTAGAGCATAAGTGTGCTACTCTCAACCATATGCTGGCAAGATTTAGGAACACTGGCTTAGGAAATGTATTTCTCCTGGCCAAAACAAAAAATCAGTTGTGAAGTAAGTGAGTGATAATATATTACAGTGCAATAATATGATGTGATTGGTAATTTAATTCTTTCACATTTTAGGTGCTCCTTTCCAGACTTTCACATTCATTATAGGGAATACAAGCATTGTTAAATATTACCTTTACACAAACATGCCCAAATATTACTCTTTCAAGCTTCCATGTCAATTTGATAGAGAAGTATCTGATATTTTAAAGTGATTTGTTATTTTTAACAATCATCATTTACCCTTTTACAACCACTTATTTTTATGACTCCATTATATGAAACTAAAAATATATTAAGTAGGTTGTATGTTGATGCTGTTAAGTGTAGCAATTCTCATCTGTAACCATAGATTTTATTAGCAAATGCATCTTAATAAATGAGTTACACTAATTTTGGTAATTGAATTTATTATAAATAAATGCATATGTGAACTTATATATTACCACTTATTAGCAAAATAAAATTTATATAAGTATTTCAGATTAATTTTCTTAGGTGAAAGATAAAAATGTTTTAAGAGAAAAAAACTTGAAAATCCACTGATTTAAGAGACTGGAATTAAATGTCTCTCGAATTTTTCCTTTCCTTGCCCATCCTTATTATGCAAGCTTTGCTTCTGTTCAACATCATCTCTCACCTAAACTATTCCAGTAATTCCTTAAATGCTCACCCTGTCTCCAGTATGCCCACCAGAATTCCCTCTCTGCATTGCCAACTGAGTAATCTTTCTAAAACCTTGATGTGATCATGTCACTCTACTGATTAAAAGCCTTCGGTGCTCCCCATCGCCTATACATCAGGTCTGAACTCAGCATGGCAAACAAGACCCTTCAAGTTTCTGTTTCTAGATTGCCCCCACACCCCACCCCGGCATTCATCACAGTGGCTGCCCTCCATCCCCAGTCCCACCCCGCCCCACCCACTAGCCTTTGCTTCACAGGACTCCTCTAACACATCACGGTGATTGACACAGGCTGTTCCTCTACGTGGAATGTTCTTAGCCCTCCTCTTTCTTCCTTAGGAAGAAAGGCAAATTCAGTCTTCAAAACCCTAATTAAGTGCACTTCCTCTGTGAGGCCTTCCTTGCACCTAGTTCTCTTGCTAGACATGAACTCCTTAGGAGCAGAGACTAGACTATTTATAACTCAATTTAGCATAGTAGCCCCAGCAAATTACACAATGCACAACGAGACTCTAACTGTTCATTTGGTAGCTCAATAAAGTTCTACAGTTTGTTTGGAACTGTGTGTTCCCAGAAAACCAAACATCTTTTTAGTAAGACATCTTTTTTTTTCTTTTTTCCAGATAAATCTCAGGGAGGATGAGAAAAGCCAGTGACATGTATATCAGCACCAAAAATCATGGTGAGGGCCTATTCAAGCCTATTATACTGCAAGCAAAATGTTTGTCAGTTGCACATTTTGTAATCAGTAGGCCTCAGAACCTTGGGTTTGTGTGGGGGGTAGGGGGGGCTAGTGGAAGCTATTCTTTGCTTGACCATATTCTCCTTGGTATATTTTCTGAGGTTGTCAACTTTTAGAGATTCTAGTTCATAATCAGTGAACCCCTAACAAAGCAGGCTAATTAGGACAGAACAATAATATCACGCTAATGGCCTGCAGCTACATCAACTAATTCAGTAATGCTCGTGTCCTCTTATGAGGCAGGAATGGGAGCAGCAGAGAAGCTGAAATTGGCATTCCTCAGTGCCCATTAGGGATAGCGGTGGCATCAAATGTCTCCAGTTTGGCTTGACTTTAAGGGCTATTGGGTTTAGATGCTTTTTTCCTGGGACCCGGGCAGCTTCGTATATATACTACTATATAAGTTTACCAGAATCTGTCTCAGGATGGAGTAGGTACAATAAAAGGAATACTGCAGAAAGCCCCTTGGCGTAATTGGTGAAGGAACCCTACCCGCCTCCAAAAAAAGAGCATGCTGTAATAACATTATTTTAGCGGGGGTACAAATGGGCTGCAGGCGTTCATACTGGTTCCCAGGGGATTAGGCATTAGGCCTGCCTCCCAGGGAACTTCTCTGCCCTTTGCTGGAGCAAACTCAGAGTACCTGAGGCATCCTTGCCCTGCCGGGTCACATGGCTACCTAGGAGGAAAACGGTGCTGAGCAAGTTATTTAACTTCTCGTTCATTGCTTTTACTCTCTTACCTGAAAAGAGCAGAACATTCTGCATAGGTATGTTGAAAAGGTTAAGTGAATTAACACACATAAAATACATAGAACAGAGCCTGGCGCCAGTAAGAGTCCAATTAATCACAGTGACTTAAAAAATTTCCAAGAACATTACTTCAAAATAGTGCCAATTTAATCTCTAACCAGGGATGCCCACAAGCCCCTGTGTTTACTAAGCATTGTCTGGGATTTTGCCATTGCCGCTTCTATTATATTTTACATTTTTTAGACTTGAAGAACAAAGTAACTATAAATAAATTGCATAGATCACAAATCTAGAAATAAAAGTAAATGCATACCTTTTCTTGGAGAAAGTCAGCTAAGTATGGTTAGAAGCATGACAAAAGGATTTCTTCTTGAGAATACATTCCTCCCCCTCAACTTTTTATTTTTTTCCTGGAAAACACAGTCCTAAAGGACTTATTGAATTCTGAGGTACTGATTTGCAAAACTCAACTTATTCTTTTAATTCTTCCAGTAGAATCTTTACTATACACATGTCCTTTATGATAGCAACCTGAGCCTAGCTCTGTAGGGTGGGCAGCGGGCGTCCCTCACTTTGGGGATCTGTGTCTCTGGTTTCTCGGTAACTCAGAAGACACACAACACAAACGTACTCTCCGTTTGTACTGTTATACCAGCGAAGCCATGATGAATGTAGAGTTATCCCGTGATGTAAATGGAAAAACACTTACCAAAAAAGGCTCTTGGAAAGTAAGATAAGCCAGTCTTAGCAGTAACTTTGCAAAAGTTGAAAACACATCTACAAAACAAGATTATCTGTCTCTTGCTTTACAGAATGTAGTATACTTTTCTTTCCATTATTTAGAAGGATCTTCAAAAGCAAGATGATGTAGACATTTGGGATCTAGTTGGATATTTTATTTAAAAACTAAAAAATAAAACACTACGGCCTGCCAGGTATTGGGTTATAGGCTGAATATGCCATAGGGAACAAAATAGACATGAATCCTAACTTCATGGAACTTAATTTAAGCATGCATTTTGGATTTAGTGTGCATAAGAATTACCCAGAAAGTTTATTTAAAATGTAGGTCCTCAGGACTTGGATTCTGATTTGGATAATCTGGGGGAAGCCCTGAACTCTGTATTTTTCCCAGATGCCTCACATGATGCTGATGCAGATCATTCAAGAACCACATGCTGAAAACACTGGAGTAGCAAATAATCCAGGCAAACCTTGTTAAGAAAAGAGTTTGTTATTAACATTTTCCATAGTAGTAATTTATGATGAAGGGACACAGAAGGTAAGTACCAACCTTCCATACAACGTTGCAGGCACAAAGTATATCTGTAAATGGAAGAAAGGATTCCACTTTACCGAGACTTTTGCTTCAGACGCAAGCTGTGTGGTTATATAGGCTCTTCCAGGCACTCGATCTTCCAGCTGTGGCCAAGTCTCTCAGGACTCCGCAATATGTGTTCAGCCTCTTTCCCAAGCCCCTCTGCTACTCATCCAGCTGTGCGGAGAACAAGCCAACTGAGTCAACACGAGCTATATTTACCACAAGCGAAAGACTATCAATAGCCAGCAGGGGATTCTGACATCTGGTAGCACCAGATGATTAAGAAGGGCATTTGGCAAATCAAAGTAGGTGAAGCTTAGGAAAGACAGCTGCTTTGTGAGATCAAGATTAAACCAAGCTGGGGAGAGGGAGAACTGTCTGCAATAATAGCAGACTTGCCTGACAGTTTGCAAAACTGCTCCTTACTTCCCCAAGGGGTTCATCCTTGCAGATAACTAAACAACGCAACTTGTATTACTGGATACTATTTTAGAAAAAATAAGTGTCATGTAAAATGGAATATCCCTTCATAGATTATTTTTCTCTGCTTAAAGATTAAGAAGAAACATTTGTTAGCAATACTGAGAAATTCTGAATAGCTTGCATCAGTAAGTTTTCTTGTGAGAATTTTAACTTATTTGTCCTGTTGGGGCAGCCACATAAATAGATAATACGCCCAACAGTGGTGTGATTTTTTTTTTTTTTTTAGTAAGGTAAGGAAAGTAGCCTTCTCAATTTTTTTAGTAAGGCAGCCTGCTCAAGCACATCTTTCTAAATGATCCTTGCTGGAAACAGAAATCCCAATATAATTCTCCACTCAGGGTTAATATCTTGATGTCTTCTGTTTGAAATGCTGATGGTACCTTCCATACCTGGAAGCTCAAGCAGCACAAATAGGGAAAAGGTCTGTAGTTAAAGATCAGGAAAAAAGAAACTTGTGTCAAGAAGACAGACAATCTGTGGGGCACCTGGGTGGCTCAGTCGGATGAGCAGCTGCCTTCAGCTGATCCTGGAGTCCCAGGATGTAGTCCCGCTTCTCCCTCTCCCTCTGCTGCTCCCCCTGCTGTGCTCTCTCTCACTCTGTCAAATAAATAAATAAAATCTTTAAAAAAAAAAAAAGAAGAAGAAGAAGAAGAAGACGACAGACAATTTGCATCACAGAAGTCATTAAGCAGGTTTCTGAAATCAAGCTGGTAGAGTTGAGATTAAAGGAGTAGGAAATTCAACCACTGGGGAAGGAAGGGCAAAGAGAGGAAGAGTAGGAGAGAGAGAAGGGGCGGAATAGGGGTTCAGTGTTTTCTGACATGACCTTAGGCTCTTTGTCCTGAGGATTTGCCTATACTTCATTCTTGCATTTATGCATTTCATTCATTAGCAAGTATTTTACTGAAATGCCCACAGTGGGCTCTGTCCAGGGCTTGGTGCTGGGGATATCAAGGTGAGCAAAACAATGAACTCCCACACCGTGCCCTGCTTTGCCTGCATTCCTCAAGAGGAGTAGACTGTGCTAGATGATTCACAATTTAGGAGCATGAGGAATGTATGACTGTGATGCTACAATCCCTGAAATCTTCTGATTTGTTCAGGTAGCTTCTCTTTTGTCTTTGTGCTAATTACCAAGCATTCACTTGCATGAGTTGCACTAAAACACAGCCATTTAAAAAAAAAAAAAAAAAAGGGCAGATTAGAGCCATTAAATAATTATGAAACAATTTAATACAGCTTTAAGTACTTTAAGGATATTTAATACCCTCAAAGACAGTTTCAATCTGAGTTTTCCCATTATCCAAATCATCTCCCGACAGACTGTTAGTTAGTAATGAAGAGTATGAAATCTTCTAATGCCACTAATGGGGCAATAATGTCGAATTTATACATTATAAAACATTCTCAAGTGTTGGTGCTAGATCATTTTTAAATGTATGCTATGCAAGAGTGCTTATTTATTTTAAAGTTTGTCTCATCAATGATATTTCTTAACCAATTTAAAGAGTTCAGATATTCTTTCTTAGGTCTTGTTTACTTATTCTCATTGCTGCCTTCTACTGAGAACTCTGTAGGAATTCTTTTCAAGGTTATCTCAGTAAAAGGGATGGAGAGATCTGGAAAGGCATCTATAGGGGCGCCTGGGTAGCTCAGATGGTTAAGTGTCTGCCTCCGGCTCAGGTCATGATCCCATTGTCCTGGGATCGAGCCCCCACATCGAGCCCCACATCGAGCCCCACATCGAGCCCCACATCGAGCCCCACATC
>NW_023270323.1:8757426-8832801 GCF_011800145.1 Mirounga leonina
AGCCCCACATCGAGCCCCACATCGAGCCCCACATCGAGCCCCACATCAAGCCCCACATCGGGCTCCTGGCTCAGCGGGAAGTCTGCTTTTCCCTCTCCCTCTGCCTCTCTCCCTGCTCATGCTCTCTCTCTCTCTCTGTATCTCTGTGTCTCAAATGAATAAATAAAATCTTTAAAAAAAAAAAGGCATCTATATTTGATCTCCATACACATTGTCTAACTTCTCTATTATCCCAATTCCCAGCTATGAATAATAACAATTACTATTTACTAAGTGACAAAAACTTGCCAGGCATTGTGCTTGATCTTGCACAAGCATTTACTCAAATAATATACAATATATTATATACAGCAGTCTGTCAAGTAGGCTTTATTCTACTTTCCCAGTAAATGAAGGCTTAGAGAAGTGGACTTTACAGAGCTAGTGAGCAAAAGTGACAGATCCAAGCCAGGGGACAAGACTCCTAAATTTGTTGCCTCCACCCCCCCCCCACCACCCTACCAGACCTTATTAAAGTTTTCTGCTAGTTCTCAAGGACATAAGTAGTTTTTCTAAGTGTCCCAAAACTCTAAGGAAAAAAAGAAAATGTATTCTCTGTTTACCGTGTGTAGAAATAGACATAGATGTGGATAAGTCATCTGTTAATTTTAGTATTCAAATTCTTTATATGTGATGGGATTAAAATATGGCCTGTTGGCAAGTTGAATATTTTAAACGAAGGAATTGGAGAAAACAGCAGAAGCAGGCAGGTCACTCTGACCTTCTTTACCAAACCACCCACCCCTCTGCTGTAAAATAGGTCATAAAACCTTCAATTGAGAGGTGCCCTCCCAATTCCCGGAGGAAAAGAACGTCCTTATCTCCAGAGATAAAGGAACACTGAAAAGGATCCAAACAAACAGACCTTGCTAAGTTCCCCCAATTTATCACACTTACTCATATATATTCCTTAACCTATCATATCCCTCCATTGCTGCCCACTCTCCCTCAAACCTAGCATAAAAATACCCAGATCTGTTTCTTTAGGCCTTCATTTCCTTATGAAGGCTCCTATGTCACATAAAACATTTATTAAATAAATGTGTATACTTTTCTCTTGTTAACCTGTCTTTGTCAGTTTCATTTTCAGACTTGGCCAGGAAGCCAAAGAGAATAGAGAAAAACTTTATCCTCCCTATCTATGTTAACTTACTCTTTGGCTATTTGGTCTGTCAAATTCCCTCTGAAGATAAAAGGTGCCTGTTAAGTTCATTTGATTTAAAAAAGGAAACCTTTTTCAGCTAAGAATTGTTTTCTTCCTGTTGTTTTATGGCTTATTGCTTCTCCACTTGTTCTTTTTCTCTCCTTTTAAACTTGCTATGATTTGCATATTAAATGCCTGGATCTAGCTACCTTGTTTCCTTATCTTTTAAGTCGTGATTCCCATCTCTTGGTATTTTTGTTCCATATTGTGTGATTGTACATCAGTTTGATTTTACAGGTTATCAATTCAATTCAGCAAGATCCACTCTCTTTTCATTTCCTCTGTTCTTGCTTTTTAACTACATATTCATTCAAAAAACAGCTATTGAGCATCTATAGTGTTCCTGGCACTGGTCTAGGCTCTTGGAGCCTATGAATGAATAAAACAGATAACTATCCCTACCTATGCAAAACTTAAAATTTAGTGGGGAAAGACAGACATCAACAATAAGCACAATAATTAAGTTAATTATATAACATGTTAGAAAGTAATAAATACTATGGAAGAGAAGAAAAAAAGTAGGGTGAGGAAGACTAAGAATGCAGGAAGGTGGGAACAGATGGCTGTATTAATAGGCAGAGTAGGCCTCAGTGAGAAAATGAGATTTGGGTGATGACATGAAGGAGGTAGATAGTTAGCTACACTGATATCTGGGGGTCAGCTTTCTAGGCAGAAAGAATAAGTGAACTGACCTTGACCTTAAAGTGGAAGAGTGTCTGCTTTGGGTACCAATAGGGCTGGAGCACAGTAAGTGATGGCCAGTGTAATAGGAAATAAAGTCAGAAATAATGGGGGAGAGTGGCATAGAACATGTAAGACCTTGTAGTTCCCTCTGATAGCTTCTATTCTCAGTGAAATGGGGGAGATATTGGGGATTTTGAGCAGAGGAATCATATGAGATGACAAATATTTTGATGGGCTCACTCTGTCTACTCTGTTGAAAAGAAACTCCAAGAGTCAAGTGTTGAAAGAGGGAGACCCATAGGAAGGGTATTTCAGGAATTCAAGTGAAAGATGATGATAGCTGGGACTAGGGTAGTGATATTGGTGAAGGGGAGACACGAATATATTCTGAAGACAGAATTCACACAAGTCCCTAGTAGACAAACTATGGAGTATATGAGAGAAAGAGAGGAATCAAGCATGACTTCAAGGTTTGGGGCCTGAACAATTAGAAAAATGAAGTTATCATTAGCTGAGATGTGGAAGTCTGCAGGTATTTTGGGAGAAGAATAAGAATTCAATTTTGTATATGCTGACTTTAAAATGTCTATTAAATATCTAAATGCAGACATCAAGTAGGCAGTTGAATATTAATGTTAGTTTTCTATTGCTGCTATATCAAATTACCACAAACTTAGTCATTTAAAACAACACATTTATTATCTTATAATTCTGTGGTTGAGAAGTTCAACATGGGTCTTACTGGGCTAACATCAAGGTGTTGACATGGCTGCATTTCTTTTTGTAGGCTCAAGGCGAGAAGAGTTTCCTGCTAATCTGATTGTTGGCAGAATTCAGTTCCTTGCAGTTGCAGAACTGAGATTCCTGTTTGCTCGCTGGCTGTCATCTGAGGGTCAATCCAACTTCTAGAGGCCATTCACATTCCTTGGTTTAGTTCTCCCTTCCGCCATCTTCAAAGTCAGCAAGGGTGGGTTGAGTCCTTCTCATTCTTCAAATCTCTTCTTTCTCCCCATGTCTTTGACTCACATTCTCTGCCTTCCTCTTCAACTTTTAAGGACTCCTGTAATTAGACTGGGTCCACTTGGATAATCTAGGATATTCTCCTATCTCAAGGTCCTTAACCTTAGTCATATCCTAAGTCCCTTTTGCTATGTAAGCCAACACATTCACAGGTTTGGAGATTAAGGCATGAACATCTTTGGGAGACCATTATTCTGCCTACAGAATATATTTGCTTACTTACATATCTACAAATAAATAAACCTGGAGTTCAGGAGAGAGGTTTAGGGTGAGGATATAAATTTGGGATTAGAAGGCATACAGATGGGGGCACCTGGGTGGCTCAGTCGTTAAGTGTCTGCCTTCGGCTCAGGTCATGATCCCAGGGTCTTGGGATCGAGCCCCACATCGGGCTCTCTGCTCGGCCGGGAGCCTGCTTCTCCCTCTCCCACTCCCCTTGCTTGTGTTCCCTCTCTCGCTGTGTCTCTCTCTGTCAAATAAAAAAAAAAAAAAAGGCATACAGATGAGTCACATAGTGGAGTTAGTTTAGATAAAGAAGACAAAGGTTTGAGCTTTGGGAGAAGAGAGGAATCCACAAAAGAGACTGAAAAAAAAAAAAAAGAAGTTAATAAGGTAGAAGAACAAACAAGAAAGTGTAGTTTTCTGGAAGTCAAGTGAAGACAATATTTTTTTTTATTCTGGAAAATTCTTTTTGTTTTCTCTCAGTAACCTTATTTCCTTTAGAATTTTCATTCCTTAAGCATAGCATGCTTCTGTTACTACTATTAATTCTGTTTTAGTAGCAGCTCTCTATTCTGATGTTTTGGTCTTCCTGAGTTCCTAAAAAAAATCTCTGCCATAGAAGGAAGGGAAAAATGGGCGGGGGGGAAATGGAGGTAGAGATGAACCATGAGAGACTATGGACTCTGAGAAACAAACAGGGTTTTAGAGGGGACGGGGGAGGGGGGATTGGTTAGCCCAGTGATGGGTATTAGGAGGGCACATACTGCATGGAGCACTGGGTGTTATATGAAAACAATGGATCGTGGATCACCACATCAAAAACTAATGATGTATTGTATGGTGACTAACATAACATAACAAAATTCAAAAAAAAATCTCTGCCGTTTCTTTGCCTCCTTATATCAGGGCACATGGTTACCTCAGGATCTGTGTAGACCTATCCAGAAATGGATTTCAAATAATTCAGTTAAAAACAGAAGTTTTTTTTTCCAGTGGGAAGATAAGCAGGCAAACTCAGGTCACTCTTGAGGTATGAAGTTGATGCTCAAGTTACCCTGGGTGTGAAGGGACACTGGAATGAGTTCTCATCTAACCCAATGAAATGGCATTAGTTTAACTCAACAATACAAATGCCTCCCTAAAGCTACCAGCATTTCTGAGATCATCAGGCCTTCCCCAGGGAAGATTCTATTAGAGTAATAGTCTGTTCTGGGTTCAGAAGTGAACTAAGTCATCCATTTGCTAGATACCTGCTCTGGAAGGTTAATCACCTTTGTCCCAATTCTGCTGGAAAGGCAAACCTCCTCCAAAGTTCATGGGCTCTCATTTTCTCCCTCATGTCATAAACAATTTGGCAGGGATTTGAAAAGGAAAAGAGATCATAGATAAGCAGGCAGGTTACCATTCAGCCTGCAGTTTAAAATAACACCCTTTCTGCTCTCATTAAAGTGTTCAAGGGGCACCTGGGTGGCTCAGTCGGTTAAGCATCTGCCTTCAGCTCAGGTCATGATCCCAGGGTCCTGGGATCGAGCCTTGCATCAGGCTCCCTGCTCAGTGGGAAGCCTGCTTCTCCCTCACCCACTCTCCCTGCTTGTGTTCCCTCTCTCGCTGTGTCTCTCTGTCAAATAAATAAATAAAATGTTTTAAAAAAAAGTGTTCAAAAAGCTTCCTGCTCCAGCATAAAAATCTTATTATACTTGAAAAAAAAATGTAGGGAATTTTTTTATTATGGTCCTCAGACCAATCTCATAATTCAAACCACATAGAAGTGAATTGAGGATACAGGCCTTCAGGGACATCTAGTTCTGATCAAATACCTGGGATACCTGAGAATGTAAGTATCCAGTACCCCCCAGGTCCAGAAGGAGCTTTCAGCTACACCCCAGGCTTTTCTCTGCACTTAAACCTGGCCATCAGGCAGACACTTCAGAGTCTCTGAAAACAATGAATTGGGACTGAAAATGGCAAAGGAGTCTTCTCAGTGGAAGAAGAAAAATTATTCCATCTTCCCATCTGAATAACTTGTTAAGACTCCTGTAATGCAATTAGTAAGAGGCAAACAGAAGTTTATTAACATGTACACTTCATGTATACATGGGAGATACCCAGGGAAAAATGAGTAACTAGCCAAGGTGGATTAGAATTCCAGCTTAAATACCATCTTCAACTAAAGAGAATAGAAGAAAGGTATTGGGTGAGGCAGCTATTTACGAGGAAAAGCAACTGGTAAATAGGGGTAAGGTTTGTTATGCAAATTTAAGTCAGTGTTTATAAATAAGATTTTTCTGTGACTTAGTCATTCTTTCCTTCCTGGTACAAAAAGGGAGACACTCTCACAAATGGAGATTTCCTTTATAAATTTAAGTTTCCTTATAAAAGAGTAACTTTTACTCTGTTTTCAGAGCTTTTCCTGTGAATACTGTTTCTCAAAATGATCCTTATGCTGAAGAGGCATATTTTGGGGTGGCATATTCTGCTACCTGACATGTCTTCACCATGCATCAGCAATCCATGTCCCAAATGAAGACCTTGAGGAAGCCTGCAAAGCTGCTTTCCACCAGGAAGGAAAATGCATTAGTCTTAATTTGTATGGAAGTCTCCACACAGAATAACTTTCTGTATTCTTTCCATTAAAACAAACAAACAAACAAAAACTACTTTATTTCCTCTAATTTTACCTGTTAGAGTCTTTCCATCAAACCCAATCTTACTATGATTCCCAGAAAACTGGGCAGATACAAATTTTGTGAGGTCTGAAGTTAATACAATAAGGGAAAGAATTGGGCTCCTTAAGAAAAAGAATACAGGGGCACCTGGGTGGCTCAGTCGGTTAAGCATCTGACTCTTGATTTTAGCTCAGATCATGATCTCAGAGTCGTGGGATCAAGCCCCACGTTGGACTCCATGCTCAGAATGGAGTCTGCAATGTGGAGTCTGTTTGCCCTTCTCCCTGTGCTCCTCCCCCCTCCTTTCTCTGAAATAAATAAATAGAATCTAAAAAAAAAAAAAGAGTACAAATTTATAAATGCAAAGTTAAAGTAAAAGTTAATATTTATTTAGAATGAAAAAATATATAACATAAATTACTAGAAGTATGAAGATTCAGACCCTTATCTTCTAAAATCTCTTTAAGGCAATTTACCAGAAACATTTATGTGGAAATTCTTCCTGTTGGCACCCTTATTCCCCCTCTTTCCACTACTAGAATCTAGAACATTCTATAATTCCAAGCATCCCAACACTCAAAAATTTAAATTTCACCTTAAATCCTCTTTTACAATTTGTGATGCTTCTGTCCCAATTTACCCCATAATACTTTGTATGGAGAAGCCATTTTCTACCTTGGGGTTACCACTGCTAGAAAGTTAATTCTATAGAACTGATTTAAGCTATTTTAAGTTATTTGTTCTTGAATTTTGGCATTGCCGATAAGTAGGTTATTAATACCTGTTGACAGAACATATGGGATTAAACAGCCCATTGTATTATAATTTTTAAGATTTTGTGTGTGCATGTGGGGTTACTAACTAACCCATATAAGCAACTTAAGGGCAGTTTGTCTTATTCATCTCTGAATTGTAGAACCAAACAAAGTGCCTGGCATATATGTTAAGTAATTTTTTTTAATAAACCATAAAAGGGCTGACTATTCATTATGCATTTCTTGTTGCCTTACATAATTAAAAATCCCAGAGAACTGAAATGATAGAACTGACACACAATTCAGAATACCCTGCTGAAATTCCAGTTAGAGAAATAAGTAATAAACCATTGTGGACTTTTCTTCAGGATTAAAGTGAAAAGTTAAAATAACTTCTCCCTAAAGTTTCCCTATTATTAAAATTAGCATCCGCATATGATTTTTGCTTGATGTTTTTTGACTTTCCAGCAAACAGAAAACAAATTGGTGTCTTTATCAATCTCTTCATTTTAGTGTCTTGTACCAGTGATTTCTTTGACTAGAAGTACAGCCTTTCATCATACTTGGATCATTGTATTGTCATTTTGCTTTTCATATATTAACATCTTTTATATACTTCCACGATATAGCAACATATTACTGAAGTCAGTTTTTGTTTGTGTTTTTTGGTGGAGGGGAGGAAGTGGGAGCTACTAATTTGTACCTTGATTTTCACTTTGCAGGCATTCCAAAGAAGGTTTAAATTATTTTTATCTACCCTTTATACGAGAGCCAGTTCTCTTTGTTTTAAGCAGCACCTCAAAAAAAATGCCTATGAGGGCCAGACAGGTGGTATAACTGAGTTGTGTGGACAAGGTGTCTGTGAGTGGTGACATGGCATGTTCTTTCTAAAAAGGATGGCTGCTATTTAGTTCCAAACCCACAGGAATGCAACCCCACAGTTTCTACATTCCACATCTTCCAGTTTTCCATGAGAAGCCAGAAAAATGTTTGTTCTCATTTTAATTTCAGCTTTGTTGACAGATAAAAGTGTAAGATGTTTAATGTGCACATTGGTATCAGGATCAAGATGGCAGAATAGGAAGGTCCTGAGTTCACTTTTTCCCCTGGACACACCAAGGCTGCAACTACATATAGAGCAAGTCTCTCTAAGAATGACCCCAAAAGCACCTGGGTGGCTCAGTCGTTAAGCGTCTGCCTTCGGCTCGGGTCATGATCCCAGGGTCCTGAGATCAAGCCCGGCATCGGGTTCCCTGCTCAGTGGGAAGCCTGCTTCTCCCTCTCCCACCCCCTCTGCTTGTGTTCCCTCTCTTGCTATGTCTCTCTCTGTCAAATAAATAAATAAAATCTTTAAAAAAAATGACCCCCAAACTAGCAGAACAGTTCCTCCACAGTCAAACATACATAGAAAAAGCCATGTTGAGAAGGGTAGGAGGGGTAGAGGTGCAGCCACACTTGCAGGTACAATAACCCACAAAAGGAAGTGATTTCACAGGCATCAAGTTCTCCCCAAGGAGAGGGGTTGAAGCCCCATATAGGGCACCCCTTGCTCTGGGTTCCTATATCAGGAAGATGAGCCCCCATAACATCTGGCTTTGAAAATCCCCACTTAAATCCAGAGCTTTGAAACTCAATGGAGATGAACTCCAAGAGAGCCAGAGAGATATAAGAAACCAAGACTCCTCTCTTAACATGCCCACACACGAACACTCTCTTCTAGACCCAGCACAGAGGCAGCACTTTGCAAAGTGCTTGAGCTATATATGAAGATTTGTTGACTAATTTTAAGGCATGTGCAGAAGAGGCAGGGATCCTAGGAACTTTCTAGGGAAATGGAAGCACTGGTCGAAAACATTTTTCTTACCCTCCTGCCTAGCTAACCTGACACAGGTAGATGCCAGTTCTGACACTCTTCACTCCTTGTTAGCAATACGCAACCCACTCTGGCATTCCCCTGCTGACCAGCCCTGTCGAGCCCTGCCACCCCAGCAGGCACCCCTCCAAACCACTTCCCACCCTCGGGGTGGGGGAAAGCCCCATCCACCAGCATGCCCGCAACAGTTACCACCCAGACGCAACAGGAGGCACATGCAGCCCACACAGGGGACACACCTGGTGCACCTGGTTCTGGGGACCAGGTGGGATTGCACTTCTAGGCCCCATGGGATATCTTCCACATAAAGCCATTCCTTCAACATGAGGAGGCATAGCTGATCTACTTAACACATAGAAACAAATACAGAGTTGGGCAAAATAAGAAGACAGAGGACTATGTTCCAAATGAAAGAACAAGACAGGGACACCTGGGTGGCTCAGTCAGTTAAGTGTCTGCCTTCTGCTCAGGTCATGATCCCAGAGTCCTGGGATCAAGTCCCACATCGGGCTCCTTGCTCAGCAAGGAGCCTGCTTCTCCCTCTGCCTGCCTCTGTCTCTCTCTCTCTGATAAATAAATAAAATCTTTAAAAAAATACATATTAAAAAAGAAAGAAAGAAAGAACAAGACAAAACCTCAGAAAAAGAACTAAACAAAATAGAGATAGGCAATTTACTTGATAGAGTTCAAAGTAATGGTCATAAAAATGATTACTGAACTTGAAAGAAAAATGGATGAACGCTTTGAGAACTTCAACAAAGAGATAGAAAATATAAAAAAGAACCAATTAGAGCTGAAGAATATAATAACTGAAATGAAAAATACACTAGAAGGAATCAATAGTAGATTAGGGGATTCAGAAAAATGGGTCAGTGATCTGGAAGACAGGGTAGCGGGGGCATCTGAGTGCCTAGTTGGTTGAGTGTCTGACACTTGATTTTGGCTCAGGTCATGATCTCAGGGTTGTGAGATTGAGCCCTGTGTTGGGTTCTGCACTGGGCAAGGAGTCTGCTTAAGATTCTCTCTCCTTCTCCCCTTCTGCCCCTCCCCTGTGCTCACTATCTCTCTCTCTCTCAGAACAAAAAAAAAAAAAGGGGGCAGAGTAGTGTAAATCATCCAAGCTGAACAATACAAAGAAAAAAAGATTTTTTAAGAAAATGAATATAGCTTAAGGAACCTCTGGAACAACATTAAGTGTACTAACATTCTCATGATAGGAGTCCCAGAAGGAGAAGAGAGAAAAGAGCAGAAAACTTATTTGAAGAAATAATGGCTAAAAATCTTCCTGACATGGCAAATAAAAAAGACATCCAGGTCCAGGAATCCTAGAGAGCTTCAAACATGATGAACCCAAACTGGTCCTAATCAAAACACACAAAATGTCAAAAATTAAAAATATAGAGAGAATCTTCAAAGCAGCAAGAGGAGAGTAGCTAGTTATGTACAAGGAAACACCCATAAGCTTGTCAGCTTATTTTTCAGTAGAAATTTTGCAGGCCAGAAGAGAGTGGCATGATGTATTCAAGGTGCTGAAAGGAAAAAAAAATCTACAATCAAGAATACTCTACCTGCCAAGGTCATGATTCAGAATTAAAAGAGAGAGAGAAATTTTCCCATACAAACAAAAGTTAAAAGAGCTCATCACCATGAAACCAGCCTTATGAGAAATGTTAAAGGCACTTCTTTAAGCAGAAAAGAAAAGGCCATAACTAGTGAGGAAAGAAAAGTAGTAAGAAATGAGAAAATTATGAAGGAAAAACTCTCACTGGTAGAAAGAAACGTATAGTAAAACTTATAAAACTAATATGAAGTATGAAAGAGTAGTAAAATACATTATATCACAATAATTAGTTAAGAAATACACAAAATTTTAAAAAAGGAAAATACAGCATCAAATACATGCTACATGGAGGGAATGTAAAAGTGTGGTGCTTTTAGTATGCGTTCAAACTTAAGCAACCATCAGCTTAAATAAACTGCTATATGCATGAATCTCATGGTAACCACAAACCAAAATCCTATAATAGATACACAAAAAATAAAGAGACAGTAATCTAAGCGTAACACAAAAGAAAATCATCTCATTACAGAGGAAGAGAGCAAGAGAAGAAGCAAGGAACAGAGAACTACAAAACAACCAAAAAACAATCAGCAAAATGCCAATAGTACATACCTATCAATAATTACTTTAAATGCACATGGGGGCGCCTGGGTGGCTCAGTTGGTTAAGCGACTGCCTTCGGCTCAGGTCATGATCCTGGAGTCCCGGGATCGAGTCCCGCATCGGGCTCCCTGCTCGGCGGGGAGTCTGCTTCTCCCTCTGACCCTCCTCCCTCTCATGCTCTCTGTCTCTCATTCTCTCTCTCGCAAATAAATAAAATCTTTAAAAAAAAAAAAATTTAAATGCACATGGGCTAACTGCCCCATTCAAAAAACATAGGATAAAAAGTAAAATAAAATAAAAGACCTATCTATATGCTGCCTATAAGAGACTCAATTCAGACCAAAAGACACACACTTCAAGTGAAGGGATGAAAAAAGACATTCCATACAAATGAAAATGAAAAGAAAGTTGGGGTAGCAATGCATATATCATACAAAATGACTTTAAAACAAACACTGTAACAATAGACAAAGAAGGGCATTACATAATGATAAAGGGATCAATCCAACCTTTGGTTTAGGAGAACCTAAATACATAAAGCAAATATTAACAGATACAGAGGGAGATATTGACAGTACTACAATAATAGTAGGGGACATTAACACCCCACTTACATCAATGGAGAGATCATCCAGACAGAAAATCAATAAGGAAATGGTGGCTTCGAATGACACATTAGACCAGATGGACTTAGATATATACAAACTATTTCATACAAAATAGCAGAATACCCATTCTTTTCAAGGGCACATGGAACATTCTCTGCAATGTGTCACATATTAGGCCATAAAATTAGTCTCCCTAAATTTAAGAAGTTGGAAATCATGCAAGCATCTTTTCCAACCACAATGGAATAAACCTAGAAGTGAGTAGGTGGGTTCATTTGAGAAAGTCCTGGGCTCTGGCGGTGATGGTGGGAGAGGAAGAGTTTCCTCATGGCTGCACATCTGTGAACAGTTCTCTCTCCTGAAAGGACAGATTGTGGCAAAGAAATGAAAATGATTTGAAGTGATAAGTCAAAAGACAGAATTAGAAAATGTTAAATTTCCAAATGCCCATTGATTCAGAGGTGTGGCTTTCTCAATGTCCTTTCCTCCTTCGATCATTTGCTCCCACCTTCTACAGTACAATAGTGGTTTAATGAACACTTTGTGAAACAAATTGTGTACGCACACATATAAAACTGTGCTTTGAGGATAAAGCAAGTTTGAATTCCTGGAAAAGGGATGAAATATTTCTGTTTTCTGAAAAGAGTTATTTTGTATTCTGTTTTCTATTAAAATGTATTTAGTTTCAAAAAGAGAGAGAGAGTAGAAAAGTGGTTGCCAGTAGCTGGGGGTTGTGGGGAAGAGGGAGAAGTCAGTAAGAGTATAAACCTTCAGCTCTAAGATGAATAAGATCCGCGGATCTAACATATAACATGGTGACTATAGTTGATAACATGGTCTCATATAATTAAAATTTGCTAAGAGAGTAGAACTTAAATATTCTCACCAGAAAAAAAGATAAATATGTGAGGTGATGATGCACTAATTAACTACATGGAGAGATCCTTTCTATATATATATATAAAATCACCATGATATGCACATTATTTATTATTATTATTATTATTATTATTATTTTACCTAAGCAAATGGAATTTATTGGCTTACAAAATTAAAGGGAGTATATCTGCCTTTAGAGACAGCTTGATACAGAGCTCAAGAGAGATCAGAAAGAGAAGTTTTGACTCTTTCCAGTCCACAAGTCTGCCTCCTTGGTGTCAGTGTTGGCTTCATCCTGAGGCCCCAGTGGCAGCGAGATGGCTAGAGGCTCTTTCAGACTCCTATCCCACTGGAAATTCAGCCTTTTCCAGAAATCTTGTTTCCTCTTGAGGTACTATGCATCCCTCATTGCCTAATCTGAGATCAGAATGCTATACTTTGTCTGTTCAGACCTAACTCCCTTGCTCTACCCTGGGGCCCTAAGGTAGAGTTCAGGAGTCCACATCATGAAAGCAATGAGGGAATATGTTGGGAAGGCAGTTGTAGATTTCCCATAGGGAGACCAGAGCGCAGTCATTACTAGAAAGGTAAAAGGAAACAAAAACACCAGGTGGACCACCATGTGCTTAGCACTTCCTGTGCTGTATTATAGTCAGTTGTGTTTATCTCTGTCTCTAACACCATAATGAGCTGTTTGAGAAGAACCCTGTCTCCTCCATGTTTTTATCTCTAAGATCTACTCAATATGCCAGTTGATATAATGCCTGCACCAAGTCAGATCAATAAATATTTGTTGAATTCAACTATTGAATACTGTTCATACGTGCAGAAGTTTAAAGGGCACACTTACACCGATGTTGGCATTTACAGTACATCCAGATCGCTCACAAGACATCAAACTGTTTCTTAAAGTTTGACTGAAAGACTATCCTCATACTACATATGCTTCAGTTATTTCTTCTGTAATATCTTTGGCTTATCTTAATATTTATTATTTTTACCATGAATTCATTCTTACTTTTTTCTCAATTATATATTTCAATCCATATTTAACTTACCATTTCATAAGTGTTCTAATCCTTCTCAAAGCGTGTTCCATGGAACAGCAGCAGGGATCCTGCAAGAAAGGCAGAACATCAGGTCTCAACCCCAGACTTGCTTGAACCAGATATGCATTTTTTTTAATTTGATGTACAGTTGATATACAATATTATATTAGTTTTGGGAGTAGAACATAGTGATAACAACATTTATATACATTACAAAATGATCACCACAGGAAGTTTAGTTACCATCTGTAATCATACAAAGTTGTTACAATATTACTGACTATATTCCCTATGCTGTGCTTTACATCCCTGCAACTTACTTATCTTTTAAGTGGAACTTTGTATCTCTTAGTCTCCTTCACCAATTTTGCCCATGCCTCCAAGTCCCTCCCTTCTGGCAACCACCAGTTTGTTCTCTGTATTTATGAATCTATTTCAGTTTTGTTTTTCTTGCTCACTTGTTTTGTTTTTTAGATTCCATATATAAGTGAAATCATATGGTATTTTGTCTTTTTCTGTCTAACTCATTTCACTTAGCATAATACTCTTGAGAGAAAGAGTTGTTGTCCCATTCATGTTGTCCCAAATGGCAAGTTTTCATTCTTTTCTGTAGGTAAGTAATATTCCATTTTATATATACCACATCTTCTTTACCCATTCATTTATTGGTGGACATTTAGGTTGCTTCCATATCTTGGCTACTGTGAATAATGCTGCAGTGAACATAGGGGTGTATATATCTATTCAATATCTTGTTTTCATTTTCTTTGGATAAATACCCAGAAGTGGGATTACTGAATCATATGGAGATTGATGGATCATGTTTATTTTCTTTTCTTTAATGCTGTAGCTTATTTTAGTTTCATTGTAGTTCAATTTAACAACCCCTCACCCCCCAAAAAATACTCTGCAAACCAAACAAAATACATCAGTGAACTTAGGCTGTCCACAGCTACCAGTTTGTGACACCCAGTTTAATAACTGCAATTGTCTTAATCCTAGAGGAAATTAAAAATTCATTTTGTTTTATTTTCCTGAAAGAAATTTTAAAAAATAACCTCTATTCTTTGAGAGTTCAGGGTCCTCTGAATAACAGAATGGAATTATCTCAAGATATGAGAGTATAGAGACTAAAATTTGAAGGATTTAAGGGGGGAAAAGTGGCACAAACCCAGGAAAGAATTGTTTCCCCAGACTCAGAGATATAGGGGAGGCAGATTTCCAAATGGCAATGTCTAGAGTCCTTCAGTTATCTCTAGAGCCATGTTATTTCCAGGAGATGACAGAGTTGGCTATAGGGATAGATTGATGTCCATAAAATGAACACCAAAAAAGTAGAGCAACCCATATTCAAATGGACTGTATAAACTTGACCACAATCATTTCAGTGCTTACCATTATGGGCTTCAATCTAGAAGCCAAATCCTAATTTTCATTGATTATATGATTCATTTGGTGCAGGGACTTCTAGTTATTTTCTATGTTCCCCCCTACTTTCATGGTGATGGATTTTGAGTGAGGCACATGGCCACTCAACCAATAACTACATTCCCAAGTTCCCCTGCAACTATGTGACCACTTTCTATTGAAGTAGAAATAATGTGTACAACCTTAAGGTCATACCCACAAAAGGAGGTGGCCTGACCTCTTCTCTTTCTTTCCCTTAGCTTGAATGTGGGCATTAAACCATCTTGGATCAAGAATTGAAAACCTTGAGTTGACAAAAGCAAATCAACAATACAGAAGGCAATCCCACTAACCTCTGGCCACCTACCCAGAATTTTATGTGAAAAAGAAATGTTTTTAACTTGTATAAGGCCCTGAATTTATAGCTGCCTTTGTTACTTTAGCCTAATTTATACATTAATGAACTCAAGAGGCCCTGGAGTTTTTATAAGGATCCCAAAGAATACCTCAACCCTCATACAATTAAAAAAAAAAAAAAAAAGGAAAGCATGAAAAAGAAAAGTTCGTGCCCAGGAAATTCCAAAGACCAGGAGCAGTTGGTATCAGACTTAATTTTATTTAGAAAAATATATTTACATACCCAAATGTTATGGGATAATTCATACTGATTACCTATTTTTGCCACTGAAAGAAGAAATAAAACTGAGTGTCTTGGCAGTTCTAGTCTTGAAGCATTTTCTATGTCCACCTGGGCTAAGATCTGAGCACTTCGAGATGTTGCCCGTGAGGATATTGGGAATGTTCCATAATGGATCTATTCCTACCCTCAAAGAAAGTATCATATATTTATTTATAGTAACTTGTTTTGATGACTAGTACTGACTATGATTTGTGTTTTGATTACTTTGGACAGGGGCCTGAAATTTTTCTGACAACAAACCTTTAAAAGAAAATAATTTACTGTCTCTCAACAGTAAATTTAGGCACATGAATTTTTTTTTATCCACTCACTTCATCATACTTGAACGTTTTTTTTATTCTTCTTTTCAAAATAATACTCAAAAATTTTTTTATTTCATAGATTGAGGAAATAGGGATGTAAGAAAAATAGGTAGAAACCCAATTTGGTGGAAGAATTTGGTAAGATATGAGATCATCTATACTTATGACAGCTTCAGTTTATTACTCGATGTATTATTTATGATAACAAGCCTCAAAGGTACAATTAACCCAAACATAATATTAGAATGAACATCAACAATCCCTTTAAAATATTATATAACCCTTAACAGAGCCAAAAATATTGCAGGGAGTTTTGTTGTTGTTGCTTTAAAGCCTAGGGAACATTTCCTTTTATGGAAAAATAAAATCCAAGGTCTATTTCCTTCTTTGAGAGGTCTTTTAGCCTGCATAAAGATATATAAAAAATCAGGCAGTTCCAATATTTTAACACATACATAAATGAATGCTCAGTTATTTGCTGAAAATGATTAAATGTAATAAGTAATCTATATCAAAACATTTTCATCAACTGACAGTGTGTCCTGCATTCCTTGGACTTCTTCCACCCCTGCGGTCTGGGACAGTCTTACGTAACATGTATCTTCCCCAGGAAGTCCTCTTTCACATCTATGGAATAAATGAATGGGTGAAGGGAGGAATAAATTTCCACCTAGTTGAAATATAGGCTATCTACACATAACAACTTACCTTGGTTGAATTATTTTGTTTACCTATATTCTTAGTACAATTTCTCTTGAAAATGTGGGGGCCATTTGTAGGATTGCCAGGGGAAGTGTTAGATATTGTCACAACTTGGTTCACAGAGATATGTTAGTGGGCATAACTGGGCTTTCCCTAAACTGGGAAATACATGAAAAGCTGAAATATATATTGAGAGAGGAAAGCATGGCATATATCATGTATATCATACATAACAGGGCATTTCCTGACCTGGAAAATACGTGGAAAGCTGGAATATATCATGGAATATACCCCTGCAGGGATAGAGTTCAGGGCAATACACACCAACACTGTTCAGTAGGGATGTGAGCCACAAATGCAAATTACATGTCATTTTAAATTGTCTGGTAGCAACACTAAAAAAAGTAAAAAGAAACAAGTGAAATTAATTTTAATGATATATTTTATTTAGCTGAATATATCCAAATTGTTACACTTCATTATATAATCAATAATGAAATTATTAATGAGATGTTTTATATTTCCACAAATTACGTCTCCAAAATCTAGAGTGTATTTTACACTCAAACCACAATTCAATTTGGACTAGGCAAACCTGAAGTGCTCAATTGACTCATGGGGCCAGTGGCTACCATATTGAGCAGCATAGATAGACTTTGGTACTTTTCCTTTTACTCTCAGTGATCTTTTTCCAAGAGTGGATGAGAAACATAATGCTCATTTTTGTATCTTTCTTTTATTGAAAGTATTGTTGATATCTAAAATAGTAGACACCAAGCACTCCAAAGTAGAATAGAAATTATTTGGAGTTTCGCATATGTTCATGCTGCATGACTTAAAAATCAAAATCCAAAGGAAGTAAACTACTTTACACCAATAAAATGCAGATTTGCAAACTGCTGTGATTTAAATTTGTGGAACGGCCTCACACATAACCCATGTTTCTTAATTTCATTAACTGAGGTTATGTTCTGGTCTTGACTTGAATCTGTGACTGAGCTTTCTGCAGCATTATACGGGAGAATGAACATGACTTTGAAACCAAATAGATTTACACTTGACTAATGCCTCCACCTCATCTTTTGTAAAATGAAGGCAGTAACACCTAGGTTGAGAGTATTTTCATATCAACCATTTCATATCAACATATTATTTCAATCAATAATATAGGTAAATTGCTTGTTTCCTTTCCTCAATCTATTGCAGTTTGTTCTTACTGCCTTTCCTTTGCTTGCCTCAAATTAACTGCTGTCACCCATCACCAGTCCTAAGTCCCCTTCTGCATTTGTATCCCTCCAGACAGTGCTCAGTGCTATATGAAGGGTTCCTCTGGTTACCAGCAGACCCAGTCCTAGACTGTGCCACCACCACATCCCACATCACACAGGGTTATTTCCTCCAGCTCTCCAGGATAATGGGCAGAACAAAAATCATATGTTAAGGGCAATAATCCAATTTCTACCTTAGCTACACCTTTTCCTTATTTTTCTCATTCCTGCTGCTTATTCTTTGTCATTATTTCACTTCCCGTTAGCACCTATCTCACTGGAGAGCATACAATGAAAAGCAGTGAACATGACAGTCTGTTTTAGATAGTAAGATCATTTTAAAATACCATAGAATAAAGGATGCTTTAACTGTTGAGAAAAGTAATTGCAATAGAGCGGTGGTTCAGAAATGTGCCACACGTTGGTGGAGGGGGGAGGTTGGAAATCAGAGAAATGATTTATAAGAAAAGGCAGAGCAAGGGCACAGGCCATGTCCTTCCATCCAGCAGAGGAGTCTATCACCAAAGGTCTATAAGGGAATAGCATAAGAAATTCTGAGTGTCACAAGGGATGCAATTCTCACATCCTCAATCATCCCGATTAAGGTTTCAGACACTCTACACAACGGAAATGTGTGTTCAATGTGTGTGTGCATGCCGTGTATGTGTGTGTTTTAAAGTTGGGGTACGGAGAGAATTTGTCAGTTTTATATAGCATTCTATGAGTAAATGTTAAATGTGCTGCTTTAAATTAAACATATTAATATAAATCTGAGGTTAGAAAGTACCATGTAAAATTACAAATATTTCTAGGATTTCAAAATAGGGTAAGCCTATCATATTCCAGGAAAAGAAGTAAGTTGGCCATTAACATTGATAATAAATAAGTGACTGAATAAAGTCCAGTTTCGGCCTGTGATTTATTTAATGAAGTGTTTACTGAATACCAGAAGACTAAACAGGGCCTACCATAGAAAAGCCTGGAGTCAAGGCAGGGTAGAACAATCCACAGGCAATAACAGAAGTTTAAAAAAGAAAGCAAAATTTGCACATTGAATAAAATTTTTGGACTAATTTTTTTCTAGCCTGCACCAAGCTTAGCTTGAGAAAGCCAGTCACTGGCTGTATCATTTACATAGCATCTCCAAGCCCACTTTCCATGTTGCACAAAGTGGGAGATTACGCTTTCTCTCTTCTCAGTTCCTGTCAACTGGAACATTCTGAAATTCCAATTCTATTTACCAAAATGGTGTTCCATGGTTTATATGAAAAAAAAAAAAAATACCCGGGAGAACAGTAAAAACAAAAAAAAAAATTAAAAAGAAATATTTGATAACAATATAAAATTCCAGGATGGGGACAGGAGACCCTAGTTTATTAGAGAAATTAGAAATATTAAGCATCAAAATCTTCAAATTTCTTTGTGAAGCCAGAGCAAACACAAAAAGAAAATGGGTTATAGCTTCCATTGTATCATAAGAAGCAGTTTCTCCTTTATATGGAAAACCCCAAAGAAACATTTTGTATGGCATACTTTTATTTACAAAGACACCATTCTCAATGAATTCAACATCAGCACTATAGAAAATGCAATTACTTCTCATTATTGTCATATTTATGTGAAATCTCTATATAAGTTCAGAGAAACTATTCATAACCATCCATCCAACTTTTGGATTATCAGTCCAAAAATAGATTATGGTTTGGATTTTTACAAACAATAGACTAAGGAAAATAATTTGACTACCGGTAATTGTTATATGAAGAAACAACTCATCACATTTTCATTTCTCAAATCTCTTTTCTTCTAAACAAGTTTTTTGAGTTAACTTGACTTACAAAAAAAAAAAATCAAAGAACCATATCTACATTTTTGGTTAGGATTGGCAATAACTCTTAATGGTTTTGGTTTTTCTGAAATATATGGCATTGGATGACAGACTAGTCATATTCTAGTTCCCTCGTGCTCTATAAATAGCCATGGAGGACAGAAGCGAGAGAAGCTATTTATACGTTGAGAAAGGAGGTTCTCCTGGTTGCCATGACTGTCCTCTCTCAGGCTGTGTTTACCCTTGGCTAAAAAAGCATTTGGTTTCAGCTCAGTCTGTATAAAAATGTGTCCTCTGACAAAAGAATCTGAATCAAGGTAGGTTTGAGAAGGAAAGTAACTATATAGTACTGAATTAGAGTATTTAATACTGGCAGGGCTTATGATATAAACTCTTTTTATTTTTTGGCTTCATGCTTACTCTAATCTTATAATCACTATGAAAACGTAAGTATGAGACAAAACCCAAACTCAGTGTTTGTGAATCTTTTCAGTTGAGCAGATTTTCTACTCCTATTCTGAACAAAGAGAGAGAGAGAGCCAAAAGAATATCTAAGAGTTGGGAGAAGGCCAGATCTCAGGTGTAATTGAATGGCTGAAGAGGAGTTTGGGTTGTAGGCCAAAAATTTAAAATGAAAAGTGCTTCCCATGCTTCTAAAAGGTCTGACAATCCAAAATGTATTGATACCCTAAATTATGTCTTCTTCTGGATCATTCAAAATTTCAGTCAACTACAGTTTAGTCTTCTCTACCCAGTTAACTTATCTCTGGATATCTTCTTTTCCAGTATTGATATGAAAGAGAACACACTCTATCTTTAGATGTTTTGTTTCAATATTACACAGCAAAGAGATGAAAAAAATGCCCAGTCACTTCTGTTTTTTTCAGTATTCCTGTTTAACAACCCTCCTAGACTATTTTTGTACCTCAGCAAAGCCCCTAGTTCATAGATTCTACTGTTTTTTCACTATTACACCCATCATGAGCTCACCTCGCTCCTTAGCTAGAGCTTGGATTTCATGGTCCACCACTAAAATAATTTATTGTTAAAATCTTAACTATTTCTCCCATTTCTCTCAGCAACATATTCTCTTGGCAAAATCCCAGTCCTAATTACATTCAACTAATACACTTAGTATCAACCTGCAACCAAGCAATCTCTCTTGGGGAAAAACATACTCTTGCTGACTTTGAATGCATTGTGTGGCCACAAAACTGAAGGGGGCATACAACACTTCTCAGAAATGCTGTTGATCATATGACTCTTCAAAATTACTATTTCATGCATTGCTATCTTTAATCTTCCTCTATCTATTTCCTCTAGCCTTCCCTCAGTTGGCAACCTTGCCTCATAATTAGCTAGAAATTAGAACTATCAGGCAATATCTCATGCTTCTTTACAATGTGAAATAACCAGTCTACCCATATCAGTACCCTCCTATGAATATGCATGAAGCGTCACTTGGGCTATCCAAGGCCAACTCTTGCACTTGCGCTCCAGAGCTTTCTCCTTGTGCTTTCAAGGACTCTGTTACTGCAATTACTTCCTCTTTATCCTGCATTGATTTCTGCTTCTCCAATGAATTGTTGCCATTTATCTAAAACATGTTGAGTATCTGCCCTCTTTGATAAAATAAATCCTTTCTTGAACCCCTTCCTACTCCAGCTTCCATCCCATTTCTCAGCTCCCATTCACAGTACAGCTTCTTCCTTAGGAGGGTGGTCCATAACCACTCCTTTCCACCTCTTCACCTCACATTCTTTCTTCAGCTTTTCAGTCCCATCAGTTCACTATACCTGCTCTAATCAAGGTTACTAATGACTTCCATATTGTCACATCCAGTGGTTACTTGTTCTTACCAGATACTCTCATCAGCTTTTGGTACATTGACCATTCTCTTATTTTCCTGGTTTTCCTCCCACCTCACAGCTCACTCCTTCTAAGTCTCCTTTTTTTTTTTTAATTATGTCATGATAAACTTCAGATGTTGACAATGCACAAAACTGTATTTGGATCCCCCTCTCTTCTCTATCTAAATATTCTCCCTCGGTGTGTTCTCTCAAACCCAGTACTTTAGATCCCTTCTCTTTGTGACAATTCCCAAAATTAGTTCTCCAGCCTTAGTCTCTTTCTGGAACTACAGATTTATATATCCAGCTCCTACTCAGTATCTCCATGAGATTTTCTAATAAATATCTCAAAATCGATATAGCCAAAATAGAAGAATCCAATTGTTTTTTCACAAACTTGCTTCACTCTCAATTTTCCCCAGTGAATGATATAACCATCGACCCAGTTGCTTAAGTAAAAAATCTAAGCATTATCCTTTATAATCTACATTTAATCCATCAAGTTTTATTGACTCCACCTTCAAGACCTATCCCAAGCCATCCAGTTCTTTCCATATTCATTGTTATCATCCTATATCCTCCTAACCAGTCCCATCATATATCCTCCTAACCGGTCCCTTGCCTTTTCTTTTACTCCTCTACAATCTCCTCTACACTTCTCCACATAATAGTCAGAAGGCATTTGAAATGTTCAAATCATGCCACTCCCTTCCTTTAAAATCTCTAGTGGCTTTCCATCATTCTAAAGTAATTCCAAACTCCTCAGCCACCTTATAAGTAACCTACCCCTTCCTACTCCTGTGACTTCTCAGACTCCACTCTCCCTCACTAACTGCACCTACCAATACTAGCCTGTCTTGAACACCTTCAAGTGCATTTCTAGCCATAAGACATTTGTACTCATTCCCTCTAAGTGGAAAGCTTTTTCTCTGATCTTTTCATACTTATTTTTTTTCTTTTTCTTTTAGATAATATAACTCCTTTAGAGACCTTCTGACTACTACTTACTCAAAAGTAGTCACCCAGTCATCCTATTTTTTGAAATTTCTTGCATTTTGCTTATTCTTATTTTAATTTTCTTTTCTTTCTTTCTTTCTTTTGTTTTTTTCTTAACTTAATAGATTTACCTGCTTTTCTATTAGCTGCCTTCCCACTACCACCAATAGGATCTCAATCCCATAAATGGAGGAATTTTACCTTTCTTTCTCAGCTCTATCCTTAGCATCAAGAACAGTACCCATTTGGCACAAAGTAGATGCTCCATAAATATTTTTAATGTATGAATGATTGCATGCTTCAGGTACATGAATGTTTGGATTAAAATTAGTCAAACAATTTAGATGTAGATCATTTCATTATAGTTTTAAAAGAAAAATTATCTTTTTCTGATTTCATAAATGTATAACATCAGAAGTTAATAATTGGTCAGTTTTATTGTTGAGAAGAATGAGAAGAGCAGGCTTGAGTTTGTAGGTCAGCCTTATAACATTCTAAGGGACAGTTTCTAGGACCAGCATATGATACAGGATTTGGATATATCAGGGAAATGTAAATCCATTACAGTCTAAAGAAGTCAAACTTACTCTCTATCTAGTAGCTATGGTTAAGAGAAACTAACTTGGATAATGTCTACCATTGGCCCACTTGGAAAAACATGGCCCAGACTTATCTTCCCATCAAAATCAACATTAAAGAACAGCTAAAGTCTATAAAGCAATGTTTAAATAGACAGAACATCAAGAAGTGCAGGATAATAATTCCTGAGAGACAGAAAATACAGTTGCTGGGCACTTGGATGGCTCAGTCGGTTGGGTGTGTCTGCCTTTGGCTCAGGTCATGATCCTGGAGTCCCAGGATTGAGTCCCACATGGGGCTCCCTGCTCAGTGAGGAGACTGCTTCTCCCTCTGCCCTTCACCCCACTCTCTCTCCCTCTCTCTCTCTCAAATAAATAAATAAAATCCTAAAAAGAGAAAATACATTTGCTTTAGCTGATAGTCTAGAGAGAATTTTTAGCCTATGGGGTAGGAAAAGAGAGTTTAAGTAAAGCTCAGTGGTCTCCCTTGAGTTGAAGAGATAGATTCAAATATCAGAGGAGATCATGGTGGCTAGCATATACAGAGCAGAGTACAGGAGAGGAGATTGCTGCCCAGAGAGAGGAAGAGAAATAGAAAGATTGAAAGATGGAGATATATAGATAGATAATAGATAGGTAGGTAGATGATGATAGATAGATAGATGATAGATAGATAGATAGATAAAGGGAGAAAGAGAGAGAGCTCTAGATATCTGTTAGGGGTTCTGCTCAAGTCTTAGGCTAAGTACTGATCAACACATGTATGTGAGGAAAGCTGGGGAAATTATTATAAGAAAGGAGCAGAGGGACAATCTTGAGGTTCACTCAGGGCTGTAAACAATTTGTGTTTGCACTGAGTCACAGCTGAGGTCAGATAGTGAGAGTCATCACCAAAAGAGAGACCATAGTAGCATCAGATAATACAAAGAGCTGATTTATATCAAGGGCTTCCTATGTGCTGCATACTTGTTTTATTTTTAATCTTCAAAATAGTCCTATGAGCTAACTTTTATTATAACCTCATTTTATAGAGGAAGAAAATGGATCACAAAGATGTTAAATAGATGGCCCAAGGTCACAGAGCTAACAACCAGTGGAGCTAAGATCCAAAATCATGTACATCTAGGATCAGAGCCTAGGCCTCAAGACAATAGACTATATTATCTCTTGCTGGAAGAAGCCGTTGTCATAGGAATTTAAATGATGAACAGTCTAGAATGATGGACTAAGCTAAACAGAAGGGTTCTTGGGGCAAAGTTCTAGGAGCATATCTCCCTCTCCTGCTGCATATGGTTTAAAGCAACTATATTTACATATCATTACCTGACAAAGCAACACAAATCAACTGACCTCCTGAACCTACTTTTCCTAGAGTATCATGTAGTAATCAAGACAATGTAGCTCTTACTTTTCAGTAGGGCTTATTCATAAGTCAGTGACACTTCATGATAATAATGATAGTAGCTCCTATTTTATTAAGAATTTATTACGTGCCAAGAAATGGGATTCACTTATACAAAATGAGCTAAAATCCTATGCCATTTCTCAGGATTTTGTGTCTGTATGTTTGATGTATTTGTATGTGTGTGTGTGTGTGTGTATGTGCATCTCCAATTGACATGGTTGAATTTTCAGAGTTAATTAAAATAGTTCTTCCGTATGGCCAGTGGAAAATTACTGCCAGCACAAATTACACACTAAAATCAACACATGCAAAATCGTAATTTTCAACATTACATCATAGGTTTATAAATTTACCAAAGATAATGCAATTATACTCTTCCACAAGAAGCATGGCTTCTGTACTAGAATTTGGGATATTTATCTCTATAATGCAGCATTCTACTGGATGGTAGAAATGTAGAAAGAAAAAAAAAAGGGAAGGAAGAATATTTTATATTTTAGGCCCAACATATTTTAATGATATATGATAATTTTATATATAACATTTCCTTATATTAATAAGTTGACAGAAATTAATTTTGTGATAGAT
Source organism: Mirounga leonina (assembly GCF_011800145.1). NCBI lineage: Eukaryota > Metazoa > Chordata > Mammalia > Carnivora > Phocidae > Mirounga > Mirounga leonina. The sequence continues at coordinate 8,782,214 of NW_023270323.1, forward strand.
TAAGTCCACAAATATTTGAAATAAAATAATATACTTAGAAGTCAAAGCGCCACCATCCTCACAGGAGTTAGCAGATGCTGTAAGCTCCAGCCTTGCTACCTCTTACTGTCATTTCTTTCCAAATCCTCTGTTCTCCATCAAGTCATAGCCTGTCAAACGTGCTGCCATTTTTTTTTCTCTGCTGCCCAGAGGCTGCCAGTGAATGTCTTTAGTGTCTGTATGGTGGCCATTGTTTCCATATTGTTGCTCAAAAGGCCAAGAGAATGCCTCTTTTACATTACTCCTTTTACCTGGCCCCAAGAGAGTGTTGCCTTGTTCCCTTTTTGTCTGAGAGACTTGAAGGAAATAGTGGTCTTGTTTCATTTTTCCATTGAGCTTCACTGTCAGGACTCAGGGAGTATGAATCCCTGGGTTTGTGTTGGAAGATCAAGAGATGTGTGCAACCTAAAGGACAAGAACAGAGGACCATATACGCTGCACACCCTCAGAATTATCCCACTATTTCCATACCAGTCCATGACTTTGAATTTCTATTAAGAATTTGACATCTTCAGTCTAAGTTTCTTTCTAGGAGTCTTCTCACACTCAGGGAACCAACTTCTGGAATGTCTGTACCCACCCCCCCCCCACCGCCAACATGTTCCTAAATTCTAAAATGAATCTATATCATCTGGAAACAAAGATATGCCACTTATCTACATTTAATCACAAAGCATTTTCCTATAGCTGTTATGTTTTTAACTAGTTCAAAGAATCATGGAAACTATAAACAGAAAAGAAAAATATACATGCTAGATATTGTCTTCTCCAACTGAGGCCAAGGAAGATTAAATGTCTATATTGTTTTATGGTTTTTCTACAATACACTGGTATAGCTAAAAAGTGAAGACAAATATCACATTTTCTAAATCAAGATTTAACTGATGTTCATTACAGTCTTTCCTAGGGACTGTCCATGTTTTTCTGGCAGCCTATGACATAAGACTTGGAAACCCACAGCATTCTTTCAAATGAGACCTTCATTTAGTCATCACTGGTAAGTCAAAGGATTCATTTTACCATGATTTCTGTGACATTTTCTTATTCTCTCCTCAGTCTTTCTTATTTCTCCTCAAGACTCTGCTCTGACTCCTTGTTTGTTGGCTAAATCATCTACATTCGTAGTTTCTGTTGCTACTTGTCTTCAGATGGTGGTCAAATCCACATTTTTAACTCTCTCCTCCACTCCAGGCTTCACTTCCATAAGCCTTCACTTTTCTGCCCTATTATTATTCATTCTGAACCAAATCAAGCTTGTCTTCCAGCCTTGACAACCAAACTTCCAAACTTCCCTGACTGGGTCAGTAACACTGTCAGTATCTCAGGGTACCACCCTAGGGTCTGGATGAATATTCCCATTCAGTTTATCTTTTCCCTTCTCCAACGAGTAGTTAAGTTCTATAGATTCTTCCTTGTTTCTGTATTTGTCCTCTCTTCTCAGTTCACATGTTCTCATAATTTCACAGCAAGCTTTTTTCTACTGTCTCCAAAACAAACGCTCTAATGTCCTCCCTCACCATCTCATCCGCCTGATAGTCGACTGCCAAATCTGCTTTCCCTATAGCATTCCTGAGAAGGGGTAAAGAGGAAACTAATTTTACTGAGCAGCCAACCATGATGTGGGCACTTTATACATGTTACCTCCTGAGGTCCTCTCACCCTCTATATACCGAGTGGCAGGTATTAGAGTTTGTGTTTTACAGATGTTGGCAGTGAAGGTCAAAAAGTTAACACCCTGCTCAAGATCACCCACAGCTAATATCAGTGGAGCAGATAGTTGAGCCTGTGTTATCTCAATTCCACCCTGCTGACCCTCTAACTTTCAATTGTTCCTTATTATCTAGCACACTCCTCATTGAATCTGTATGCTTTGAGCATCTACAGCGTATAAGGAACTGCATGGAAAACAAAGATCAGCAAGAGAGAGATCCTTCCTTCAGGAGTTTATAGTCTAGGAGGATAGAACATATGAAGGTAATTAATTGAAGGAATTTTCTCTTTTGTTCCCTGTTGTAGCCCCAACATCCAAAATAGTTCTATATCGCTGGGGCTGGCATAACAGTTTACCACTAACGAGGTGGCTTAAAACAACCAAAATTTATTCTCTCTCAGTTCTGGAGGCTAGAAGTCCAACATCAAGATGTCAGCAGGGTAGGTTCCTTCTGGAGGCTCTAAGAAAAAAATCTGTTGCATGCATCTCTCCTAGCTTCTGACATTGCTTAGCTTGTAGCTGCAACACTCCAATCTCTGTATCTCTGTCTCTCTGTGTTCCCAAATTTCACTCTCCTTATAAGGACACCAGTCATCGGATTTAGGGTTCTATCCTAATCCAGTATGACTGCATCTTTGCATTTGCAAAGACCCTATTTCCAAATAGGTCACATTCACAGGTTACAGGTGAAACATGAATTTTGAGGAGGCACCATTCAACTAACCTATTTACAGTATCTAACACAGAGTAGTTACTCAAATATTTTTTGAATAAAGAAATAGGATGGAATATGAAGTGCTAAAAGAGAGGTGGGAATTTTTAAAAATCACATTGGTATAAAATTTGACTAGTTTTTAAAGCTTTCTATAATTTTTTAACCCATAAATTCAATCTTATCTCGTACCACACTCCAACACAAAACCTTTTGTGAATTTTTCTAATTTCCTCCCTGACCTTCATGTTCCCATTCCCAATCCCCTAATTACATACATGCACGACTTCTTCTTGCTCACTCAAGTTTATTTGTTTATGCTGCTTCTTTAGCTTAGATACTGACTTCTTCCTCTCTAGCTATTTACCTCCTATTCAATTTTGAATACTAAGGTCCGAATATGTCCCTCCAAAGTTTATGTGTTGAACCTAATCCTCAAAGGTGAGGTATTAGGAAGGTAGATCTTTGGGAGATGATTAGGTCATAAAGGTGAGGTCCTCACAAATAGGTTTAGTGCCTTATAAAAGAGGTTCCAGAAAGATCCCTAGCCCCTTCCACCACATGAGGATATGGTGAAAAGTGCCAGTTATAAACCAGGAAGAAGACCTTCACCTGACCATGCTGGCACCTTGATCTTGGACTTCCCTGCCTCCAGAACTGTGAGAAATACATTTCTGGTTTTTATGAGCCACCCAATCTGTAGTATTTTGTTATAGTAGCCCAAAAGGACTAAGCCATTTTCCAAGGCCTGTAAAAATGTCACATCTTTGAAGAAGCCTTTACTGATTACCCATGCCCCTACCTCCTTTCTGTAAACCTCTAAAAAGCAGTTGCATTTTGCTCTGCTCCACTTGGAGTTCCAGTTACCTGATGACATTTAATAAACTACTCCTGAACTCTGTGGCTTACAATAGCAGGAGGTTGCTGTTTGTCATGGTTCTGTGGGTTAACTGGGCAGATCCTCGGCTTGTCTCACTTGGGCTCACTCATGTGGTACATCAGCTTGAGTGTCAGCTGGGCAGGAAGGTCCAAGTAGACCTCACCTACAGGTCTGACAGGTGGTGCTGGTGTTGGTTAGGGAACCTCTGTTTCACCATGGGCCTCTCATCCTCTAGTCAGGTAACTGCCTTCCTTCTGCAACAGTCCTAGTGCAGAGTTCCAATTGTGCTATAGTGGAAGCTGCAATGCTTCTCAAGACATAAACTCCAGAACTCAACATAATGTCACTTCCACTACCTTCTTTTGGTCAAAACAAGTCACAAACCCAGCCCAGAAGCAAGGGTAAGGGAAATTGTCTCCATCTCTTGGTGGAATAAGCAGCAAAGTCATATTGCAGAAAAGAATAGGTGAAGACCATGTGCCCATGTTTGAAAACAATAGGCAACACTTGGGACATAATAACACGCTGTCTTTTACTGCTCTCCAGTCACATGTGTTTTAATCTAATTGGTTTCTAAATTATGATATAAGTTCCATGAAATCAAAATTCAAAACACATAGTTTTCTTAAAACTTCTTAAATGCTTAATACAGACTTGAGCAAATATTATGCTTTCAATTAATATTTAGAATATTAATTGTATAGCATTTTGCTAGACACTGTCTAAGTATGTACAGTCATTTAATTCAAGGTATATTAAGTACAGTTGACCCTTGATCAACACAGATTTGAACTACACAGGTTCACTTATGCATGGATTTTTTTTTAGAAGTACAATACTATAAATGTATTTTCTCTTCCTCGTGTTTTCTGAATAACATTCTATTTCTTCTATCTTACTTTATTGTAAGAATTCAGTATATAATACATATAACACATAAAATATATTTAATTGATTATTTATGTTATGGTAAGGCTTCTGGTCAACCATAGGCTATTTGTCATTAAGTTTTTGGAAAATCAAAAGTTATACACACATTTTCAACTATATGGGGAATCAGTGCCCCAATCCGTGTGCTGTTCAAAAGTCAACTGAAATTTAATCTCACAATAACTGCATGAGATAGGTCTATTATTCTTATTTTACAAAGAAGAAACTGAGGCAAAATAAGGTTAATTGCCTTTCTCAGTGTCCACAATCACCGGGCTAGTAGTCAAATCCAGGCATTTTGGTTCTAGATTTCATGCTCTTAATCAATATGTTTTATTTGCAGTGATATATCAATGATACAAACTATCATCATTATCTTGCATTTGTATATTTCATTCATAACTACCTAGAAAATATTTCAGCCTCATTGATATGGATGAATAGACAGAAAAGTCAAAGGGTGTACTTTCAGGAAGAATGTGTTTCTAAAAAATAGTGAGTTTTTTTTTAAGAAAACATATACAAATAAATCTAATAATGACTGAAATCATACATGAAGTTAAGGCTCCTTTTTCGTTCTCTCACTTGCCTCTAAAATCTCTGATCATGATGTGAATACCTGGCCTTTTTTGGTATATTTACAGGACAAACTTCCAGTTAGTCATATCCTCAATGAACAATTCTTATCCAAGCTTTGGTAATATCCTCCACTGTTCACATTTGTAGGAAATTAACACATGTCACAAATAAGAGCCATACCCATGTGGGTCAGCTAACATGTCACCATTTTATCATTTTCTTCCTAACTTGCTTGTCTTTAGTCACAAACAGGGTTCAGCATGAGACAGTGGAAAAGATCTGGTACACCCATCACTGCTTCTAGGAAAACCCCCAAAGTGCATGCATATATAATAGGACTGAAACCGTGCCCAATAGGATTAGTAAGGTTGAAACTAGCACAAAGTTTAAAGCTTGTTTTTCAGAGAAGTGTTTCCCCTCAATCAGTTATTGTGTCTTTTCAGACCCCATTAATAAGTCCACTTGCTGTCTCTGCAGAAGCCTGGACTCAAGGTTAACTGATATGGTTCCAGCCTATGAACTAGCAGGGCCCTGCATTCCTTCGACCCCCTCCAGTTTATACCAGCTCTTGGAGCCTGCCCATAGCCCTTTTTCCTTGTCCTAAGATAACCTCCTGCATCAGGGACTGAATTTTGTATCATTCTGATGTGAAGTCTCCACCATAAAGTGAACATGGAATTATATGTTACATATATGGTTGCTCAATGCTCACGCTCCATCTGTCCTCATGAATAGTCATGTTTTCCTGCCCTTCTCACCGATATGTGTGTAATTTCAACCCTTATGATTATTAGAAAAAAAAAAAAAAAAACTTATTCTCTCCCATCTCCTTGTTTGTCTACCTCTCCAATAAATTCTTTTCTTGCTGCAAACCTGTCTGTGATTGGCTTTGCTATGCATCAGGCAGACAGACTTGCGTTCAGTTATCAGACAATTTTTAACACCTTCAAATACTAGGTATGGTGTTTATTAACAACTTGAAGTGGCAAAGACCTGAGTTTGAGCGAATCCAGAAAATGTAACACTTCTGAATCTTCTTCCTTCTTTTGTACGTATTCAACATAATATGTTTTTCTCAAGAAAAAATAGTCTTGACCTACTCAATATTTTTCTAATAGATAGCCTATTTTTTCTATTGTTTCCAGATAACTGTGAGGTCCCTGAGGCAGTTTTCCTTATGATTTCCTACCTATAAGCAAAAGTACATGTAGTAATAAAATCTAGGTAATTTAAGATGTTTGGTGCATGACATAAGGTACTGGGAACGTAGACATGGTCTATTTGATGATGTTTAAAACCATGGAATAATCAAACAGACAAAATCTCTTGACAAAATAACAGCAGGAATTGAGAGGAGGCTTTAGAATTCATGGTAAAAGGTGGGTAAATCTCTAAGTCAGGCATGGACAAAGATGTTGTATACTCTCTTGGCATGGTATAGGTGATGTTCTCAATAAAATCAAAGGATTTCCTCACACTATAGTTGTTTGGGGTTGAATTTGGATCCCCCAAAAGATGTTGAAGTCCTAACCCCCACACCTGTGAATGTGACCTTATTTACAGATGATCAAATTAAGATGAGGTTGTTAGGGTGGACCCCGATCCAATAAGACACATAAAAAGGGGAAGTTTGGGTACAAAGATAGACCTGCAGAGAGGGAAAGTGACATGGAGACAGGGAGAAGATGGCCATCTAAACCAAGGAGCCCCAAAGAGTGCTAGCAAACCCCCAAATGCTGGGAGAGAAGTATGGGGTAGATTCTCCTTGGCAACCCTCAGAAAGAACCAAGGCTGTTGATACCTTAATTGCAGACGTCTAGCTTCCAGAACAATACATTTGTGTTGTTTAAGCCACCTAGTTTGTTGTACTTTATTATGGCAGCCCCAGGAAACTAATACAATAGACTCATATACTCAGGCCCTAAGTGGCTATAGCTACCAGAGATAAGTTCTGGCACCAGTAACAGGACACAGACTATTTTGAAAACAAAGAGACTACTTACCACAGGAAGAAACATGATTTTCTTAACCTTATCATGCAAGTCATGGCTCTGCCCCCAATTTCAAGAGGGAGAACAATTTTCCATGATTCTCATTTAATGAACACATAACTTCACTTAATACTTGTCATATATCCCATATTCACTTAAGAAATATGTAAAAAAGAGAATAAAATCCTGTCTTTAAGGAGTTTATAATTAGTTGGAGGTAGGCAAAACACTAAGCAAATTAGAAATCAATAAACGGCCGTGTCTAATAGATTTCTAAATTAAACAGTGTAAGAGTCCTGTAAATTCAATATTAGTATAAATACTTCATAGGAAAACTATCTTTTTAAATGATGTATTTAATATGTGCAAGCCTAATATATGATATTTCAAAAGAGAAATAAACTTTTAAAATCAGCTTTATTTTGAAGGTTTTACTTACTCAATCTCTCCACTCTCAACAGCAAGCATCCTGACTATGATTGTGCTTTGGTGTTCACATTGTCTAAATATCTACATATGGTACCTAGAGAGGTGTCCAGACTCTGGACTTAAGCCAGCTAATAAGAGGGCTTAATTGAAAACAACTAAAACTATGATGTAGAATGTGAATTATATGTGGTTTTCTTCTTTCCAGTTAATTTATTATATTATATATTATTATATATTAATTACTATACTATACATATTAAAGCACAAATAATATATTCACTATAAGTTCTTTAAAGGCAGAAGATGTGTCTTGTTCCCATTTAGGATCTACAGCTTTCAAAAACATTGGTTGAATAAACAAACAAAAGAATAAATGGGCTTCTGATACTAACTCCTCACCAAGAAACATATTTACACTCCTAACCACTTTTTCTGGTGCAATACACCTTTCCTTCTCCTTGTGTTGATTAATTTCTATTGATCCTCTGGTGTATTGCCCACACTGCTCTTGTCTCACACCATTCAGAGCTGGGTTATTGATTCCCTGCATCAGGACTCATAACTATTTGCAGAACATTCTAAGTCTTTGATGATGTGCCTGTTCAAAGTTCACTTTATGTGCAGAACCATTATTAATTATATTGTGAGGGAAGCTCTGTTATTTTCCAGTATGCTCTACATCAAAGTTTGTTTGCTTTTTTTGTTTTGTTTTTGTTTGTTGTTGTTCTTGTTTTCTTGTAACCGCAAGTTAATTCCCATCAGAGGGTCAAGAAATTAACCCAGTGGGTTGAGACCAGTTATTTTTTTTTTAAGATTTATTTACTTTTTTGAGAGAGAGAGAGCAGGAGCAGGGGGAGAAGGAGGAGAAGCAGACTCCCCACTGAGCAGGGAGCTGGATGTGGGGCTCAATCCCAGCACTCTGGGATCATGACCTGTGCCAAAGGCAGATGCTTAACCAACTGAGCCACCCAGGCACCCCAAGACCAGCTATTTTGGAAAGGAAAGTGAGGAGCGCAGAAAGAATGGAAAGGAAAGGAAAGGAAGAAAAAAGTGTAGTTATAATATGGGTAAGGATTACCTTATAGAACTTGTTGTATTTCCTAGGACTGTAGTAAAAAAAAAAAAAAAAAAAAAATCTTCTTTAAAAGCCACTATTATCAGTCACAATCAATATCATTTGACCATGGAATAACTTCTCTTAATATTTTCATGACCCCATAACTTTGGCTTCTTTGAATTCACTGAGCTTATGTCCATCTTCTCCTGAAATATGCTCACTTTGTAGCAATGGCCCTTACATGTCTATCTTTTTTGGTAAGAATGACTTCCAGAATATGGCTACTTTTAGAACAATTTCCTGAGTTGCACAGGACACCTAGGTCAAGAAACTCAGGTGATTGCTGTATAATTTTTAAGACATGAGCAACACTAGCCCTGAATAGATAACAAAGTATATTGTGCTAGACTGTCTCTTCTCTTGAGCCAAGACAAGCCTAGCCAGCCTCCACTTGGTGTCAGTTGGGCTCAAAAGTCTGAGTACTGGAAGCATTCTATGAACTGAGAAGTCCTTACTACTCAGAAAATAAATTCAGCATTTTGTGACAAAACTCTACAAACTAAATTTTCTTAAATTTAGGATGTCCCTGCTAGGAAAAAAAAAAAACAAAAACAAAACAAGAGTCTCCTGAGCTCCCAAGAGGAAAGAGGTCCCAAATCAGTTGGATATGATCAGTTTATGTACTGAGATGCCCTAAAGATGTGACTCTTAAAGTTCCCAGTGGAAAACTCAGGACTGGAGATTAATGATTGCTGAGATATTAAGGGCTTTGGCTCATAAATCGAGTATCTAATTCTGCAACGGACAAAGACACTTATTTTTGTTTGATAGGTTGGAGGGGTAGCACCTTGGATCCTGACACTGGAGACAATCCTCCCCATTAAACTAGCTCTATGGAATAATGTTGTTTCTTAAATATTTTGGAAATAAAAATAATACAACCTGTTTTCAATTATAACAAGATTTTATTAAATAAAACTAAAAGATTTAAATAAAATATCAATGTGCCCTCTCTGTGTGGTGAATAGGCTCAGCATCCTTCTAGCTCCATGCCTATTCAGAACTCACCACTCCTTATTGCTCTCTTTTCCATGCATCATTTCAAAATAAATGCTCAAAGCACCTATGTGTGCACAGTGCTAGGGGCTCTTATCTGACCTCGAGGGTCTTACTCTCTAGTATGGGATACAGATATTAAATTAGTAAACCACTATATATATACTATACATATATAATTATATATTTTATATATATATAAAATACAAGTAGATATTAAGAAAGAGGGGAACAAACCATGGTTCATTGAAAAAAATAATAACAGGGGAGAGGGATTACTGTGAATTAAATCATGATAGATTATATTTAACCCAAGACCTAAATGATAAGAAGAATCCAAGCCATCTATATAAAGGCAGAGGGGAGCCTTCCAGTCAGGGTAGGGAGGTGCTTTCAGGCAAAGAAGAGTTTGGTTGGATAAAGGAGCTGAAGAAGACACTGCACAAATAGTTGGGACAGAGAGAGTGGTGGGGAGGGTGTGGGGAGGAAATTGGAGGGATAAGTAGGAGGTGGATTTTATTTTAGATGCAATGGGAAACCATTAAAATGTTTTTAACAGGAAAAGAACCTGATGAGATTGAAATTTAAAAGACCACTCTCAATACAGTGTGGTGAATGGATTGGATATAGGGAGAAATGACCAAGAAGGCCCACAAGGAGATTAGTTAGGGGCAACTTCAATATTCAGATGAAAGATGATATGACTAGGACCAGGGCTGTTGTTGAGGAAATAGACAGATGACTTTGAAAGTAGATGGACTAGACTCTGTGATGGATTATATTTAGAAGAAGAAAATGGTGGAGGGATCAAGAATGACTCCAAAGATTCTGATTTCAATATGTTGGTGGATAATTGTTGGTGTTCACTCAGATAGGAAAGCCTAGTGGAATAACAAGCTTTGGGGAGAAGATAAAGAGTTTTCTTTGGGACTGGCTAACTTGAGATGCCCGAGGAACTTCAAGTGGACCTGAAAAGTAGGTATTTGGACAGCAGGGAAGAAATTCTAGAAGGACCTCTCCTGTGATCATTCTGATGTTTCTGCTTCCTCATGTAGTTGCTTAGAGGCCTAACTGCCCCCAAATAGGGAGATGTGGTCAGCTAAAGGAAACTCCATATTTTATTTAATCAAATCACATACACTCTCTTGCATTTGACTTGGCAACTCCAAGGTGAATTGCTGCCAACTCAAATTTTTATCTAGATAATGAGCTGTATTTATTGCATCCACATCTGCTTCCTGCTTTGTTATAAGCAGGAAAGTTACCACAGGTAGAACAATAGATATTATCCAAACTGGGAAGCAGCTGGCATTGATTACCCCAATAGTGAGAAGAATTTTGAGATGGGAAAATGATATTAAAAAAGAGAGAGAGAAGAGTAAGATGTAAGGTAAGGGTACATCTCCCTGTTTTTCAAGAGTTACCACTCAGTCAGCATTAAGAAGAAAGCTGGAGTTCTGAGCTGCGTGATTGATAAGAGTTCAAGGCAATCAAGAACAGTGCCACCTGGTACACTTCGGGACTCCCCAGTGAGCCAGACTCACCTCTCTTATGTTAACATCTAAGAACATCTGTTCTGGTCTCCCCAAATCATAATGCATCTCTTTTTCAGTGGGGCAATAAAGCATTTGGACAAAGGATCAAAACAGAGGCATTTTGATGGTTTTAAACTTGCTTTTGACTTATTGCTGAGTAGAAATAGTCAATATATGCTCTACTTAAGTTTTGCCATGACCCTATACTTGTCATCCCCACTTTATGCATCAATACATTGAGGCTAAGGTTGAGAGATATATCAGAAGTTACACATCTAGTGAAGAGCAGAGACAGAATTTAATCCAGCTTGATCTGATTTTCATACCATAGTGTTGCTAATGAGAATGTGCCTCAAATAAATGAGCTGAGTAGAAAAATTGGAGAGTAAGACAATTAATCAATAACTTCACTGTGGTTTATCATTTTAGTAGTCACTTACACAACTTTGTTTTAATATTAATAATTCCTACTTTCCACTTACTAAAAATACACCACAAATATTATTTTAAAATTCAGAAAGGTTAGATACATGAAAAAAAATTATGTCCAATGCTCAAAATACAAAGGTGATGGGAATATATAAATAGAGGATGTACATTAAATTAGGTGATAGCAGTGTCTTTGACATCTACATTGAAGAATAAAACGTATATACTACTTATTTTTTTAGAACTGTAGGAAATTTAACACTTTTTTTTCCAAAAAATAAAAATTTCATGAAGATAGAACTGAAGAAATTTCAAGATTACACCTCCAGGCAGTTTATATTTCAGTCCAGTTGTTCCATTTACCATATTTTAAACTCACAATATACTGTAATGCATTTGCTTTTACTCAAGCTATTTCTTCTCCCTATAAGGCCCATGGTCTTCTTTTACTTTATAACTCCAGGTACAAAAATCTCACCCATCCACAGCAACTGTTCAAATGCAACTTCTCCTATGAACATTTCTACTAATAAAGAAATAGAACGGGCGCCTGGGTGGCTCAGATGGTTAAGCCTCTGCCTTCGGCTCAGGTCATGATCCCAGGGTCCTGGGATCGAATCCCATATCGGGCTCCCTGCCCAGCGGAGAATCTGCTTCTCCCTCTGCCCCTCCCCCTGCCCATGCTCTCTCTCTCTCTGTATCTCTCTGTCCCAAATGAATAAAAAAAAAAAAAAAAAAAAAAAACAGAACTAGAACATTTCTACTATTTTTTTTTTTTACTTTCCCATAATACCTTGTATTGTATTTGTCTTGACTGTTCTAATTTGAAAGTCCCTTAGGAGCAGAAATGTTATGTTATGCATCTTTGTGTCCCACCCCTTTCACATAAATTTTAGGCATACTTTACCATAGAGGGAGTTCAAAGAGTTCAGCATGTGAAATCATCTCATAAGAACTTGAAACACTCTAAATTTTAGAATAGACAGCAGGATTTTTCCAGAAATACTCACAGATTCTCATTGGAAATAGTATACCATTGCTCTCCTATGGAAGTAAATAGCCTTGAGTCTTCTAAATTATCCCAACCTAAATTTAACTTGCTCTGTCATTATTTCTTAGATAAATAATTTTCAGAGCAAAGCTCTTCAAGGACTCAGAAAATCTCCTTTAGGATTATAGAAAAACCTCTAAAGAAATAACCAGAATATAAAAGACATCCAGTTTCCACTGTTTATCTTCAGAACTATTCCCCTTTCCTGCTGTTCTTATTTCCTTCTAAAGAAAAAATCAAAGGCAAAATAAATTGGCAGATTACTCATTAAAACAGATGTAAAACAGTAAAAAAAATAATGGCCATCACAACAACCACTCCAACTTGATAAACAAAATCACCACGGAGAATCTGACAAAATTCTTTATGTGAATTGTAAATAATTAAATAAAATGGACCACATTCTGAGTGGCAAATGAGATTTATTTCAAGATTTATTTGTGAGAGAGGGTCATAGGTAAAGATCTTTGAAGGCTAAGATTCTTGGTCAGAAAGAAACCAGGAGCAGAGTCCTGCCCCTAGAGACTTGCATAACTAGTGGTAACAGAACACCCAGAATCGGTGAGCACCTCTGGACTTCACGACATGGCCAATGGAGAGGAAAGCTAAGTGGAGAATGGTGATAGAAAGAACTAGAAGCATTTGGGATAACAATCACCACCAAGATGCAATGAGCACTTTCTAAGTACCAGGCTCTGGGTTTTATTTGCCTCATTTCATTTAATTCCCACAACTTCACAAGGGAGGTCCTATTTTCATTCCCCTTCTGTAAGTAAGGAGAATGAAGTCTAGAGAGTTATGTGTCTCTCATAAGGTCAGCATCTAGCAGGTGGTGGCACCTAAATGAACCCAGCAGCAGGTCCAGTGCACAAGAAAGCTGGACTGCAATTAAAACCATTATGTCTAGTCAGGATCCATTACAATGGCAAATAACCTAAGTTAGTTTCTCCACAGGAGCAATCCTCACACTGCAACAGGGTGAGGATGGTATCAGGTGCTCAGGGGGTCTGTCTGGTGCAGAACCCAGTTTCCTGAGAATGGAAATACTCAGTGGGTTTCCAAGGAGCAAGCTGTGCAGTCTGAGGTTCCTAGGCAGGCTCGATTTCTAACAAGGAATTGGGAGGTAGAGCAAAAGTTTTTGTGCCTCGTGCCTCATCCCTTTGGCCCACCTACCATTTCAGCTGTAGCTGAGATGACCAATCCTTGTGCCTGCTGCCAGCATCCCACCTCATGTGCTCACTGGATCTTTGTCTTTCCATTTGCTGCCTCTGGGCTTTCCTTGAAGCTGCAGGAGCTTACTCAGCCTGCTCAGGGTAGCTTAGAAGTATAGAGAGTTACTGTCTCCTGGAAGAGTCCTCAGTTCAGTTAGGACAGAGGCTGCCCCAGCCTCCTATTGTAAGGAGCTGCAATCCCGAAGCTAATTCCCCAGGTGCCTCAGAGGCCCCAGAGACCTTGAGCCCTAGTTGCTCATAGCAGTAACAAGCTCAACGGTACATCCTGCAATGCTTATGCTTTCTAACCTGCCCATTTCCTTGTGCCTCATTCTTACCTCCTAGGATAACTTCTGGCGCAGTAACTGCACAAAAGTTCTTACCAGGATCAGCTTTGGGGGAAACCAAAACCAAGACAGAAGGCCAACTAAACAACCAAGAGAGAATATATGCCTTGAACTCTGAGTGAACATGACCAACAATGGGGGAAACGGTTGCAGCATGGTGGGTGGTGCCATTTGCATTCCAACCTACTACCACCTCTCCCTTGAACTCTAACAGTTGCTGTCTAAATTGTCTCTCTGTTTTTACTTTTTCCCCCTGATAATGTAGACTCCTCACAGAAGCCTTTAAAATGTAATGTGAATTTATCATCCCTTCAAAATCCTCCAGAGCCTTCCAGTCCCATGTGGAATAAAATCTTTACCATGGCCTGCAGGCATGTATGATCTGGCTCCGGATGCTTCCAAGTTCACCTTCTGCTACCACTCTCAAATTTTGCAAGCTTGGAGAGATTTTCCTCATTGTCCTTTGCAAATTAACAATCCTTCTACCCCTCTCATATCCATCCCTCTCTATCCTTCCACTCTACCTGGCATTTATCACTACCTGACTTTATATTATATGCAGCCAATTCTTGTTATTTACGGCAGATAAGTTCTATAAAGTCACCATGAAAGCTGAATTAGAGAATACTGAACCACTGCTCCTAAAGGAAATGCAGGGTCAGGTTCCTGCAAGCCTCCAGACACATTTTCACCACCCAATCAACATATAACCGTGTTTTATGTGTGTTTCTGCTTAAAAGCACCTTATATAATATATATTAATGGTTCATTAACATTGAACTCTCAGCCAATGGACATATAACTCACTCCTGAACAAAGCCTGTTGAATACCCATATTTTCTCTGTACAATACATCTTAGCTCTCTTGAGTTTAGGAAAACTAGACAGTACTTCAGCACTACCATGGGGGCCATTGGAAACAGCAAAACCACCCAAGAAAACCTCATGCAAAAATTTAAAAAACACAGTATGAGATAGACCACAAAAGGACATTTGTTTACAGTATGAGAGGAAACCAAGAAGAGCATGACCATTTTTGACTTTAGCTGGGCATGTGTACATAAGGTGACACAAATTTTTTGCCACTCTGCACATGTCTGTGAATGACTGCAGAAGTGCCACAAGTATTGATTTGGGGAGTTACAAATATATTTTAGCAACTAGGCAAATTCACAAATACAGAACTGCAAATAATGAGGATGGACCGTATTTGTTCATGTCATATTATTTTATCGATCTCTTCTTAATATGCAGGCTCTAAAATAGAGAAGACTTTGGATTGTTTATTGTCCACTAGAAACGTAATGTGAGCCACAAATGTGAACTACATATGTAATTATACATGTTTCAGTAGCCATATTTAAAAAAAGAAATATATAGGGGTACCTGGGTGGCTCAGTCGGTTAATTGTCTGCCTTTGGCTCAGGTCATGATCTTGGGGTCCTGGGATTGAGCCCCATGTTGGGCTCCCTGCTCAGCAGGGAGTCAGCTTCTCCCTCTTCCTCTCCCTCTCCCCGTCTCTCTCTGCCTCTCCACCGCTCTTGTGCTCTGTGTCTCTCTCTTTCTCAAGTAAATAAATAAAATCTTTTAAGAAAAAAAGAAACATATACAATTAATTTTTATAATGTGTTAATTTACCATAATATATCTAAAATATTATGTCAACATCTAACCAATATAAGAACATTAATGTGATGTTTTACACTCTTTTATTTGTTCCCAATCTTTGTAATCTAACATATATTTTATACTTACAGCATACCTCAATTCTGACTAGCCATTTTTCAAGAGCTCAATAGCCGCCTGCTGCAAGTGGCTACCATATTAGACAGCCCAGGTCTAGAACAATGACAGGCACATAGTGAGTTCCTAATAAACATTGTGGAGTGAATTCATTAATTCATCGCTTTCCATATCCCAGACACAGTACCAAGAAGTTTACATACTTTAATCTCTTAATTCACATAACTGCCCTTTTGTTAAGGTGTTTGACTATGACAGAAACCTCATGGTTCCAAAAGCATTTCAGGTTTGGCTAAATATAGTGTGCATGTTTTACCTTTTGAAGGCCTAGGTAATGCTAATTAATATAGTTATTATATGCCTGAGTGATTAAGCACCCTGTCACCCAAGAGCCTGTCTATCAGCTGTCCTTATAACTTGCCAGAGACTCCGTGGGAAGGCTGGTGGCACCGCCGGTGAGGCTTTGGAGCATGAAGCATCACTCATCTTGCTATTGTTACGGATAATCTGAGAAGTTTGGCACTATTGCTGGGAGCAGCATCAAAAAAGGCATCGTTATCCTGTGAAACCACCTGGCTCCCCTTGTTCTCCTATTGCGTGAAAGAAATTCTGCTGTTTTTTCTTATCTGTGAGGCAAACATGACTGCGTTTTTACACCAACTTATACAGCAAAAAATACTGCATGACACCTATTGAATAGCAATGTAACAATCAATGCATAATATTTACCTTCTTGTGATCCCAAAAAAGGACTTAGGGTGGCTTAATCAATTAGTAAGAACAACTCATGACTGATTAGTGCAAACAATTTATTTTTTCTGCCTAAATTCTGCTCATATAAAAATCTGCAAGATTAACCAGAGGTAATTTGCTAAAGAGCAAAAAATGGAGACAAGAGAAGGATAATCAGAGCAGTTGTAGAATAATAAAGCTTATTTTGACTCTGTAAAAGTTGAAGAGCCCTCAGTATCAGAGTATAAATTGCAAATCACGTTTTCAGTGTTCTTAAAGCCAGACTCTTGATTACAGCCAGCATGGCACTACGGTTTCCCCTCAGGTTGCAGTGCTTTGCCCACACAATACAGAAAGTAATCTGGACATGCCAACACATGAAGAGGGCATCAGAAGTCAGACATCTGCAATGCAGGCCACTATAGATCGGTAAACATGCTCCCTACAACACACTTACCTGCAGTGATAGAGCTTTTAAAGAGAGAATAATCAGCACTTTTTTTCTAATCCACCTATTGTCTCTGGGCTTTTTTTATTCTTTGGTCTCCGAATGTGGAATTCCAAGAAATGAACCATACATGTGCCTCATGTATCATCTCAGAGTAGCTACAGCTGAGCCACATATGTCCATTAGGGTTTAACATACTCTAACATGATGAGAGAAAATGCCCCCAACTTCCCCACGAGGGTTGTAACATTTGAGGGAAATTCATAAGAAACAAATGACTGGGGTGGCTTCTTGCTCAATGCAGATGTGAGGCACATGTTAGGAGTGGCGGTGCTGAGAAAAAGAATTTATCCAGCATCAATTGTGTTTTGATTCTTTTGATTTTGAGAAGTTATCAGTATTGAAATAAAGAATAAACCCCATGAAAGTTGTTTTAAAAATTTGGATTTGTATTGGGGTGGCAAAATAGATGGTATAATATGACCTGCAGTTCAACTGACTTTTAGTCAGGAGACAGAAAGTAGAACAGAGTCCCAATAGGAGGACGAAGTTTGTTCCTCCAAAGGTCAGATAATGAAGATGAAAAGGAAGGACAGACTAGCAGAGCCAAGAAGGGAAATGAAAATAAGTAGCCCTGGAGGATCAGCTTTTAAATCTGCAGCAGCTTTGGCTGCAGAGGGACTAGCTATATTGGCTACTTGACAGAATGCCCAACTTGTATTCCCCAATATGAAATGATGTTGATGATATTCCTCATTTGGTAATTTGTGCTCTGATATTTCTCTTTTTTTTTAAGATTTATTTATTTATTTGAGAGAGAGTGAGTACAAGTGGGGTGAAGGGCAGAGGGAGAAGCAGACTCCCCGTTGAGCAGGGAGCCCGACAGGGGACTCGATCCTGGGACTCTGGGATCATGACCTGAGCCAAAGGCAGATGCTTAACCGACTGAGCCACCCAGGCACCCAACTACTCTGATATTTCTCATCTCAAAAGATCTTCTATAATATCCTCCCTCAATCCTATCTGTCAAAGTTATTACGGTCACTGAGATGGGCAACTTTGTGTCACCCCAACTGGGCAAAGGCATGGCCAGATAGCTGATAAAACATTATTTCTGGGTGTGTCTGTGAGGATGTCATTGGAATATAATCAGCATTTGAATCCATAGACTGAGTAAAGTTTGCCCTCACCAATGTGAATGAGCATCATTCAATCCACTAAGGTCCTAAATAGAACAAAAAAACAGGAAGAGTGAATTTGCTCTCCCCGCTTGAGCCAGGGCTTTTTCTGCCCTCGGACCTCTGTGCACCTGATTCTTGGGCTTCCAGGATCAGACTAGGACATATATCACCAGTCCTCCCAGTTCTCAGGCCTTCGGACTTGGACTGAATCACAACCCTGGCTTTCCTACTTGGCCAGCTTGCAGACAGCAGAATGTGGGACTTAGTATCTGTAACCACGTGAGTCAATTCTTAAAATAAATCTCTTAGACCTATTTATCTATACATATATTCTATTGGTTCTGTTGCTCTGGAGAACTCTGACTAATACAGTCATCACGCACATAGTTAAGATTAGAGAAGCTATGCTCTGAATATAAAATATAGATCCTTCACAGAAAGACTTCCATTCATTTATTCACTCACTCCTTTACTGAACACATATTTATTTAAAAGCTTACTATGTGCCAGACACTATTCTAGACCCTATTCTAGGGTCAGCCATATAGTAATTTATGAATCTAACAAAGCTCTTGACATCCTGGAACTTTATGTCTAGTTGGGAAAGATAAATATTAAATAAGACAACATGTAAATAATATAATTTCAGACAATGAAAAAGCAGGGTAAAGACTTGGAGTCAGATGGGGAAGGCTTTGGTGCATCGAGAATGGCTAACATTATTTTGCATTCCCTAGAACCTTGAGGTATCCCACCTTGCTGTAGCATGGATTAGGTCTCATCTGCTCTAACTAGTATGTGAATATCTTGAATGTTCATACCAAGTCTAAGAAAATGGAGACACAAAATAGCAGTAAGATGTAGGATAAAACAGATTCATGGCAGCACTGTCTGGGTGTGGGGCAAGACATGGTAAGAGACCAGAGATCAACTGTGGTGGGTGTATTCTAATCAGGGCAGTCAAGAAAGTTTTCTGAAATATCAGTACTTGAGCTGAAGCCTCATGGTGCAAAGCTATGGAGGAAAAGTATTATAAACAGAGGGAAGAATCTGAGCAGGTAGAGTTTCTGGTATTCAAGGGACTGTAAGGAAGTCAGTGTGTTTAGAATATGGTGAGCAAGGGCAATCAGTAAAGGAGATGAGGTCAGAAGGTTGGCAGAAGCAGATCACATAGGATCTAGTAGATCATGGTAAGAAGTTAGAGGGTTATTTTAAATGCAGTGGAATGTCATTGGAGGGCATTAAACTGGGAGTAAGCTGATGTGATTCAAAATTGTTAAACTTTTCAGAGGAAGACAACACAAAATCAATAATCAGCTCTTTCAGGTTGACACAGGCCTTGGAAGGAGAGGAAATTAAAATGGGGAGCAAGCAGGTGTACAAAACAACAGTAGAAAGGATTCAAGGATTATCTGAAACAGGTGACCCAGGTCAGGTGAAAGGACCATACTATGCAACAGACATGCTTATGCAAGAATGGGTAGCCCTCAGGGAAGATGATGGATTACCAACATGATAGAGCCTGCTGAGCCCTGTCAAACCTATAGACCGTTACTCTTGCCACTTTATGTGGGAAAAAAATGACGCCTCCAGAAGAGACTTAGAAAAATATCTTTAGTAACTATGATTGATAGCTTGGGTTCAGACGGGAATGTCTAAGGGAAAAGTATTGATTTTCTTGTTCCCCCTCTGCAGCAGCCATGGTGGCGTTTTCTCAGCTCTTCCTCCAAGAGAGCCCCCTCAAGTTTCTCTCCTGCTTGCCTGCCTTCAGGGTCCACTGCAGAGGCCACCCTCTCCCAAGGTGACTGCCAGCCAATGGCATGCATCCTGGGGGCTCTTGGGCTGGGCAGTTTCTACCCAGTCCTCTCACAGCAACCTCCGCCAGACTGGCAGAGGCACATCAGGACAGACACCTTCATCGGAACGTCTCCCTTCACAGCATTCAGACCTGGCTTGTCATCTGAAGCAATCGCTCCTACCCCCTCTCCTCTTAACCTTGCATAGGCACTATGTCCAATAAATCTTTGTATTCCTACCTACATCTCGGCATCTGCTTCCCAAAGGACCTGAACTGGCACAGAAACTGACAAGATTCTTCTAAAAGCAGGAAATGGAAAAGAGAGAAAAACACGTTTCCCATGAGCAGAAATGAGGTCTTGTGGCGAAAAGCCCTCACGCCCTGTCTTCAACACCAGTATTGTGTACTCCTTGGCACAGTTACATACACTAGTAGGACAGAAGCACAAAGCCAAAGCCACAATGAGATCCAATAGCTTTTAGATAACATATGTTTGATGCATTCAGGACCATATGAGAAGGCAGGAGCTTTTATGGAAGGAAGAAGGAATCCAAAGGGAGAAAAAGACTTAAAATGAAGACAATGGTGAAAAGGAACTAAATTAAAATGAGAAAATAATTTTTTAAAATCCCCAAATACAACAGGAAATTTAAAATCTGCACTGGCGGCGATCAGAAAACAATGTTAAATGTGGATAATTGAATAAATGATGCTAAGAACCAACTTAATAGAGAAAATAAGATGCTAAGAGGGAAAACTAGAGATGTGGAGAGCCAACCTACAAAGTCTGAGTGTTACTTTGAAGAATAAATATGAACAAATGGAAATGTAATGATAATAAATAGAAATTTTGCTGAATCAAACAAAAGCATAAGAAGGTACAATGGAAGGTTAAAAAAGTGAAAAAGTAATTTTCGTGAAAAAGTAATTTTAAAATAGATACATTATGGCAATTATAATTACAAGGATAAAGAAAGAAAGTTAACCACCAAACCACCTAACCAAGGGGGGAAAAATGTGTACCTACCAAAGCACAAAACTCAGGCTGGCTTCAGCCTACTTATTTGCAACATTGAGGATGATGAAGAAATACCCATACTGTCTCCATCATTCCACATTGTCTTTCTCAGTTGCTTTCTTCAGTCTCCAGCTTGCTAGTCATACTCAAGTGAATGTAATGATCTAATCACATGCTCAGACCACTAACCAAAACCACCTGGAGCTCCCCTAATCTGCAGTGCTCCCTGGGGTTCTTACCATAATTGCCACACTAAGAGACCCCTCAGCATCCCCAGGGCATCACATGACCTGCAGCCCCTGAGCAGCCCTGTTTTAACCAAAGGTCACTGTCAAGCCACTAACTACTTCTGTTACCCAAACATACCAGAAATAAAACATCAACAGGAAAATCATCTTCTATTTCCTACATAAGAAAAATAAGATTAATATATTTAGTAGACCTCCAAATTTAAAAGAATGACCAAAGAAGGAAGTGAGATAACTAAAAAATATATATATCTAGTAGCTAGCCAACTGCCACATAAAATATAATTACTCTTACTAGTAATTATTTTTTTTTAAGATTTTATTTATTTGAGAGAGAGAGAATGACAGAGAGAGAACACCTGAGAGGGGATAGGGTCAGAGGACGAAGCAGACTCCCTGCCGAGCAGGAAGCCCGATGCGGGACTCGATCCCGGGACTCCAGGATCATGACCTGAGCCGAAGGCAGTCGCTTAACCAACTGAGCCACCCAGGCGCCCCTCTTACTAGTAATTAAATAAACAAACTTACATCAAGTGGAAATCGTGTTTCTTTCTGTAGTTTTTAACGATGGAAAGGAATATGTTATGTATTCTCAAAACTGTTCCTGGAAATGGATTTTGTGCCAAATTTTTAAAAATAATTTGATTTCATTCATCAACATTTCACTTAATAATTGTACTCCTAGCAATCACATCCAATGAAATAATGTGAAATACAAGCCAGTATTTAGGCATAAAGATGCTCATATTATTTGTCGTTTAAAAAATGGAAGCAATGTCAACATCCAAAATAAAGAAAACTTTAAGTAAATCATTTATAGTTACAATGGAGTAGTGTATAGCCTTTAAAATAATATTCATGAGAAATTTAAATAACAGGGAGATTCTTTAATATTATAATCTGATTTTAAGAGAGATAGCAGGACATAAAGCTACTTAGCTACCTATCCATATGTAGGTATGTGTGCCTGCATATGAATGTATATGTGCATTTTATCAATGATCATTGGTCTTAACTATAGAAAAAATTCACCAGAATGTTATCTAAGTGTAGGAACACAACAGTCTTTCTTGTTTCCAAATGTTTATGCTTTTCTGTACTTTCAAACTATTTTAAAAAGAAGAATGTACTCATTCCATAATCAAAAATTTTAAATTTCCACTGATTTATTTTATAAGGTTCTTGGATATTTCTAAAAAGATAATACCGAGAAAGTACTTATCAACTGAACGTTACCAACTGCTATCAGTGAGTTAGATTTGGACTACAGATCTGTTTTTGTTTGATCCATTATGTGTTTTTGCACATGATTTTGTTGCCAGCATTGAAATGTAGGGAAATTTTATATAAAAATCCAGACATCTAGCCCACTAGGAAAACCAGAGTATCTCCTAATTCTGGACCCACATTCCCATGAAGCAGCAGTGGCTGGAGGTAAGCAGCAGCTGTTTTTTTTAGGTGAGGCATGAGCTTGCCTCACCCAGCCTGCTTCTTCCATTCACATTACTTGCCCTGATCTTCTAGGAGTACTTTAGAAATGTAAAACTTTATTTTTTTTAAAGATTTTATTTATTTGACAGAGAGACACAGCAAGAGAGGGAACACAAGCAGGGGGAGAGGGAGAGTGATGGAGCAGGGAGCCCAATGTGGGGCTCGATCCCAGGACCCTGGGATCATGACCTGAACCGAAGGCAGACGCTTAACCAACTGAGCCACCCAGGCACCCCAGAAATGTAAAACTTTATTAATACCACATTACAAAGTGAATGCCACCTCCCCACCAGAGACCACTGGGCTCAGCTGTTTGGCAGCCTAGAGTGGAACACATTAATGCCCACAAGGGCTTTGCAGTGGAACAGGTGGGCTCTTCCCATCTCAAGACTTCCAAGCTGCTCTGCCGTCTGTCTCTCCTCTCCACTACCTGTGTTGGTTACACAGCAGTAACACAGCCTACTCTCATCTGTGCCTACGTCACTACCATCATGGCTGACTTCAGGCACTCTTTGCTTCTTCTCTCTCTTTATGTTCTTCATTTTTCTATTTCTTAAGCTTCCAATTTCTCCTGAAATGTCTTCCAATTTTTACATAAACAGACTTTTATGTATTTATATATTTATATTTTTATGTAAACAGGCTTTTATAGATGTTCCCAGCCCATTAAAGCACTTTTTCTTTCATATAAGACTGTCCAATTACAGTTTATTTATTCTCTCATTCAACAGATAGTAATGATAGTGTTAGGAAATAGCCGGGATCAGACAGACAAGTCCCTACTGTCCCCACCTCTGGTGTGGTTATATGTTAGAGAGAGAAAGGCAGGAGACTAAGAAGTGAACAAATAAGATCACTTCAGATACATGCTATAAAAACAAAATAAATTGCGATATGTTAACAACTAAAGGGCTATTTTATATTAACTAGATAAGGAAGGTCTCTGAGACAGTGACTTTTGAGCTGAGGCCAAGAAGCAGTAAGTCAGGGGCACCTGGATGGCGCAGTCAATACAGCGTCAGACTCCTGGTTTCTGCTCAGGTCGTGATCTCATGGTTATGGGATCGAGCCCCACATCAGGCTCCATGCTCAGTGAGGAATCTGCTTGAGATTCTCTCTCCCTCTACCCCTCTAGCTCATGTGCGTATTCTTGCGCTCTCAATCTCTCTCTCTCCTTTTTTTTAAAAAAAAAGAAGCCGTAAGTCAGAAGAACTGGGAGGAGGGTACTGCAGGATGTGAGAAGAGCCATTCTGCAGGCAATAAATTGGGAAGACACCTGGCAAGGCAGAATAGCAGAAAGGCAAGGTGGCAAAGCCAGTACAGTTCAAGAAGGTGGAGCCTTGGAGGCACCACTAAAGAATCTAGATTTTCTTCTAAACGTAATGGTAAGCTGTGGGCGGGTTTGCAGGGAGGCCACTGAGGAAGGAGGCTGTTGCAACAGTTCCAGTGGGAGATGATAATGGTGTGGACCAGAGTACTAGTAATGGGATTCATAAAGTTACTTTAGATTTTTCTCAAATAGAGTCATTTTTCCCTGGGTTCTCTGTCGCTATTTAGCAGCTACAGGAGAGATTTTTTCTTCCAAGTTATAGAGACGTAAGTGTAGAATTAGTCTGGAAGTCAGGAAGTTATGGAAAACTGGATTTTGAATAGCTCGTGTTTCACTGTACTTGAGGGAATAAATTACCACAATTTCTTGACTCTAATATGTCATTTACTGAAGATGCACCATTATGTTATGTACCACTAACAAAAAATGCTCCCAAGCAAACTGACACCTAGGTTTCTTACATTGTAGAAATTTTGTTTCACACATTTTGAAAGGGTCCTTTCAGCAGTATTTAGACAAAAATTTTTTCGAGTTGTTTTTACTTTTCTGTATATGCAATAAATTTTCATTGAAAAGCTAAAGCATATTATATTATTTTTGAAAAGATGTTAAACAGCAATTAAAAGCAAACTGTGTGTTACCAATAATGCACATAATTCAAATGAAGTGGGCATGATCATATGTAAAGCTATTTCCATATTCTTGTATTTAAAGGCAATGACAACCTTGTCCTAACTACTCCCTGGACAACAACCATAGTTGGAAGATACTATCATTTTTAAGACACACCTGATTTTAGAGACACTAAAATGTGCATCCTATAGCTCATAATGTAAAATAGTAACAGGAAATTTTCTTAGTAAGCAAAAATATAAATAGGGCTAGAGTTGAACCTCTTGATTTATTACTGGTCTCTCTACAATTTATCTTTCCATTGATCAGAAAACTGGCCTCTACCACAAATTTCACATAGCACACCCACACACACACAGAAACTTATACGCATGCCCATAAACACATATATTTGTATCATAATTTAAAGGGTTCTAAAAATGTGATTTTGATTAAGAAATCAGTTTTCCTTCTTCTTCACTTAGTTCAATACCTAGTTGAGCCCCTAACTCAATATTTCACCCTGCTGTTTCTCTTGGCATATGTCCTTTTGAAAGTTGTGCAGGCTTATCAGCTAAGTTCTCCACCCTGTTACCAAGTTCAGCAGGGAGGACAGATGGCCCCAGTGCAGAGTCTTGATGTGTCCCATCTTTTGGATCACTCTCAAGTCTTCATCCTTGTGGGGAGAGGAGAGTTTCTTGGTGTTGTTGGTATGACAAAGTATCTTTACTGGGCCAGAACTGACACCAATTTCCTCAGATCTCCACTAACTTCTCTTGGAAAACAAACCTCCTTAATGTCTATTTTTTTACTTTTTTATTTTTTATTTATTTATTTTTTGAGAGAGAGAGTGTGTGTGTGTGTATGTGTGTATGAGTTGGGGGAGAGAGGGGTGGGACAGAGGGAGAGAGAGAATCCCAAGGTCCAACATGGGGCTCCATCTCACAACCCTGAGATCATGACCTGAGCTGAAACCAAGAGTCAGAGCTTAACTGACTGAGCCACCCAGTCTCCCCAACCTCCTTAATTTCTAAAGAATTCAAACTTTGCATGGTATTCAGGAGGCCAGTGCAATAAAAATTCAACCCCCTTCACTACTAAAGAATAGACATAGAACAATGTGCTTGGTCTATGAACGCAGTGTGAAAGAGACCAGTGCAAGAGAAATACAGGAATTACTAAAAGAGAAATCATCAAAAGTACAATGAAAGTTTAACATTGTAGGATGGAAATCAGGAGGAAATGATTTGGGGTGCTCATGAGGCTGACCTTCATCACTCCCTACGTCTGGTTCCTGGGGCTGTTTGCTTGCTGGAAAGAAAAAAAATATATGGTTTAAAAAAAAAAGGAAAGAAATAATTATATCACTGGTAGCCCAAGTAAGTCTTCTGTTCGTTTGTTTATTTGTTTGCCTACTTATTTTGGTAAGGCTTCTAAAAGACCTAGACATAATGGGGAGGATGTTTTCTCTGCTTGTGAAAGAGAAGTTAGCTGAATGAAGGAGACACTTAAGTGGTCAGCAAGAAGCTCTACAAAGATTCAGTGCATCTGGGAACATTGGTGTTTTCTGTGGGTTGGATTGTGTCCCCCTCAAAG
This sequence comes from Mirounga leonina, assembly GCF_011800145.1. Lineage (NCBI taxonomy): Eukaryota > Metazoa > Chordata > Mammalia > Carnivora > Phocidae > Mirounga > Mirounga leonina. The sequence goes on from NW_023270323.1 coordinate 8,808,368, forward strand.
ATATGTTTAAGTCCTAACCATCCATACCTATGATGGTGACCTTATTTGGAAATTGAGTCTTTGAAGACATAACCAAGTTGAGATCATATTGGATTAGGATGGGTTCTAACCCAATGACCAGTGTCTTTTTAAGAAGAGGACAATTTGGACACAGACACAGAGAGAACACCATGTGACCACAGAGGCAGAGATAGGAGGGATGCATCTATAGATTGAGGTTTCTTGGTAACCACCAGAAGGTAGAAGTCAAGGATGGAGTTTTCCCTAGAACCTTCAGAAAAAGCATGGCCCTACTGACACTTTGATTTTTGAACTTCTAGCCTCCAGAATTGTGAGACAATTTCTGTTGTTTTAAGCCATCTGAGTTTGTGGTAATTGGCAACTCTAGGCAACCAATATAGAATGTAAAGAAAGTTCTTCTCTCCAGGGTAAGAAGCCCCACTGGAGTATGGGCTCACCTCACACTGAAGATCACCTGAGCAAGGCAGCAGCTCTTCCAATGTGGTCGAAAGGAGGTGGGAAGCTAGTGTGGCCAGCCATCCTAGTGGGGGCAAAATTACAACAAACATGGAACAGTGGAGTTGAAAGCAATAGGGGGCACTCAAATACATGGTTAATGACTTTTATTGGGGGGGCCTGGGTGGCTCAGTCATTAAGCATCTGCCTTCAGCTCAGTTCATGATCCCAGGGTCCTGAGGTCGAGCCCCACATTGGGCTCCCTACTCTGCGGGAAGCCTGCTTCTCCCTCTCCCACTCCCCCTGCTTGTGTTCCTGCTCTCACTATCTCTCTCTGTTGAATAAATAAATAAAATCTTTTTTAAAAATGACTTTTACTTCTCATCTCCCCAGAGAGAATTTGTGGACCACCTAATGTAATTTATATTCCTTCCTTTAGCCCCAAAATTTTACTTAGCAAGCCCCAAACTGTAACATTTTTTTCTCTCTTCTTCTAAATTGTAAATTCCATATAGCAAATGTCACCTCCATCTTATCCATTATTGATCTCCAACACACAGGAAAATATTTGAAAATTAGTATGTGCTCAAAAGGTATTTCTTGAATAAATGAATAAATGAATGAAGACATCTATCCTTTGGGGGAATATGAGAGAGAAAAAAGAAAGAATAGCCCTTTTATCCTGTGTTGGCAGGCAAAATCCTATTAGTTCACAGCGTAATGGAAGTTGGAAGATATTGGCTATTTCTGTTCAAATCCAGATTGCTCCAACCATTTCTGGAGTCTGAGTTAATCTAACACCAGACTTTCAGAAGGATGTGTACAAATAGATCATAGTTCGCAGTTAGTGCTAAGACAGAATGATGCCATGGGATGTCACAAAGAAAAGAAAAATCTTTTGAAGAACAAGATGTTTGGGACTATGATAATTATCCCAAATGTCTGAAGACTGTTAATATGAAACATACAGTTGTTTTGTTTTATTTTGCTTTGTTTTGTTTGGGTTGGGTTGGGTTGGGTTTGGGTTTGATTTGGTTTGTGTTGGGGAAGACATGACCACCAGTTCACCCATGAGCTAGACCTGGGCACTCAGAGGCTCCTTACCCCCTTTCCTGTCCTTGGGATGTGGGTTCTGCTTACCTTTCCTGCTCCCAGAGGCTGCTCCACAAACAGCCTTGAAACAGTGATGTGGTGTTGAGAACACCTGCACAGTACATATAACTGAATCCAATTAAGGTCTCTTTATAAATTTTTAAGATTTGGTGGACAAGCATGGGGATCCATTCATCTTGCTGCTGTCCAAGACAAGCCTCGTATGCAAGTTCTTTTGCTTATTAAACCTGCCACCTACCAACCTGGGATGGCTTCCCTCTTTCTTTGGTTTCTCCCTGCCCTCTGCATACAGGGTGGTGTGTCCAATTATACCTGGGAAGCTCCTGAGAGGGTGAAGAACCAACAGGTTTTTGTTTTGTTTTATTTTCTGGTTTCCTCAGTATGCAAAAACAGGTATCAATGAATAGAATTTATAAGGAAACAGACTTTGGAAGAATTTCCAAGCAACTAAATGTAGTTAGTGAGGCATGTGTATCATTAGAGGTATTTCAGTTGAAGCCAAATAATCCCTTGTTAAGCAAGTATCCAATGAGAATGAGATGGAAATTGGATTAAATCGTTCCAGAAGTCCCTTCCAATCTTATGAATTTATGCTTCTGTAAAACTAGGTATGTAGATAAAGTCTCTGAGCATACCTGGGTTATTTTATTTAAAAGTGCAAATGGAACCGTAGTGTTTTTTGTTTTTTAACTTTTATCACATTTGTTTTTAAACCATTAGCATTTAGTATAAGTCAATACCATTTTTTTAGTACTTTTCTACTCCTACACTTATAAAAATTTGATTATTTGTTTCTAATAATACAATTTTAATGGAGTTCTTTTGCACTGTGTTGTTATATGGCTAAACATGTCATGAGGTACTTACAAAGCACAAAGTACTTCAGGGTTATTTTAGACAGGACACATTGAGGTCAGGAAGTAATCCATTTAATAAATGAAGCTACACTGTAGTTTAATGACTTACAAACATGGCTTAGCAAGTATTAACTGGGTCTGGAATTAGAATCTGTGTCTGCAGATTCTATATACATTGCAAGAATTCTTTGCTTGGAGAGAAGAGAGCTTGGTTTACTGACTTGCCAATTTCAAGAGCTCACCAAAAGATAAAGTCTCAGGAAAGAATGATAAGAAATTTTAATTTACCAATTTTAAGAGAGCATATCTGGAGGATCTTGAAAGTAAACCTGTCACTTCACAAAAAAATTAAATCACGATGTTCTGAGAAATGATGAAATTTCCTCTAACACAAACCAGAGTAACAGAATAAAAATGATGAAAGTCTTCATTATCTTGAAATGGAGCTCCATTGTAGAAATATGATGAATTTAGGATACATTCTTAGTCTACATCCACATTTTAATTCTTGGATGAAGTACAGCTTACATAACCATGCAGTGCTTGCTGGAAAATAAACTATAGAAATAGGTATAATGTTACTTGGAAGTTTTGACATTTAAGACTAGCTGTTGTTGGGAGAAAAATTTTTTTCCTCTACCTTTCATGATTCTTCTGATTGATCTAAGAATTAAATTGGAATGAGACAAACTAACAAGAGAAAATCAAATTTAATTATGTACATATGAAAAATCCACATAAACAGGAGAGATTCCAAAGACAGGTATATATGTCATCCTAAAGAAGAAGAGGGTTGAGGTCTGGGACTTCAGAGGCAAGGAAAGCAATTCACAGGAACGTGAAAAAGAGTAAATGCTTGGTAAATAAATGTTTGCTAGACCATTCAGAAACATTAGGACATAGAGAACTCTGATCAAACAGGCCTTGCTAGGTTACTCCTTGTCTACCATACCTAGTTCATATTATACAATAGTTATCTATGGTAATAGCTCCCTTCCTGGAGCAAGTCCTCTATCCAAATTCTTTTAGGCAGTTAGCAGGGAGGCAAAAAGGAAAACTTCCTGAGCCTTCTGTTTCTTAAAAATAATCAGCTTAAAATAATTCATATGCCAAAGAGACACATTTTGGGGTAGCACATTTTGCTCCATTACATTATAAACACAAATCGGGTGCCTGGGTGGCTCCATCGGTTAAGCAGCTGCCTTCGGCTCAGGTCATGATCCCCAGGATCCTGGGATCAAGTTGCAAGTCTGCTTCTCCCTCTGCCTCCCCCTGATTGTGCTCGTGCTCTCTCACTCTCAAATAAATAAATAAAATCTTTTTAAAAAATAAACAGAAATCAAAAAAAATAAAAAATAAAAAATAAAAATGTTAAAAAAAAAAAAGAATTCTCTGCAAAAAATAAATAAATAAATAAATAAATAAATAAACAGAAATCATCACTGAGCTTTCTCTACATGTTTCAGTTCCCATTTAGTTGGGAAGGGACTCAAATCTTCACTAAGATGTGCTTGCAATTGAACATATAAACAATTGTGTGGTGCACAAAGGTGCACAGTGCCTTATTGATGGGTGATAGAAATAAAATATGTAAAACATCCACAAAGTTTACACTTACAACAATGTTGATTCATGAATCATATCCTGGAGATCACTTCAAACAAAAGTCCCCCTGTTTATTTACTAATTCTGTTATTTTTAAGTGCTGTCAGGAGAGAATCATTTCCCTAATAGAGACATCCCTCTGAATACTGCTTTTAATAGCCACCATGAAATAATTGTGATGTCACTCCTACCTAAGTCAGCTAAGCCACTGCATCCATTATTTGATTAGTGCATTTCAAACAAAATTAAATCTTAGTAATTCAGGTGATTTATCCCATAGAAACAACGATGAACATAAGTGAAGTACTCTCATTATCCCACAGCAGTGCAGGCCGCAGCAGTCACCACAGCTTTCTAGTAATAACCACAGCCAGGCCCAGGTGACTGGGACACAAAAGGTTATTTTGTTGTCATCATTTCCTAAGTGAGTTCCTTAGTTACTTGTGATTCTCAGAGGGCCACACAGTAAATCTTTGGGGTTGGAACAATAACTGATAAGACTGCTGAGTCATATTTGTGCTTATTTCAAAAGCAATTACAGTGATTTATACTTAGGAAGAAAATATATAATAAAGAGAGACTCTCCCAGTTTTCCATCCCCCACAACCATATATTTTAATTGTTTGGTATTATTTTGATTCAAAATGCAATGAAAGAATCTATGTATTTTCTCAAAGCTCAGTATACACATCAAACTCTAAAGTGACATGTTGAAATAGTCTCTGAGGCAGATCTCTGTTCTAAATACACAATTCAATAATGTGATTAGGTCAAGTTAATTAGCTAACCACAAGCTCAGAGGCAAGACCTTTAGTTTTCAATAATAGAGATTCTTTTTATGTGAATACTAAGCTACTAGATCTGCTTAAATTTTGTTTGGATTGAAAATGATTTTAAAAAAAAAACTTTTCCTTTTGTTTGAGCCATTTATACTTGCTGTAGCAGAGAAATATGTTTCATTCATTTAGAGAACATTATTGAACAACAGCTATTTCTCAGAAATTGTTCTATTTACGGTTTTAGGGATAAAAATATAAGCACCCTTGAGGTACTCACAAGTCTAAATACAAGAGAAATGAGAAATTCTAGAAGCACAACCCTACAGGAGCACAAAACTATAAATGAAACAGAAGAGAATATGCTGAAGATAGTCTGAAAATGGAATTAATCACACCCAAGTCTCCATTCGAAGCCTTCTACTTGAGGTGCCTCTCTGGGCATCCTATTCCAGAAACTCTCAGTGTTATTGGTGTCTTAGACAGCTCAGGCTGCCATAACAATATACGATAAACTGTGCAGCTAAAACAACAGAAATATATATTTCTCACAGTTCCAGAGGCTGGGAAGTCCCAGGGCAAGGTGCTAGCAAGGTTGGTTTCATTCTGAGGCTTCTTCTCTTTGGCTTATTGGCAGCTGCCTTCTTGCGGTGTACTCAAGTGGAAAGAGGAAGTTCTGTTATCTTTTCCTCCTCTTATAAAGACACTAATCCCATTATGCCTCTACACTTAGGACCTTATCTAAACTAATTACTTCCTGAAGACTCTACCTCCTAATACCATCACATTGGGGATTAGGGCTTCATCATATGAATTTGGATGGGATACATCCAGTCCATAACATTTGGTCTAACACATGGGCATTAGAAGCTAGAAAGAAGAGGCTAGCAAAAATACTGCATTAAAATTAAAACACTGAAAATGTTTTCTTAGTTTAGTCTGGGAAATAAAGAGATGATATCTGGAATGTGGGGCAAAAATATAGCACTATTAGTAAACTTAAAATAATAAGTGGAAATTTTTGGAACATTTACTTAGATACTTCAGAAGAATGAATCTGATTTTGAGAAAAAGTGTTTTTAATCATTCAACCATAAAAATACTTACTGTTCTGAGTCCTATGGAAAATATAGTCAAGTATGTGACACGGTTTTTTAGTACAGAGAATTTATTTTGTTTGCTTCTAATCATAGCATACAACACAATATAAAAGATGTATTGCTCCATTCTAAATTCTTGACTCAACATTCCTGGTTCAAGATGCCTGGCTTTATCTTTCTTACTTCAAAAAATCCCATTGAAATAACATAAAAACAAATCCTCAGCAATCCTGTCAAGCCAGGAAATGTGTCATCAGCACACCAGAACAGAAAAGCGTTTTCTATGAGAATAAACTGATGGAAAAATGCAACAGAGCTGAATCATGAAGTAATACTAAGTTCAGGGGGAATGGGGCCTAGAAAAAGTGAGCTATGCCTTGTTGGCTATACCAGTCTCCTGTGCTCAACTCTGAGCAACCGCCTTCCACAGGCGAAGCCCTTCAAAAATGGGATCCCCGGGATAGAGAAGCAGGACAGAGCTCCAGGTGACCTATTGCAGCCATAAAGGACACTAAGCCAATGCACACAGAAGACGTACAACTGGAGCGCCTGGGTGGGTCAGTAGGTTAAGCCTCTGACTCTTGGTTTCCGCTCAGGTCATGATCTCAGTGTCATGAGGTGGAGCCCTGCATTGGGCTCTGTGCTGAGCTTGCCATTCTCTCTCCCTCTCTCTCTCTGCCCCACCCACAGCTCTCTTGAGGGCTCTGTCTAAAATAAATAAATAAAATCTTTTAGAAGGAGAAGAAGAAGAAGAAACACAATAAGCATTCCCTAAAAGAAAGCCAACCTGGCCACATTTTTGCTACTGCGGGCGCGCGTGCGCACACACGCACACGCGCACACATACATAGGGACTGAGTTCGCATCATCTGAATCTGTATTCGCTGCCAAGACAAAATAAACTTTCATTTGAACACTGAAATATTCTCCTGCTGTCAGCAGCAATCTAAAATGTCAACTATAGATATAATAGACAATGAATTTTAAGCAACCATTTGAGGAAAATCAACAACTTAAAGAAAAGCCAATAAAATCTATAAACAAAAGAAGCAAATGCCCCAAGCAACTAAGGAACACTTGAAAATAAGCACAACTAGTAACTTCTAAAAGATTCAAAAGGATAATCCATCCATTAAGAATGAGACTGCTAAGAGAAAGAAATTACTAAAGCAATCAATAAGCGGGATGAATAGAAAATGAAATGCAGCTGAAAAATCAATCCTGGATATTGCCCCAGAATGCCATGCAAATAAGTAAAGAAATAAAAGGTAAATAATCAAAAGTATGAAAGAAGAGTAGGGGATAAGGCATGGAGTATAAATCTGTGAATTCCAACATCCTTCGACCAAGTGCTTCTGTGAAGAAGCACAGAGAGATGGAGAAGAGGAAATAGAGAGCAATAAAAAAAAAAAATACGTTAAAATACCTTATTCTTCAAAAAATGCTCCAGTTTATAGTTTGAATGGCCCCAACACCTCTGGTCAAAAAGTAAATCAGGCTGATCCCAAAATGTGTATAAAAAAGTAAAAGGCCAGGACAATTAGGTAGATAAACAAAATAGGAAGGTTTGCCTTCTCAGAAAGCAAGACCTAACAAGCCGGAGTAATTAAGACAGTGTGGTCTAGGTCAGGGAAAGACAGTGCTATATAGGACCTAGCAGCGAGCCCAGAAACAGGGAGAGGCCTTTAGGAAAACCTAGCATACAACTAAAACAGTAACAATCAGTGAAGCCGAAATGGGCTGCTTAGTGCTGGGAGTACCGATTAGCAATATGGGAATAGGATCCCTGTCTCACTTCTTGTAAAGATAAAATCATCCCCATGAAAATTAAAGACTTAAATGTGAAAAATCAAACCTTAAAACTTATAAAAATAAATTTGGAAAATATGAGGATATAAAAAAATGGAAGGTTCATACACTCATAATTTGAGTGGAACTGGTTTACCGCTTTGGAGAGCAATCTGGCCATATCTATTTAATACCTATTAATAACAACTGAAGTTGAAACTGTGCATATCCTAAAACCCAGAAATAGGTATTTACCTTAGAAAAATCAATACATATTCCCAAAAGACATCATAGGATGGTTTAAGGAGCAGAAAATAGAAAATAAAAATAAAATGAAATTGGAAAACTAAACATCAACGAATAGGAGAATAAATAAATTGTGGTATATTCATAAATTTTGGTATAATCAATGAATACTATATAGTAAGCATAAAAACAAATCAGAGCTACTTGTATCAAGATAAACAAATCTCAAACAAAAACAAGCTGCAAAATTGTATGTATGGTATGATACTACCTGCTTTGAGTGTAAAAACACACAAACATCATATTTACCTGTGAGTGTGTGTATTCAAAATATTTGAAATTGCATGGGAATAATGCACATCGTGTCATGGAAGGGACAATAGTGAGGGAGGTAAAGTGTTAGGATCAGGGCCGGGTACACAGAAGGCTTCAACTTTTTTGTTTATGATAATATGACAACATGTCATAAAATGTCATAGAAATATGCCATAGAAAATATGACAAAATAAGATTTGATAAAACTGACATACAGTCATCCAAGTTTATCTTTATTTTCGTCCATATTTTTGTATGTTTAACATGATTCATAAGTCAAATATTTTACAATTAATTCAACAAATATTAAGTATATCTTAAAAACAAATGCTGAACAAATGAATCAGTGAAACTTGTAATTAAATCTAAATAAAGGTTAGCGTGAGATATTATAATATTATTAATAATCTGAATAGTTTGAGTGGTTTTTCCAATGTCACAGCTAATAAATGGCAGAGCCAAGATTTAAACTGAACTTTTTATTGAGCGCCTCACTCCTCTGCTTAAAATACCAGAATAAAATACAAGAGCTGATTTAGAATATTGAGTTGGCTAGGCCTTCCTAAATAAGATATAATACCCAAAGCCATAAAAGCAAACAATTCCACCAACACAATTAAAATACAAATAAGAACTGGGAGAAAATATTTGCAGCATATATCTTTTACATGGATCCTTTAAAAAGGATTAATATTCAAAATACAAAGAGTTTCAACTCTGGAAGAAAAAGATGACAAAGTAAGAACATAAACATATGAAGAAGCAATTCATGGAAAAAGAAATACAGAGGGCCAAAAACAATATAAGAAAATGCTCCCCCCGCCACCCCCCCAAAAAACCCAGCATTAGATTAAAAGAATTTAAACTGCTCACCACAGGCACTGCTGGTCAGAGTGTGGAGAAACACTTTCCTATATCAATTCTGAGACTTAAAAACTGGGTGTTAATTTAGCAGAATCTTTCAAAACTAAAACTGCACATATCTTGTGTAGTTCAAGAACAGTTTTTCCACCTAAATGCAAAGCTATATGTACATTATTGTTTGAAATACAGAAAAATTGGAAGTATCCAAAATACCCATCAATAGGGAAATGGTGTGTGAAACTATATAGTGCAAATACAGTTTATATATATATATATTAAATTATATATAAAACTATATGTTACATATAAAAATAATAAGCCATGTACATGCGTACTGAAATGGAAAAGGTTGTCAAGAAAAATCAAGTGGTGGGACGCCCGGGTGGCTCAGTCGTTAAGCGTCTGCCTTCGGCTCAGGTCATGATCCCAGGGTCCTGAGATCGAGCCCCACATCAGGCTCCCTGCTCGGCGGAGAGCCTGCTTCTCCCTCTACCACTCCCCCTGCTTGTGTTCCCTCTTTCGCTCTCCCTGTCAAATAAATAAATAAAATCTTTAAAAAAAAAAAAAATCAAGTGGTGAAAAAAGCACATCAAAGAACAATTTATTTAGGTTAATTCTATTAACTTAAAAAAGGAGAACAAAATTCAATTATAAAAGTAATATAATTATATAGTATAGTCATGACATAATGACATATATGTATCTTACAATATTTTACACACACACGTGTAAAACTATGAAAGTTCGCTAGAGAAACATACCAAACTATGGCCACGGGAGGTGCCCTGATTAAGAGAAGTGATAGGGCAAATAGTGAAAGGAACTTGAACATTTTACTCCATGTGCTTCTATTTTTTTAAATATAAATGTATGACTTTGAAGTACTTTCTAAATAAAAATTACGAAATGTCCAAAATATAAACGTCATGCGTTGATTAATTTGTAATAAACAAATGCATGTTATGGACTGAATTGTGTCCCCCTAAATTCATATTTTGAAGTCCCAACCCGCAGTACCTTAGAATGTAACCTTATCTGGTGATAAGGTCTTTAAAGAGGTGATCAAGTTAGTTGAGTTCATTGGGGTGGGGTGCTAATGCAACACAAGCCTGGTGTTTTTCTAAGGAGACAAAGAGACACCAGGGAGGGGAGCGCACAGAGGAAAGACCATCTGAGGTCATAGTGAGAAAGCAGCCACCAGCAAGCCCAGGAGAGGGGCCTTAGAAGAAGCCAACTCTGCCGACACCTTGATCTTGGACCTCTAGCCTCCAGAGCTGTAAGAAAATTCATTTCTGTTGTCTGAATCATCCAGTCTGTGGTCTTTGGTTACGGCGGCCCTAGCAAACTGATAGACCCGCTTAGGACTGCATTCAGCTTGGCCCTTGCAGACACGAGCTTAGCAGATTAGTGGAAGAACAGTATGTGGGAGAATTTTAATGAAGCAATGAGGTTCAGTTTGGTTTGGCCCTGGGACCTCACTTTTTACTTTTCTTTCCTTGGATAGAGTTACCTGGGCAAATAAATGTCTTCCATGGCAATATCCGTAAGCGCTAAACTGTAGTTGCAATGTACCAGGTGCAGTACATGAATTACCTCATTTATTCCTCGCAATCTTGTAATAGACACAAACTGTATTCCCATTTTATAGACAAGAACACTAAGCTTAGAGAGATTAGGCAGAGTTGGAATTCAAACCCAGCAGTCTGGCTCGAGGACTTGCTTTTTTAACTACACTTTTTTTCCCATCTCTTCTGTATTGGGTCTGCTGCCTCGGGAGCAGGGAGATCTACTCCAGGTTAAATCAATGTGTTATCAAATCACTTAAACCCTTAATAGACGCTAAGAAAATTCAGAATGAACTAGCCATGCACGATATTACTGATTTGCTCACTGTACCAATAATAAATATTCCTGCAAACAGACTAGAGGTTATTGAGTTAAAACACCCTATCAGTTGTTATTTTGCTATTCTTTTCTTTTATTGACTACTCCACAGCCATACTTCATTCAGAGTGACAGTAAGTACTACCTTACCTGTCTCTTTTGTTACAGAGCATCAATATTGATCCTTTTCCTAGCTCAACACTCTTATAATGTGATTGCATACTTCTTGCTAGTCTTGACTAAAAGTATAAATGATGATATCAAATTCTTAAAAAGTCGCAGATTTTGGAAAAGGTAAAAAATGTATTAGACTTAAAAGATGTTATTTTGAGGGTTTTTTCTTTCCCTCCATTGGACTGTGATCAGTCTCTCTTCCACCATCACCCTCTTCTACCTTCATTGAAGAAAGAAGAGGTCTGTTCTGAACCATTCGTTCCTGAACCATCTTTCTGCCAACCAACTTCTCATCCATATCATATGCTCTGGTTACCTCTTTTAGCTCTTTGGGGCCACAGATCATTCACTGATGGGCCTACTTTGAAGTTTGTGCTATCATATGGACTTTCTGGCTGGACATGAGTAAAGAGGTAAATATGAGATGGGCCTCTTTTTTAGTTACTGACATACCTCTTTGTTCTCCACATTACCATCAGAATTTTATTGTGTATCAGAACTTACTAATTTGAATATAGAAAAGGAAAACTTTCTAAACTATACATGCGAATTTATTTTTTCTCTAGTAACCCAAGAGATAGGCATCAAAGAAAGTTGGCCTTTTACATTTGGTCTTTTAGAATACCTAGTCACGTTCCACTATTATCCTCCAGTTCACAACATTAGAAAGTATGTCAGATAACATGCAAGTCTCCCATCTATGGTGATGAAATTCAGTCCCTACCCCAAGGTTGGTTTTGCTTTAAAATATGCTCCTACCATCAGACAATTCATGGAAAATAAATATCGCCCAACAACACATTTCCCAGCACTATGATTATTTAGTCCAGACTAACCTCTGGGCTGAGAAGAGGAGATTCTTTTTAGACAGGCCTGAGGGCTTTGGCACACTTGAGTATAATATAAAGTGAGGAATCAAGGTTCTCCCTGGACTTCTAGGAGCATCAGTTTAATCAGACACAGATCTTCCAAAGATAAGCATTCATTCTGGGCGCCTGGGTGGCTCAGTTGGTTAAGCGACTGCCTTTGGCTCAGGTCATGATCCTGGAGTCCCTGGATCGAGTCCCGCATCAGGCTCCCTGCTCGGCGGGGAGTCTGCTTCTCCCTCTCCTGCTCCCCCCTCTTGTGCTCTCTCTCTCTCTCACTCTCTCTCTCAAATAAATCAAATCTTAAAAAAAAAAAAAAAAAGATAAGCATTCATTCTTATAGTGAGTACAGTCCAGGTCCATATTTAGGAAGAAAAGCAGTTTCCTAAATGCAACATGATCTGCACAGACCCCTCACACAATAAATGTCAGGCTATAATTTATACTAGTGAAAAGAATGATGCCAGACCTGTCCACCCCTCTTCTCAGCTTTTAGGTTGTTTAGAAAATGGCACGACCATTGCAAAACCACCCAGCCACTGGTGCCTACAAAAAGCAGCACTACTATTTCCCACTGTTCTATACCTTAGCCCTGTTCACATTTTCATGGTATTCTCTGTAATGGAATGAAGACTTAATATTTATGAGTCTCCTGAGAGCACCCAGGTTGACAAGAGGAAAGTAGGCATTTCTTCTAAATAGAGAGAGAAAGATAGCTCTAGCCTGTCTTTCTGGTGCATAAAAGATGTGTGCTTTGGTTTGTTTTAAACGACTGGTTTTATCTCTATTTGGATATATTGACAAAATTATCTTGAATGGTCTCATTTTTTTTTACCAATTCCTCAGATTTTATGAACAATATAGAATTAAGACAAATGTTCAAAAGATCGTTTTATATACACAAATACCTGTCTATGGAGTACAAGTTAAATTATGAGTTTTGCTCAAGTAATTTCTTTCCTTACGTTACTGTTGAGCAGGTTGATATTATCAAAGAAAATAGAATAATGACCTAGTAACTGAATCTCATGGCTTTTGACAGAAAGAGATGTTTGTGGTTTCCTCTTTGAATAATCTCCGTTGTCTGCTCTTCCCTCGGAATTCATCTCCTTAGCTTTATTGTTATACAGAGGACTTCCTGTTGAAAATGGTATTGCTATATATTCAATTTATAATGTGTATTTTTGGAGATGATTAGGAATGTGTGTTTCAGAACCACTTATTTGCATATTTAAGAAGAATTGAGGTGTCTAAGCATACCACTATTATTTTACAAATAAAGAAGATAATTGGGATAGAGGACAAACTCTCTAGAACTTGCAGATTCTCCTGATGGCACCAAATGACCTAGAGAACACAGAAGAATGTGAGTAAGCTCCATAAGGGCAGGAATCACTCTTTTGCTTACTGATGTATTCCAAGTGCCTGGTATAGGCCTGAATTGGTTACCAATAAATACTTGTTGAATTATTTAATTAAGTCATCCATTAAAGGTCAATATTTTAAATTTATATGTAGAGAATGAAACTGAAATGATTTGCTATTTAGCTTTAATACTAAAGAGTATGTTTCCATTTGTGTAAGAATTATAAATTATATTATCTAGGTCTCTGTTCTTTGTTCTCCATACACACAATTAGGACAAATATCACAGAGCTGGAATAGTTCCTTGGGTAGAAGGAGCAACTATAAAATCAGAAAAATTGGGGATACTGTGGATTTGAAGAGTCGATCTGGGGGCTTTAAAATTCTTCACATCTTGCATTTTTGATGTTTTTAATTCAACATTCCCTAATTATTGAATACTCACTGTGTGCCTGCCAACCACAGTTTCAGGCACTGAAAATACAGCAAAGAATAACACAAATTAAGATTCTTCTTCCATTCAATTGGGATGGAGGGGAGGGAGGCAGATAAGTAAAAATGAGGAAGAATAGAAAGATTGATTAATTGATTGGCTAGTTTCAAATGGTGACAAATGCCAGAAAGTGAGTTTTAAGTGGAATAGGCTGGTGGACTAAAGAAGGACAGGTGGGGAGCATGCACATATTAGAAAGGGAAGTCAAGAGAGCTTCTTGAGAAGGTAAAGTAAGAGCCAGAGATCTGAATGATAGAATGAACTCAGGGGTACAAAGCAATGGGAAATGTTTTGCATGCAGAGAGAGAGAGTAACTGCAAAGTCTCCCAGACAGAAATAATCTTGGCAGGTACAAGGACCATATCTTATGCCAGCACAACCAGAGGAGAGCAAGCCAGGAGAGATGAAGTAGTAGGGGATGAGATCAGAAAGGAAGGGCATGCAGCCATAGAGATATTTTATTCCCGGTTCATTGGGAAGCCACTGGACATTTTAAAGCAGGAAAGTAACACAGTGTGACATTTTGAAGAAGATCATATTAGTTTTGTTTTGTTTTTCCTATTGGTGCTGTATCTTTAGCTCTAGAGGCAAAAAGAGACGAGGTCAAGGCCCAGAAGAAAAGAAGTACTGAGAGAGGACAATTAAGAGTTCTCTACTAATTTAGAATTCTTAAGGATCACCAAGAGTGTTTGTTTAAAATATAGATTCCTAGAATCTACTCTTAAGAAATACTGATTCGGGGGGGTTGAGTGGAACCAGGAGTTTGCTGTTTAACAATATCCCCAGATGATTCAGATTCAAGTGGCCTACAGATCACTTTGACTCCGTAATCATTTTGAGTAAAAAAGAAAAGAGTTAATGATTCTTTAGGGTGACCAACCCAGTTCATCATTACAGGAAAATAGTAGGAATCAGGTGAAGGTACCTCACCCAGAAAACAGCTGGATCCTTGACTAGAATTGGATCTCTGATGAAAGTTTTCTGATGTTCCATTAAAAGAGAGAGACGGAGAGACAGAATGAATGAACATAAAGAATATATGCTCAATAGCGCTTGGGTTCAGCTTGACCTGATGCTTTAAGCAGGGCATCACATTAAAGCATCCACATTTCATCAATGACTCAGTTTCCTAACCTGCCCCCATGCCTTTCATACTTCAATCCTTGTCCTAATTCTCTTCACAGCTGGGATTACAGTCCTCGTTGCCCATTAAGCTCTTGCTTCTCCTCCTTGAATCATTGCAAGTCTTGTCTCTCATGGTTACAGGTCTTTGATTCTGGCTTTTGCATTCTCTTTTGGCAACATACAAAAAAAGCTAGAGTGGATAATGAGCACCCCAACTCTCTCTGGTTCATCCTTCTCAGACAATACTTAAGCTGACTTTTCTGATCTTTCCATAATTGAGGGGAGACCCAAAAAAGACATTTTGCACATACAGTAATGGATTGCTTTCCTCTAAAACTGTACCCATTTCATTCTGCAACTGCGGTGGCAAGAAATTCAACCTGGCTTTCTGCTATCCCCCTAAAAATAAAGAGGGCTGAACATATCCGCTGCAGAATTCCACACTCTCTCATGAGATATGATCTAAAAGAATATTGCCTGAGCATATGGCTTCGAGAGAAGTTGGCAAGTTTCCTGGATACCAACGGCAGACAGCCAGACCAAACTGTGGCATATTATCCTTACCTGTAGGACAGACAGGGCAAGAGCATATCTTAAGAGCAGTCAGGTCAAGGATCCAAGCTGCCCACCACCAAATTTAAAAAGGAGCTGATGTAAATAGAGAAAATCTGTTGCCTACAGCCAAGAGAGCATAGGGCCTGAGAAGGGGGTGGGGTGAGAGAAGAAGAAGCTACCATCCCCACTGTATCTATGGGGGGCCTCCACATATCTGAGTTGACAGCCCAGCCTTGACTGGAAAAAAGGAACTGTTCTTTCCCATCGCTTCACTCCTTCACCCCTGAACTTGCTTCCTTCATCAGAGAGAGGGAGTTAGAATAGCCAGTGCCAGCAGTCTAGTATTGTTATACTTGAAGAATGAACCCCGGATACTGATTCAATGGTAGTGCTGAGACTGATTCTTAGACCCATTTCTACACATACTTTCCAACCTGAATGTTTCACCCTTCTAGGTATAAATATAGTTGTTTTCTTTATGTTCCCAGGCTATCCAACCTCTTTGTCCTGACTAAGAGGACAAAGAGATGGGATAGAGCTTGGTTAGCTGTAACTATTAAAATTATTTAAATTATTATTGTTATTGCAAAAGTCATACGTGTTTTTAATAGGAATTTTAATGAAATTATCTGCCTGTTAACTCGGGTTTCACCATCTGAAAGCTAATTCTCTTTTTTAAAAACAAGTGCCTATGCCTCTTGCAGCATTTTATTGACCAAAATTACACAGTTTCTGTCCCACTCCATCTGCAGGCAGATCTGAGGGTGGCCCACCTGTAAGAATGTTCTACGCAATGCCTCACACAGAGAAGGTACTCAAATAAATAGTTATTGTATAAATTTGAAGGAAGAAATTTTTCTTTATAATTCTGAGGAGAGAGGAACATTTTTCCTTCCAAATAGATATTTAGTGGTGATATCCAAGCATGTACTATTTGAAATATCCATTGTCCCAGCCTCTTCTACCCTCATGATTACTAGTATCTACTGGTCGTACTGACTCTGATTTCTCCCCTCAGGTCTATCTTCCAGACTGCCAACGGGATGTTATTTCTAAAATGTAAATTTAATCACGTAATTATCTTTCTTAAAATAGTTTCACCCTCAGCAGGAATAAAAGCCAACTTCTTTGCCTCTGCACAGGTTCTTAGGGATCCTTCACTCACTACACCACACCAAACTGCGGGCATTTTCAAGTTCAGCACTTCTTACCTTTGCACATGCTATTTATCTTACCTGAGATATTTCTTTTGTGCCTGGATGACACCTCATCTCCCTTCAAGGCTGCTGAAGTATCAGCTGTCCCCAGAAGATGTCCATGAATTTGTCTGCCCAGAGAAACTTAATCACCGAAAGCACAGCCCTTGGCTCACTCCTCTGATGTGCTATGTTGTGCACAGTCACTAGGAAGTCAGCTGGAAAACCAAACTGCTTGCGATGGAATTCCTAGTTACCACTTACTGTGTAAGCTGTGTGACCCTGGGCAAGTTACCTAACTGCTTAGTGTCCCAGATTCTTCACTTATGAAACAAAGATAATACAATACCTATTGCAGAAGAGAGTTGGGAAGGTTAAATGAGCTAACACATGTAAAGTGTCCGATACCTAATATGTTCAATAAATGATGGCTATTATTATTACTAAGTACACTTTATATTGAGGCATAACAGGCATGAAGTATACAATTCACAATAAGTGTATACAATTACACAATATGTGTACAGCTTGATGAATTTTCTCATAGTGAAACACACCTGCATATCCACTCAGATAAAAAGTCAGAAGCAGAACTTGACCAGCACTCTGAAAAACCTCCTTTGTGGCCCCTTAGTCATTACCCATCCCTTCAAGGTCACCACAATTCTGACTTCCATCAGCATAGGTTGGTTTTGTTTAATTTTACCTGTACAAAGAGTATGACACGATATGCAATTTTGTGTCTGGCTTCATTCACTCAACATTGTACTTGTGTGATCTGTCCATCTTGATACATACCATGTAGCAATTATCCATTCATTTTCATTACTATAGAGCAATGTATAATATTCTGTTATCTGAATACACCCTCAACTTCATCATTTATTCTAATGGAATTGTGTGTGTGTGTGTGTGTGTGTGTGGTAAAAAACAAAACACATAACATGAGATCTATGATCTCAACAGATTTTTAAGTATACAGTCCATTATTGTTAACCTTAAGCACAGTGTTGTACAGCAGATCTCTAGAACTTTTTCATCTTGCACAACTTAAATTTATACACATTGAACAGCAACTCCCCACTTCCCTCAAACCCCAGTCCCTGGCACCCACCTATTTACTTTTTGTTTCTATGCGTCTGACTTCTTCAGATATCTCACATAAATGGAATCATGCAGTATTTCTTTCCGTGACCAGTATCATTTATCATAATGTCCTCAAGATTCATCCACGTTGTCACATCTGACAGGATTTCCTTTTTTTTAAGAACAAGTAATATTCCTTATGTGTATATACCACATTTTCTTTATCCATTCATCTATTGAGGGACTTTAGGTTGCTTCCACATCTTGGCTGTTGTGAATAGGGTGCAATAAACATGGCAGTGCAATAAGCATTGGATAAATACCCAGAAGGGGGATTTCTGGATCATAGGGATGGCAGTTCTATTTCTTAATTTTTTGAGGAAACTTCCTACTGTTTTTCATAGTGGCCATTTTCCATTCTCAACAACGCACAAGCATATTAATTTCTCTACATCTTTGCCAACACTAACCATTTTGGGGTTGTTTGTTTTTAATGATGGTCATCTAACAAGCATGAGGTGATAGCTCATTGGGGTTTTGATTTGCATTTCCTCATGGTTACTGACACTGAGCACCTTTTCATATACCTGTTATTCATTTGTAAGTCTTCTGTGGAAAAACGTCTATTTGGGTCCTTTGTTCACTTTTTAATTGGGTTATTTGTTTTTTGCTATTAAGTTGTGGAATTTCCTTATATATTGTGGGTATTAACCCCTTGTCATCAGACAGGTAGTTTGCAACTATTTTCTCTCATTCTGTATGTCACCTTTTCATTTTGTTGATTGTTTCTTTTGCTGTGCAGAAGTTTTTAGTTCTAAATTTTACTCTTGTTGCTTGTGCTTTTGGAGTCATATCCAGGAAATCATTGCCAACACCAATTTCATGAAGCTTTTCCCCTATGTTTTCTTCTGGTAAGTTTACAATTTCTTACATTTACAGGTCTTACATTTAAGTTTTTAATTCATTTTGAGTTGATTTTTTTTTTATTTTTTTAAAGATTTCATTTATTTATTTATTTATTTGAGAGAGAGAGAGAGAGAGAGAGAAACAGCATGAGAGGGGAGAGGGTCAGAGGGAGAAGCAGGCTCCCTGCTGAGCCGGGAGCCCAATGTGGGACTCGATCCCAGGACTCCGGGATCATGACCCGAGCCAAAGGCAGTCACTTAACCAACTGAGCCACCAAGGTGCCCCTTGAGTTGATTTTTATATATGGTAGAAGAGAAGTCTGATTTCATTCTTTTCCATGTGGACATCCAGTTTTCCAAGCACCATTTGTTGAAGAGACTATCCTTTCCCCCGTTGTATTCTTTATTCCACTATTGATGGACAATTGGCTCATTTCTAGTTGTTTCTGTTTTTGTTTTGTTTTTACTGGTGGTGATGATGGTGGTTATAAAGAGTATTAATATTAACATTCTTTTACAAGTCTTTTGGTAAACCTGTATACATTTCTCCTGTCTAGAAATAGAATTGCAGGGTCTTTGGGCATTGTTTGATCAACTTTAGTAACTGCCAGTTTTCCAAACCGTATCTTCACTGACACTTGGTATTTTCAGTTTTTTGTTTCAGTTTTCTTGTATAGGTATCTTACTGTTATTTTAATTTGCATTTCCATGGTGACTGTTATTTTAATTTGCATTTCTCTCTCTCTCAAATGCTGATTACCTTTGCAAATGTGTATTGGTCATTTGGATATCTTTTTTTTGTGAAGTGCCTGGTTAAGTGTTTTGCCCCTTTATAATTATGTTTTTTGGAGTATTTTTCTTATTGATATATAAGTCTTCTGAATAAAATTCTTTGCTAGATATATGTATTACAAATATTTTCTCCTACTCTGTAGCTTGCTCCCTTACTGGTATCTTTTAGTGAACAAAAGTTCTTAATTTTACCGAAGTCCAATTTATCAATCTTTTCCTTTTTTGCTAATAATGCTTTTGATGTCTGGTTTATAAAATCTTTTTCTACCCAAACGTAATGAAAATATTCTCCTATGCTATTTTCTAGAAGTTATTGCTTTAATTTTCACATTTAAATCTACAATCCATCTGGAATTGATTTTTTTTAATATGTTGTGAGATGGTCAATTAGATAGCCACTAACCCAGCACCACATTTTAAAAAAATCCTTCTCCCCATTATACTTCTATCATTATCATATCATAGTCATTCTCATTAGCATAGCATTATCGTTACCATTAGTTTATAAACCTGTCTTCTTCACTAAACCGTGAGCATCTTTGAACAAGATTGTTTTGTTTGCCGTTTTTCCTTGAACCTAACACAGCTGCCAGTTAAGAGTTTATGTTAAGAAATGTTTATTTTATGATTATGTCATGCCAATCTATAATGTGGGTAGAGCTACTGTAAGAAAGCACATTATTATTTTCCGAGTTCAGGCATTCTGTCTTAGAATAGTATATGGAAATGTCCTAACTGAATGTGGAGGGCAGTGAATCCGTATGGCAGATCTACAGAGAGTGGCTGAAATGCTGGCAGTAGGTTAATGTTCTTTGGATTTTTTTCCCTATATTCTGGAGTTTGATTGGATTCTCAGAAATACCAGCAAATGGATCTTAAGAACATTAAAAAAAAAAAAAAAAAAGGATAAAGAATCCTAAGAGCCAGTATCAGTTAACTGAGAACAAGTCATGACAGACTAAATTCAATTGTTCTTTTGTAGCATATTTAGCTTTGGTAGAGTAGGAAAATGCAGTTTATGTATTTTAGAAATGCACTTGGTAAGCCCTCTCATGATACTGCAGTGAATAAGAGTTATGACTTCTAGACAATAAGTTTCTTTGAGTGACTTTTTAACTATGTCCTATGCTTGGCACCTAATACACCATAATAAATCGCTGTTAGTGAATGACTTATAATAGAGGTAGGAGGATTTTTGTAGAGTAGAGTGTCTCTGCTGAGCATGAACTTGTACTCAGAATCTGGCTGTTTGATGACCTGGTAGTCTAGTCTATTCATATGATTCGATGATGCACAGGGCTCTTATTGGGGGCTGAAATAGAATAGAGAAATTTGAAAGCCTGAGAAGAAAGATGAGGAGAACAGGGATGGGTACAACAGGGGATGGCTTAGATCTACCTCTTTCTGGATTGAGGTCAGGATTTCAGTCCTGATGATGAGAGGGATTAAGGACAGAAAGTTTAGAAGATGTGTTTATAAAGGCCACTTGGAGTCATGGGCACAAACGTTACTGCTCTAAGTCCAGGTGAACATTTCTCCCCAACTTTGCCATGGACCACGGAGGGGCAGGCAGCCCATGGGCTCAGAGGAACAACCTTGGGACATTCTCACAGAGAACATAGGCAACAGAGGTTGTGGTGATGTGACTCACGAAGAACATGAGCCACTTCCTGCTGGATACAAGTGACACACCTGACATCACAGAAATAAATCCGGATGACTTTGACAGGGAACTGAAGAAGTCCTTCTGTATCAAAGATAGAGACTACATCGCTGTAATTTGGAAGTTAAGACCTCATTTTAACACACTGGTGAGACCTGTGGGAATTCTAGAACATATAAGCCCGTGTATAAAACTGCAATTTATTGAAATTCTAATCAATTCCAAAATCTTTGTATACAATATTTTATTTAAACTTTTTAATAATCCAGTTAAGTTTCATTCGCAATAAATTTAGTTCTTTTGTCTATTTTTCTAGAAAAAACTTGGAAATACATGTGTCAACTATACTTCAATCAAAACAAAATAAAACAAAAACCTTGGAAACATTTGTAAAGCTGTTGATTTTTCAATCTCGTTTGAATTTTCATTAGAATTATTTTTGCATATTTATTTGAAAGACAATATCATCATGATGTTCAGTTCCGTCATATTAGGGCGAGGAATGTGTCTCCAAATATTCCAAAGGCATATTGTCTATCTGTAAAAAAAAAAAAAAAAAAAAAAAAAAAAAATAGTTCATGTAATCCCTGCAGTTCTTGATAAGGTTATTTCTAACTTATTTTGTGTATTTTGCTAATACCATTAGTGAGCTCTTCTTTCATTATATTTTCTAAATGAGAACTGCTGGAACAACACACAGTTATTGTTAAATGTTTTTCTTTTTTTTTTTTTTAAGATTTTATTTATTTGCGAGAGAGAGAATGAGAGACAGAGAGCATGAGAGGGAGGAGGGTCATAGGGAGAAGCAGACTCCCTGCTGAGCAGGGAGCCCGATGCGGGACTCGATCCCGGGACTCCAGGATCATGACCTGAGCCGAAGGCAGTCGCTTAACCAACTGAGCCACCCAGGCGCCCCTAAATGTTTTTCTTTTATGCCATTTTACCGAACTTTTAAAAATTACAATGTTTTTTTAGTTTAGTCACATACATTTTCTAGGTATATCTTCACATATGCAAATAATGGTGTTGCCTTCACTTTTCCAAAATGTATGTCCAGTTTATTTCTGGTTCAATCCTATTACATTAATCAGAACTTACAGAACATTGTTACATGATAATGTGATTGTGGGCAGGATTATCTATTTTTAAACCCTTCCATGTGGCAAAATGGAAGTAATTTAAACAGTTCCTAACTCACTTACAAATTGAATTGAAAACCAGAAGAGAAATAACCCTAAGGGAAGAATGGAAGGTGGGAAGGAAACAAGCATATTCACGAATGTACATATGGGAAACTGAGAAGGACGGTACAGGGGAAAGACTGTAGTCTGGTAATGTTCACATGAAATGAGTGTACCAGGCCCTTCCCTGAACTCAGATCTTGAGAGAGAGAAGTAAAGAAGGAATGAGAATGGTAGATACAGTGTTGTGAATGGGATATAAAGGCAAGATAGCAGGTGCCAAGAAAGGAAACAGTAGATTACATAAAACAAATTTTGTCTTCCTCATGATTTCATTTGGGATCAAGCTTGAAAACACTTACGGCATATTGTATGGTGCTAATTTTAAATGTTACCCAGAGTAATGGGTTCACATATTTGATCTCTCTATACTTATTTTGAAGTAAGAGCAAAATTTTATTGTCACCATCTTAGACATGATCAGTATAATTCATTCTGGGAATGGGATGGACAGTTTTTTTGAGGAATTTGTTGTAAGAATAAAGATGATGCTTAGAGTCAAAGTGACAAATAATTGAGAGAGATGGAACGAGGGTTTCCCACAAGGACAGCTTGAATTTTTTAAATAGAATCAACGTATTGGCAGAATTTACTGGAAAAAGAGACTTAATTAGAATTGAGTACACGATCATACTGAGATATACTTTCATAATAGATGTCAAGCTTGCAGATAGCATCTGTACCCTAGATTTCTCAAAGATGCTCCCCACAAGTGGCAAGCCTCTGGCTGAGGATGGAAACCTCTTCTTTACATAAAGATGTTCTTTTCTAATCAGATGTTTTCCCTTCAGATAATTAAATTTTAGGGAACAGGGGGTGGGGTTTCAAGAACAATGAGTGGAAGAGTATGTCTTTTGGAAACAAAATGTCAGCTTGAATCACGGCCTATCCCTTTTTATACTTAATAGTTTGGGCAAGTAACTTGAAATTCTATAAACCCCAGAAATAAAATTTTCCATATAATAGAATAGTGTAAAGATTAAGCAATATATATAAATTTCATGACCTGACACCTGGCACCCTTAAAGGAAATCAGGTGTTGGTTCTCTTTTATTGTTATTTATGTAACATTTTGAAAAATGTTATTACTTTAATATTTGTACTTTAAAAAAAAAATCTTTGTTCACTATCTTCTTATTAGCCAGAAATACCCATTGCCTCAGAGAAGTTTAATGTCTTTATAGCTGGGACACAAGCATAAACAAAAAATTTATGTCCATTTCTGGACTTCCAAAATAGGTGCTTAAGTCCATCTCTGGACTTTTCACTGTAACACCTGAGCCTTTTCTTTTTTTTTTTTTTTTAGTGTAGGCTCCATGCCTAATGTGGAGCTTGAGTCGCATGCTCTACCCACTGAGCCAGCCAGGCACCCCTGGGCCTTTTTGGGGGGGTGTTATAAATCCCAAATCTTCTCTTTAAATATCAAGGAACAAAAGCTTGGGAGACTAGAGCATAGTGTTTTTAATATAAACCACAGACCAGGAGAGGTGCAGATGCCACACAAGCGCATACTCTACAGTGGGGAGATTATAATAGCGGCAACATATGCATTTTGTATTCCAAGTACTTTAGATATGTTAAGTCCCTCATCCGCATAAAAACCTTTTGTAAGGATAAGGAAGCTGATGCTCAGAGAGGTTAAATAACTTCTCCAAATTTACAGAGTTTGTAACTGATGGCTCTGGTATTTGAGCCTACGTGATTTGGTCCCATCTGTGCTCTTATCTATTGCACCGTGGGGATATGCAAGCTGATGCAGGAAACCACCAGCTCATGTCCCCTGGCGCCAGGGAGGGAGCGCTGCAGCTGGATCTCCTCTACTTACACGCCCTTCCCAGGACCCCAGCCCTCACTGGCAGGGCTCAGCCCATGGCCACCCTCCAAAAGCAGTGGCTTTCCCAAGGAGAAAGAAGAAAGAAAGAAAAGAAAGAAAGAAAGAAAGAAAGAAAGAAAGAAAGAAAGAAAGAAA
>NW_023270323.1:8832811-8894422 GCF_011800145.1 Mirounga leonina
AAAGAAAGAAAGAAAGAAAGAAAGAAAGAAAGAAAGAAAGAAAGAAAGAAAGAAAGAAAGAAAGAAAGAAGGAAAGGAAGGAAAAGAAGGGAGGGAAAGAGGGAGAGAGAGAGAAAAAGAGAAAAAGAGGGAGGGAGGGAAGGAGGAAGGAAGGAAGGAAGGAAGGAAGGAAGGAAAGATTGCAGTAGCATGCAGGGCTCCTCTACTTCCCACATCCTAAATGCCCCTGCATGTCAGTGGGGCATCATGTGCTCTTGGAATTCAAAAACGGAGGAGGTGTGCTGAAATGGGCATGCTCAGGGAACACCGGTCTGGAGAGAGCTGAGGTCTGGGCAAGGAGAAGGCAGAATTGCTGTCCTGGGTCCCTATCAGGTTGGCATACTGCATACAATGTTCACCACTCAAGGGACACAAAGACAGCCAGATAAGGTTTACAGGGAACCCTGAAGCTTATAGGATTTGGGGGGCCCTTGAGAGAAAACAATACAAGATGATAAATATAATGCTAAGAATGAAAGTGAATATTTTTTTTAAATATTTGGGAAAAGAAAACAACTGTGTGAAAGCTAACAAGTACGAGTACCATAAAAATCAAGATAACAACAACTTTTTAAATTATTTGTTAATATCTCAGTAAGACATTCCAGATAAATTATGTGGTGCATACTCTTTGGTCACTTCTTCATATGATAATTATTTTACAATATTTTCTATAGAGGAAATGAAAAGGTAGATAATTCAGGCTTTCATCAAGGATAATTGATTGACTTTTTAAATTTTTATTTATTAATTTGACACAGAGCAGAAGCAGGGGGAGCAGCAGACAGAGGGAGAGGAAGAAGCAGGCTCCCCACGGAACAGGGAGCCCAACTGGGGACTCCATCCCAGACCCCGGGATCATGACCCGAGCTGAAGGCAGACACCAAACCAACTGAGCCACCCAGGTGCCCCAATTGACTTTTTTTTATAACTGATGGTTGGAAAGCATGAATCATGTGGCCAAACACACAGTTGTACCTCCTGTTTGTGCCTGTACCTTACAGACACAGGAATTCTAAGTTCTATTTTGCATGATTTCCATCATAAATCAATATTTATATGTCATAATTATCATTGTATTTGCTGCATTACTGAGTGTATTTCTGACCTGGAAAATTTCTATGTCAAGTTATCAATGAGAATTAAATTCTCTGCTTAAAATTTTACCCCTCTGGTAACTGGAAGAATCTTCCATAGGCTTCTTCCCAAGTCTCTTTCTCCTCCACGCCCCATACACTTCTAGTGCCAGGCATTGCAGGCACTATATATATCCCGATACCACCTCAGCCCTTGCGATTTTGACTCAGTGCAGCAGATGATAGGAATATTTCTAGAGGCCATTTCTACCCAAGGTTGACCAGCAGACAATTTAACTATTCATGGAAGTGATGGTAAACCACATGAATATATCACTCTAAATACAAACTAAATGTATCCTCATCTCGACTTTCCCTTCGTCAGATCCACAAAATTCCTACCACCACCCCAAAGCCACTTTATATGAGGGAAAGTTTGGTGGTGTGGAAATCAAGTGGCAAGCAACAGTGGTCTTACTTGCCATTAAAATATTTTACTTCTGCAAATGTTATGGAATCAATGACCATGCGAACCCCTCACTGCATCCCCTTCCAAGGGCTCAGAAGAAGCTCTGCAAATGAGAAGCCCTGACATTTAAGCTTCATGCACTGTATTATAAGTCCAATACCTCAGGCGACGTGGAGGGAGACAGGATGTCAGAACAGGAACCAGTGGCCTTCCCAGGGGACCTAGATCCCATCCTGGGGGCAGGAAAGGGAGCAGCAACACTGACTTAGCCTGGAAACGAGGAAAATTCGAACTGAAAGTGGCTAAGAAAACAAGAAAGGGCAACTTAAAGTCTGCCCAGTTCCGGACCAGATTGGGGAGCTCATCGGCAAGTTGAGTTCAGTCACAGAAAAGAAAATTACATTTCTGCATTTCTAAGCGGTGACTTTAAATATAAACCCCAAGACATATGAGAAGAAAATGACTGAAACAGAGAAAAGCCAAAGAATTTAATCCTCTGTCCTAAAAGGATTTTGAGTTAATATGAAATGCTAAAATAAGGAACAGATAACAGCTTGGATGGCTTTAAATAACTTTCTGTGGTAACCCTAAATCCCCAAGGTTTTGAATGATTTTGACAGAGACGTCGACCCAGAATGGGTTTATCTGGTCTTGGTTTGAATGTGATGTGACTGGTGACTGCTCCCGGTTGAGAACACCACCTGGTGACTGGCAAGGTGCCTTACTTCTAAGTTTACCCTTCTCTTACCGGGAAGAGTGACGGACACAGCTGGAACAAATTACCCCAGCAAAAAATAATGTAAAAGAATAAATTCAGCCAGTCCCTGTAACAGGCTGACTTGTATTCCTCCAAAATTCATATGTTGAAGTCTTAGCCACCGGTACCTCAGAAGGTCACTCTAGTTGGAGATGGGGCTTTTAAACAGGTAATTAAGTTAAAAATGAGGAGGTAGGAGTGGGCCCTAATCCAATGTGGCTGGTGTTCCTATAAAAAGAGGAGATTGACAAGAAAACATAGGCAGAGGGAAGACCATGTGAGGACACAGTGAGAAGTCAGCTGGTCTGTGAGCCAAGAAGAGAGGCCTCAGAAAAAACTAACCCTACCTACACCTTGGTCTTGGACTTCTAGCCTCCAGAACTGTGAGAAAATAAATTTTTGTTGCTTAAGCCACCCAGTCTATAGTACTTTGTTATGTTAGTCCCAGCAAACTAATACAATCCCCAACGGGGGTCTGGGTAGAATAGAAGTTGTCCTTTATGTTCATAGATGACCATGATATTAATGAAAGTTTTTAAAAAAATAGTTTCACACCTTTATCTACCCTCTCTACCAAAATTTTCTCCCATATCTACCAATCCATTCCGGGCACTGATGGGCCATTTTAAGGGGGGAAATGTCCTAAAAACTGACGTTGTAATAGGACCTACACCCCTCCTACTGGGTGTCTTAAACACACACCATGGATCTCAGGGACTAGTGACAATTTCCATGTAGGAATTATCCTTTTTCTGTGATTTCTCTTGCTTTCTCTGGCAATTTAATTTTTCTCTGGGAATTTAATATTTTTATCTTTGAAGTAAATTTCTGAGCCTATATTTGGGATGAGTTTTCTTCTATTTGTTAAAAAAAAAAATGTGTGTTGCGTGTGAGTGTGTTTTATATAAAATATCAACATTTCATTTTATAGCCAAAAAGAGTTGTTGGCATTTTAGGATGGGCATATATTTTAAACATCCTAAATCCTATATTTTGCAAGCTTTTGCATAACATGAAGTTTCCTTATCTAATAGTAGAGTTATAATTTAAGCACAGTTAGTAGGACCATGGTTCTACACGCTCCATGGCAACAATGAAGATTCTCACTGGAAAAAAATTTACGATGCCAGGCTATCTGTCAGAGCTTGCTGTTCCCCTGCATGAGCGTGTCCTGCTCCACAAAGCAGGGAAGAATGCCTTCCCAAAGGAGACCACATCCTAATCCCCAGGACCTGTGACTACGTTACTTAACATGGTAAAAGGGACTTTGCAGTGGTAATTAAGAATCTTGAGATGGGGAAATTATCCTGGATTATCAGGTAGTATGATGTGATCACAAGTGAAAGAGGGAGGCAGGAGACTCAGAGATGTGACCGTGGAAACAGGTCAGAGACAGAGAGACAGAGAGACAGAGATTTGAAAATGCTACGTTGAAGAAGCCACAAGCCAAAGAACACAGCAGGAAACGGCAAAGAGATGGATTTTCACAGAGATCCTCTTAAAGCAACGTAGCCCTGCAGACTTATTTTAGACTTCTGACCTCCCGAACCATGTAAAATAATGAATGTGTGCTGTTATCAGCCATAAATTTGTGGCAATTTGTTACAGTAGTAATAGAAAACTAATACTCGTATACTGCAAGATCCCCCTGCGAGCCCAATCCCTCACCTGGTCCTGAAAACGACATGGAAAGGCCAGGAAATGTATGAAGACCCTCAGCTCCACTCTCTACTGGAGCATCAATTAAATCATGCCTTCAATGTGACCCATTAAAGGCTCACTGGAGAGAAACCCTATGATTTTATAGCCTTTGAATCCACGGCACTTCCTACCCATTCTTTCTTCCTCCCCTAATCCATGTGAACCTCTTGTAAACCCTGAGCTATCTTGACCCCCATTGGTCCTATCTTGACCAAGGCCCCCAGCTTTCAGAACCATGATTGCCCTAACTTGTGGAAGCCCGGCCACAAAGCACATGGCAAAGGAGGGCCCCATACTGACATAGAGCAGGGTCTGAACAAAGAGGAAAGAGAAGCTAAACCCTTTTAGGGAAGAATCAACATCACAAGCCACAAAGCTGAACTTATGGCCTGGTCTCGTGGAAGGACGTAAATAGTAGCTAACATTTCTTTGAGTGCTCAGTTTATGCCAGGAACTGTACCTGCATCATCTTATTTGGTCTTTGTGGCAATGTCGATGAGGGGGTATTTTACTAGCTTCGTTTTACCAATGCGGAAACTGAGGATTCAGGAACACAATTACTTTGCCTAACAGTACACAGCTGGGACTTGAGCCCAGGCCACCTACCCCAGAACATTTGCTGAGACTTCTATCCAGCAGTGCAGTGAGGTCTTGGGCGGTTTTGTTTCAGGGCTAGACAAGTAAAACTGTCAGCAGTTATCACTTCCTAGGGGAGGGAAGCTTTAAAAAGCTAAGTGAAGAGAAGGTGAGAGTTTTAGGGCCCCAGCTAATGGGGAGGGAGTCCAGGACAGGGCTCCAGTCCAGGAGAAGCAAACAACAAAGGCAGAAGAGGAAACAGCAGAGACACCATCTACAAGAGGACTGCGAGTGGAGGGAGGCTGCCGCCCTATGCTCACCGGGGAACCCTGGTAAACTCAGCTCTTCCAATGGGACCTAGTGGGGAGACGGGTTGAGGGAGCAGCAGACTTTTTAAGATTTCAAGTACAAGAGAGAAAGAAGTTCCCCCTATATTTTCAGTGCTGTTTTCATTGACATGTGGCTCAAGAGGGACTGAAGCTTTTGGTGTTTGCCCAGTTCTTGCTGGCCAGAGGAAAGAGCTAGAATAGGACAAGGTGAATAAGGAGGTATATTGTGTAGTGGTGATGAGAATGGACAATGGAGCCCCTCTGCCTGCATTCAAACTCTAACCTGCTGCTTACTAGCTGTGAGACCTTTAGCAAGTCAATCTCTCTGGCCTCAGTTTCCTGGCTGCAAAATATAGGGGTATTATAGAACCTACCTGACAAAGCTTTAGAAGGATTAAATGAGAAGATATAAAATGTTTACGACTGTGTACAACACATAATATGCTTGCACTAAATGTTAGCTGTTATTATTACCTGCCTCTTGGAATGTTTCTTCTTACTTACCCACCCCTCCTTATTTACATGTGGAATATCCCTCACCAGCAAACTCCTCCCCGCCAGATGCAGCCTGTAGGATCAGGTTAATTCTCTCACTCTCTAACCCCATTGGGATCTGGCTCAGAGAGGCCAGGCCCAGTTTCCATCTTTTCAACACCTGTGTTCACCAGTCGCCCACACATCATGTTTATTTAGGTAGCATGCTTCTCCAGGCTCCTCATTAACAAGGCTAGTCCCAGACAACAGAAGTGATATGAACTCTCAGATTTAGAACCTTGAGCTAAGGATTTGATTGGCAAAGTGCAAACTCTTGACCATGTCACATTTCTTGATAATAGCATGGGCTAGGACATCCCAACAGGCCTTAGGGAACATTGGATTAATCTATCACTTTAGGAATCCTTTGAGGGGAGGAGGATTGTGGATGTGCAGGAGGATTCCCTTGTCCTTCAGCCTTTAAAGAAAATCTGAATAGCAATATAAATCATTTGAAGTGCATTTGCCAAGATGACTCTATGACATAAGATCCTTGCACCCTGCCCAGTAACACTGGATAAAAAACACCCCTCCTGGATAGCTTATATGCTTATGAAAATCCTCTGCCAAAAAACACATATACAAACATATGCTTGAAATTTTGCAGAGAATGTCAGAAGGTTCACGGCACCCCCTGAAACTGGCCATGGACCCCAAGTTGATTTCTTATTGTTAGTTTAAAATCATTTTCCTTTTTATTATCATTCTCTAACATTTCCTTCATTTTTCTCCCACCCCAGTTCACTTATACTTACCCCAACTTTGTAACCAAGCCACATACAAACACATACATGTGTATTCCACATCCTTACTTCTAAACAAGTATCCTAGAAATTCTTAGTGGGCCGCTAATTTTAGCTCAGCACAGAGCTACTGGACAGATAAAACAGTGAATAAGAAACACCCTATACCATTAAAAAACTTACAGACAATCCTATTTAACAGTAGGAGATGTCCCTCTGTAAGAAAGAGGGGATTGAGAACAGAGTCATACAGGCTCAAGATCCAATCCATCCTGGCTAAAAAAATGAAACTTGATTTAATGGAGAGCAACAGTGAAAGAAATCTTAGAAGGGTGCAAATTTCATGTTGGCAACATGGCTAGTCTGACCTCACTTTGCCCTTGGTTTATGTTAAATTAAAATTAACTTCAAGCAGCATCAATACATTTAAAACTATTGGGGTTTTCCTCAGAGCTGAATCAATAAGAAGGTCTAACGGCTTCGGAACAAATTGATCAAAATTTCATTTAAAGTCTGACATTTAAAGCAAAGCATTACAAGTAGCTTACTTGCCCTCAAGGAAGGCTTAAATGTAGAAGTGCTGTAACTTAAACTGTTCTTCTGACAGTGAGAAAGGTTGAGATTTATTAAAATGATGATGACGATAGTGATATCTGCCATTCATTGGACATCAACGAGATGTCAAACACTGCGGTGGGTTCTTCATATGCCTTCTCTCTAGTCCCTGCAACAACTCTGAAAGGTGGGGGGGGGGAGCTATTACTTTATTTTACATATGAGAAAGATTAAGTAATCTACACAAAATCATACAGATAATATATGGAAGGGTGCACATAAACATGTAATATTTACATGAAAGTTAAGTCACTTTGATTTATTCACATGAATATTTTATAACATTCATCATATAAAGACCACTTACTTCTATTTTTTCTTTCTCCTGCAACTTCTATTTTAATCTTTAGATTTTAATCTCTATGTAGTATTTCCCCCAAATTCTGAGAAAGAATGGTAGACTTCTGTTGTTTTTGCCTGCCCGGCATTCACACCCGCTTTGAGCATTAGCACCTCCATCCACTCTCTGCCATGTGATTAAGGTGGGCCTGACTCCATGCTTAGCCAATCAAACCCCTGCATTATCCTGACTAGAGCACAACTGGTTCCAGTGTTGGATTGGTCATATGACCAAACAGAGTGAATGAAGATTATCTCCCAAACTTTTGTTGGAACTCTTGAGAAAGAGAACTTTCCTTTCCACTAGGTTGCTAGAATGACAGGGCAAAAGCTTAGGGACAATGAAACAACCAGCTTAAATTTGTAACTAGCAGAGGAATGACATATCACATGATAAAGAAAGGCAAATTCCTGGATCCATCTGTATCTGAAACCATTTGGATTTTTCCATTTAATAATCTAATGAATATCTTCCCCCCATCTCTATCTCTTAATTCAATCAAAAGATTTCTAATACAGAGCATAATCTGAGTCTATAACTTTCTATTAGATAGTCAAGGTTTTGGAAACACCAAGACGACAAGAATCACTGAGCAGATCTTGCAGTAGGCAGAATAATGACCTCCCCCCAAAGATGTGCACATTCTAATCCCTAGAACCTGAGAATATGTTATTTTACACAAAAGAAAGATCCTTGCAGATGTTATTAAGGATAAAGACCTTCACATTAGATGGCCCAGTCTAATCACATAAGTCCTTAAAAGCAAAAGAGAGAGGCAGAGGTCAAGAAATGGAATGGAAGAAGAATGAAGAAAGATTCTAAGCATGAGGAGTAGTCACCTCTGTTATAAGCTTGGAAGATGGAGGAAATAGGCTATAAGCCAAAGAATGTGGTGTCCTCTAGAAGCTAGAAATGATCCCCAGCAGGCAGCTGGAAAAGGAGAAACTCAGTCCTTTCAACTACAAGGAACTGTGTTAGGCCAACAGTCTGAATAGAAAAGGTGTTCTCCCCTAGAGCCTCCAAAAGAAACATAGCCTGCTGGTACCATGATTCTTGTCTGGTAAGATCCATGCCAGACTCCTGACCTATGAGCTATAAGGTAATAAATTTGTGTTGTCTCAAGTCACTACATTTGTGGTAATTTGTTACAGCAGCAAGAGAAAATGAATACAGATTCTGATCACTCTATTTGCCTTGGAGAGTCTTGGGAATCAGACCATACCACCAAAAGTTCTATTAGCAGGCTCTCCTGGGCATTAGGGGAGGAAACTGAGGGCCGAACCTTCAGGC
Organism: Mirounga leonina; assembly: GCF_011800145.1. Lineage (NCBI taxonomy): Eukaryota > Metazoa > Chordata > Mammalia > Carnivora > Phocidae > Mirounga > Mirounga leonina. Next base: position 8,841,281 of record NW_023270323.1, read on the forward strand.
TAATTATGTCAGCACACCCACACAAAGAGCGAGGATAGAAGGAGAGAAATATAGCATAAGAGAAGGCAGAGATACTAGGCTGATAAAATATGTGCCTCATTTTGTGTCACTGAGCAATCACTGGCAAAGAGTACATTTGCTGTGCTACCCTTGGGCTCCGGCAATCATGGTCAAACTTCCTATTTCAACATTAGTAAGGTTGAGCCTTGGGGACCTAGAAAGCAATAATCCATGATGGAGAAACTTGTCTCCATCATTGTCAGTACTAATGGCAGAGATTCTGACGGCAAAGGAAAGTAGTGACCAGAAGGGAAGGCAACGAGAATGTTGAATGAGAACCACGGGAGCAGTAACACTGACGGGCCAAGAATGATCTGGGCTTCTTTAGCAGCTAAGTTACAGCGGGCACTGGGGGAAGAACGTGAAGTCCCCAGAACCCTTAAGTGAGGGTGGAAAGGAAGGAGAGAGAGTCAGGGTCCCACTGAGAATTCTGGGGAGGAGCAGAGAGATCAAGGAATCATAATTGGAATTATTATACAAGTCCTCAGTGCCTCCCCCCTCAAGACCTCCTAGCCCAGCTGCAGATGGATTTCCACACACACTGTTTTATATTTACAGAACCTTCTCAGAATATTCTAAATGAGCTCATGCCCTTTTTATTTTTTTTTCAATGATATTCTTGCCTTCGGGATGTCTTGGAGGCCCTCTCAAGGTCCATCATTCAAGGCTCTGCTCATAATGGTTTTGTGCTGCAAGGGCAAGATGGGCAGGTTTCCAGTTTACGACCCATTTGTGCTGATTTGACAGAATGAGAAGCCCTAGCTGCTTCTGGCAGGATGTTTATCCACTCGCAGTTTACCTGGCTTCAGATGTCTTCTGAAGAGAATTCATCAGGGAGTGATTTAGTCATAAATCTCTGAAGAAAGTACTGGAGAAAAAGACACCAAGTTTATGAAGTGGAAATCTTAAGCAATATTTCGTTCATTCAAGGAAAATAGCTTTTGTTGCTAGAGCATCCAAGCCAGCTTTCCCTCTTAGGTAAATCATGATTTTATTTTCTTTCTTTTTTGCAGGGTGCTAGGATTATACTCTTAAAATGAGAGGTTATGTTTTATGAAAAAATTATGCTATATTTGAAAAATCCTAAGAATTTTGAATTATTCATTTAACTTTTAAAAAATATCAAGACCCTACTTAAAGACACTTCTAGCTCTTTGGACTTTGATGTAAATGGGCCAAGAACAAAACAACAGAGAAATTAACAATGGTAATAACAAGAAGAATTCATTAGATCAGTGCTTGCTATATGCTGAGGAATCATAGGAATTCATAATGAGTAAATACCATATTTTGAAAAGTCATAGCCTAGAGATTTTATCCATGTATTCTTTTGTTTATTTACTCACATATAGATACAACGTCTTTATCCACTAATGACTCAGTTGAGCTGATCCCAGATAATCTATAAAATGGGGGCTAGTGACCTCTTGATACACAATTTGGAAGAAAGCATTCGAGTTTATATTTCTTACAGTAGTCTGAGCTTGGGAAATTTTAAGGAAGACAACTGGAAAGTGTTTTTTTCTTTTTTTCTATAAAGCTATATTTAGTTTTATTTGTTTATCTTCCTTGCTGCTTAATTGAAATGTGAACATAGAATCATCTGATTTCTGGTTTACCAATCTCCATCTACTGAGCAGAAAATAATGGCATGTCCTTTCTTTTTTTTTTTTTTTAAGATTTTATTTATTTATTTGACAGAGAGAGAGACAGTGAGAGAGGGAACACAAGCAGGGGGAGTGGGAGAGGGAGAAGCAGGCTCCCTGCAAGGCAGGGAGCCCGATGCAGGGCTCGATCCCAGGACCCCGGGATCATGACCCGAGCCGAAGGCAGACGCTTAATGACTGAGCCACCCAGGTGCCCCAATGGCATGTCCTTTCTAACCTGCAGGATTTTCTGAGTTGGGAAGGACAGTTAATTGCGTTCATACAAATTACCCCATGGTAAAGAACAAAGCACTGCCCTTCCTTAATCATTAAGATGAATTTTTCTCTGTAATTCTCAGAAATCTGTAAGGTTCATAATATACAGTAGCACAATGTGGGTTTTTCTGCCCTTTGTTGTTCTTAACAAATAAGGGCAAGAATTTGAAGTAATGTTAAGCAAGTGTTGCTCAGTAAACTCATGCACTCAATACAGTTGAAAAAGAAAATAATTCTGTGGCTAAATCCTGTTTTTCTATAAATCACTTTGATCCCTGGGCTTATAAGAAATCTATATTATTAGGAGATTGGATTTTTAAAATACTTTTAGGAATTGTGTTCTTCTTACTAGTCAGTCTAAAAAAAAAAAAAAAAACACCTAATAGAACAAAAACCAGGAATTTAGATTCCATAAAATCCTCTCATTTTAGCTTTGCTTGAGTAATGGTAGACAAAATGTCCAAGATAACTCAGAGAATTTAAGAGGTGGAAAGAATCTTGACATCATCTGCTCTATGCTCTCTTCCTCACGCCCCTCAGCCCTGCTCTGTGGGCAAAAAAGATGACTGCTTTGTTCTCCACTAAACCCCATTTCAGAAAAGAAAGCTGAGGCCCAGAGAGTGGTGGCCATTATCACCCCACTAGCCAGTAAGAGAGCAGGACTCTTAACTTCCTGTCCAGTTTTCATTTCCTGCATCCAGAATCCCTGGAGGACGTGAAGGGTCAGAACAATAATTCAGATAAGAATGTTGATATAATGTTAGGGCCAGAAGGAATGCAGTCATCCAGTCTAACTCCCATATTTTCTAGATGCAAAATATGAGACCCAGATAGATTTTGAATTGTCTGAAGTCATATGCACTGTCAGAGGAAAAGCAGAACCCAGTGGTGTTGCTCCCTCACCCCCACCGGTCATCCGAAGCCAACAAGCTCTCTGTAGTAGGACCTGGGAAAATAAGGCCAACTACTGGGGACTCGATGGCTCTTTCATCTCTTTGTCTCTCACAGATAAGTCTTGTGTACGTAACTTTCTCCAAATGAAGTGAGTAAAACTATTTCAAAAGGAAGATCCTCAAGACATTCCTAGGTTCCTTGAGTTAATTATGGCCATATAATTAATTGGCCTTTCAAAGAAAACACACTAACCTACCTCTCACTTCTCCCTTCCTGTTGTACATCAAGGAACAGAGCTATATTCTGCCTTAATTTGGGGTTGAATGTCATCATCACATCCTAGATACTCTGACTGAAAATAGAGGTTATCAGGAGCCATTGGCACATGGTTCTAATATGTCACTCTTTAGCTAAAAAAGAAATCATTCCTAGGGGAGGAGCAAGTAGTGCTTAATGGATCAAGAGAAAGAAACCGTTGCTTTTAGTTGTACTTTTTACTTAACCCATCTGCAATGGACTGAAAGATTGTTTCCCCTAAAATTCGTATGCTGGAATTTTAATCCCCAATGTAATGGTCTTAAGAAATGGTGCCTTTGGAAAGCAACTGGGTCATGAGGGCATTTTGCAAATGGGATTAATGCCTTTATACAAGGGACTCCACAGAGCCTTCTTGCCTTCTCCACCATGGAAGGATACAGTAGGAAGATAGCTGTCTGGGAACCAGGAAACAAGCCCCCATCAGACCTTGAATCTGCCAGCACCTTGATCTTGGATTTCCCAGCCTCCAGGACTGTGAGAAACACATGTTTGTTGTTTAAGACATCTCATCTCTGGTATTTATTGTAGCAGCCCAAACTAAGACCTATGAACTCTACGTTTTCAATAGAAAGAACCGTAAAACCCGTATTAGTAGCCTCTCCGATGTGGCAGGGCATTTGGGGACATTGGTGAGAAAAGCATTGAGTGGGTGTGATGCTGATGGTTTTCCAACCGTGTGCTGGAAAACACATCTTGTCAGAGCCAAGTCCTTGAAACTCCCTCTCACATTCACTTGATACTCCAGGATAAGGACGTGTCTGCCACAGTGTCTCCGAAAAATTTAACTCTTTCTCAATTCATTGATAAGCCAGGATCTCTCCGAAGTAAAAACTAACAACACAAACTGCCATCCCATGAATTCTACTTATGCGTTAGGTACTAGGCTACGTGTTTCAATACATGACACCCAGTCTCATGACAAACGTACCAGATGGATCTCATGATACTCCCTTTACAGATGACGAGTCTGAGAAGCCCAGAATTTTCCTAACAGGTCAGGGAACGGGGAAGTCAACAGCAGGTAACTTAACAGGTAAGTTAAGGACCGAGATTGCTTTCACCTGCCTCTCAACAGAGCCAGGTGTTCTTTACAGGTTCCTCTTCTCCTCTGATCCTGCTCGACTTTACAGTCCCTGTCCTCTCACCGTATTACATCTAAACTGGAGGTTTGAAAATGAGGCCTAACCTTGGAGAGACAGCCCCTGCTTGGGCAGTGGAGCTGATTTGCTCCCATCCTATTGGTAGAGCCTCCAGAACAAAGAAGAATTGGAGAAGGCCAAAGTGAGATTTGTTTTCAGTTGTGCTTTTTACTTAGCCCATAGTCAACATTTTCAATAATAAAAATAGTGAAATCCACATTACTCGACTCTCCAACTCAGCAGGGCATTCGGGGACCCTGGTGAGATAAGCATTTGAGTGGGCTTAAGGAGATATTTGAGCCAAGGAAAATCTGGAGATTGAATCTTGACACTTCTTAATCAGAATAATATTCAAATCCAAAAAGTGGAGCAAAAATAAGTACTAACTATGGGGTAGAGTGGGAGAAGGAAACAATAAGATTAAAAAGGTTTTAGAAATACTAAGTAAGATAGAAGGAATGTAGGAGGTGATGAGGGTGATAGTGTGGTTGGCAGGGGTGGAGTTTTGGCATAATTTTAAGTGTATACCTAATAAGATTTAAACATGAGCTGTCAGAGGAGTAGTTTCTAGGTTAGAACAAGGTATAGACAGAGACTCAAAAGATCAGAGATTTGTTACTCTTTCTTAACTTTTGTAAAATATTACATAATCATGTTGATTCTTACAGCAGTAAAAACTGACCTACTCTTCATATTAACGTAGAAGTTAAATCTTGTCCAGGGTTGTTCAATAATCTTGTAACATTGAGATATTACCCAAAAGGAATTAGGCTTTACATTTTGGGTGAGACTATTGATTGAGTTGGTGTATATATAAAATTTATGTAAAAATAGTATTCTGAATCCAGTATCTTTTTCTTATGATAGTGACGAATTAAACTCTCATCTTTACCCTACTAGGAGTGGCACATTTAATCTCAAAGGCTATAATGGGCCATCATGGACAGAAAGGTGACGAGTATATACATTGTAATCTGTAAGTAAAAAATGTATTATTTCTGTTTCCCAGGACTCAGCTAGGAAGCAACATATAAAAGAAAATATCGTTACTATTCACCCTATCCTTTACAAATGTTGTTATTATTGTAATTATATTTTTAAAACTATACATTTTTGGCAACAACTTCTCTGGCCATTTGCTATAGGACAATACATAGGTAGATGATCAATATCTAGAGAGAGAGAGAGAGATGCGGGCAAACATATGCATATGTCTGTAAGTATCTCTGTGTGATGCATGTATACTCTATTTTTTTGATCAAATTTTGGTTAACTGAAATATTTCTAGACTTCAGAATTTTTAAATACCCATTACCAGGCTCATCTATGACTATTTGTGGTCTTTGGCGGGGAGTAGTATTAAAATATCTTATAAGTTACAAAATTTATCTGTTTTGCTACAATCAGAGAAAAAAATACCAAAAAAAAAAAGCAAAACTCCACAAAAATGAATAGCTTCACCCTTGTTACCCCGACAGACCATTCCCACCCTGAGGTAACTTCTGTTGTCTTTTCACCTCTTTGTGTGGTGGTCAGCGCAGGTTGGGAGGAGCTCATTTTTCTCGATGCACCTGATAGTTTTAATGGCTACAATGTGTCCAACATGTCCCATTGCTTACATGGGTTCATAAAGTTCTAAAATTAAACATCAAAGAGTTTCCACTTCAGGAAGCCCTGTGAAATCCTAGATTTCTCTGTCATCGGGTCAGTAGAATATCAGGAAATATCTCAGTAGAGTATCATCGGTTTTATGTCTTCATCCAATGACAACATAGAAGATGTTGGAAGGACTAACCCTTCCGGCAGAATCTGGGGAGACTCCAAAAAGAGAAACATTTTAAACGCTTTGGTCTCATCCATGTTAACCTGTGTGATTAGTAATATACTCAGTGAGTCCAGAATAAAATGGGTCTTTCTTAGCATTACCAAGCAAGGTTTGCTATACTCATTTTTATATTAGTGGTATATATGTATTATATGTTATATACATATATATAATATTTTATTTTATTTTATTTTATTTTATTTTATTTTAGATAAAAGATGAAACATAAAGTACTACTCCATGCTACATGGATTTTCCTTCTCTTATTATTATTTTGTTGTTAGGCAGTACACTTTAAAATCATTAAAAGCACAATAGAAAATCAGTATTTTATTCTTACCCCTTTGCATAACTTTCTCTGTTTTCCACAATGCCCTTTTGGGGGCTTTTTGCCCATTGGGCTGCCTCTCCTTTAATGAGGCAGACATTTAACCGACTGAGCCACCCAGACGTCCCTCATTTTAGACTTCTAATGTCTATTAGAAGAATCTGTAAGATTAAATGTGTGTGTGTGTGTGTGTTTTTCTTTAAACCTGAAGAAAACTCTACCATTTCTTTTGCCTGAACATTTCTCAGCCCATGTACACGGGCAATACCATCACCAATGCTTAGGACATGCCCAGTCTCTTCAAGGTCAACAGAGGTATCAGCTCCAAGAATACGCTCTTCAAGGACAGAGGACACTTCGGCAGTTCCAATCTTCTAAATGTGTGTGGTTTTAAGCTAAATTTGTGGTAATTTCTTAACACAGTAACTGTAGAAACTAATACAAGTAACACCAAGCTAAGCTATATGGTAATCAAATTTCGTTTTTTCCCCAAGCTCCATGAGAGCAGAAGTTTTACTTTATTTTTTTAAAAGATTTTATTTATTTATTTGAGAGAGAGCAAGAGCATGAGCACAAGCAGAGCAGAGGGGCAGAGGGAGAAGGAGAAGGAGAGGGAGAATCCGACTCCCTACTGAACAAGGAGCTCGATGTGGGGCTTAATCCAAGGACCCAGGCGCCCCCAAAGGCTTTTGTTTTTTAAGAGAGGGGAGATAGTCACCTTTCTTTGTCATAGTGTCGCTGAGGGATGTGGACATGAACTTCAAGGCTTGTAGGAATCATCAGGTTCAGCCTTCTTCCCACAACAACCCCTAAATGATTCCCTAATTCTTTCCCTTTTCCCTTTCCCTGCCCAGTTCCAAGAGGAATAGTGGGAGTGATCAGAAGTGTAGAAAAAGAAAAACCTAGTTATTTATTAAACAGAACTGAAGTTTAAACCACCTCATTTATAAATAACAAAAGTGTGTATGAGGAAAGGACTCTGTATTAGAGAATTTGGCTCAATAATTAATTTACCTTAAAATTTATATAATTCTTCTGCATCTTTCAGGTGTAAACATGTGGCTAAGACATAGTTATTTTTATAGTTCCCAACAGCATTTTAAGTATTTTTTTTTCTCCCTGTAGGAACATTCTTCTAGTTTTCAAACTCTCCTATCTTTCTGAAGTATCACAGTACTACTGAGACACTCACTGTTTCACTCTTTTTTAATTGAGCATATTCTCTGCTTCCGGCACTATTCTAGATGCTAGGAATATAAAACTTCTGCTCTCAGGGACCTGGGTGGCTCAGTCGGTTAAGCGTCTGCCTTCGGCTCAGGTCATGATCTCAGAGTCCTGGGATTCAGCCCGGTGTTGGGCTCCCTGCTCAGCAGGGAGTCTGCTTCTCCCTCTCCCTCTGCCCCTCCCCCTGCTTGTGCTCTCTCTCTTTCTCCCTCTCTCTCTCTGTCTCTCTCTCTCATAGATAAAATCTTTAAAAAACAAAAACAAAAACAAAAAACAACCCCATTATACTAATCTCCTATGGCCACTTTGCTTCTTTAAAGTTTTCCTAATTTGAGGGGTGGTGGATATAAGACAAAGAATGAAGAAAAGAAAATGAACTCATACATCAAATTCAGTAGATGCCTTTTTCTCAAACTCCACCAGCCACAAAGCTTTATTAGTGAGAGTCAACGGCTGCTGTAACAAACTCCCAAATCTTGGTGGCTTAGCATAGTTAACTGAATTTTGTGCTTACGTTAAAAAAAAAAAAATCCAAAGTAAATGTTTCTAATCAGCGGTCAGTCTTCTGTGTGGTTACTCAGAGGCTCAGGACTTCCCAGGGCCTTGTAGTCCTCCATGAAATCAATAGAAGAGAGAAAAGCAGGCAGAACATTTATGTGAGTAAGTCCGGAGGGGGTACATAGCACTTCCACCACATGCTGGGAGTCAGACCTCTTTCATATGGCTACATATCTCTAACTGCAAGGAATTCTGGGGACTACAGTACAGCTCTGTAACTGGGAGGTAGAAAAAACAGATTTGGTAAAGATAAAGGCTCTATATAAGAGGGCCTCTAGCCACTCCCACCAACTCATTTCCTGTTATTCTTTGCCTCATTTAGTGTGTTCCAGCCATTTTGGCCTTCTTGCTGATCTTTAAATATACCCAGCCAAGGTCCTGCCTCAGAGCCTTTGTATCTGAAAAGCTATCTAGCTGGTCACTAGGTACACACACAGCTTGCCCCCTAACTTCACTCTGCTCCAAACCACCTCTCGGGAGGATTTCCCTGACCACCTCCACCCATCTAAAAGAGCACCCTGTCATTCTAGTCTCTTACTCTGTTTTTTTCCCCCCCTCTATGACATTCATCACTACCTGACATTATAATGTATATTTGTTTATTCAATTTTTATCTGTTTCCCCCACTAGGGTGTAAGCTCCTAAAGTCAGAGACTTCTGTCTGTTTTGTTCATTGCTGTATTTGGAGCATCCAGAACATTGCCCAATGCATAACAAAACACTGAGTACGCATTTTATTGAATGAACTATGTTTCTTAATAAGGACTTCAAATACGTGTAAACACCGCAGTGGCTCTATCTTCTGAGCACGGGCCAGGATACCCAGTCTCTTAAATCTCTCTCCTGCATTCCACTCCTTCATCCCACTACCTCCTCTCCATCTTGAATTGAAGTCTCATTTCAAGGATCTTCTCTTTTCTCAAAACACCAGCTGCCCCGTGTTCCATCATGCCTCCTGCGTAGCTCCTGCCTGTGTGGGCAACAACTGCTTATACATCTGTCCCCGCCACGGAGCTCTGAATTCCTCCTGGGCGGGGCTGTGTGTTATTCAACTGCGTGTCCTTGTTGCTTTAGTTAGTGTCTGGCATATGGTAGAATCTTAACAAATATCTGCTTGTCAGGACTGTTCCATGGTTTTGAAGACTTCTTGCTTCAGGAAAACTTATCAAGAGAAAAAAAATATATCCACTCAAACTTCCCTACGCAGTTTTCGTAAGAATTTGGCAAAACATTTTTCCTCCCAACTCCTTCTGAATTATAAGAATGCAAATAAAATTATTCCTTGAATCATGTATAATCCGTGCAAAGGCTATTAGAGCTGGATTATTGGTTTTAAATAAGTCACTATGATACAGTAATATAATATAGTCTTAATGTGTTGCTATATATGTACATGGTTGTATTTTGAGATCCCTTGAATAATGGATGTACCCATCCATAGTTTGGCTATTGTTGATAATGCTGCTATAAACGTCAGGGTGCATGTACCCCACATCCTATTTATGTCATTTTATAGAATTTAGAACATAATCTTATTTTAAGTGATTGTAGAGATTTTAGTATTTGCTAGTTTTTAACTCTGAATCATTTTGTTGTTGAATTCATGATCAGAGAAATCAGGCCTAATGGTAGCTTTATTGCTTTTTGGAAAAAAGATCCATTTCATACTAATATGCTTTTTGTAAAGATTTTATTTATTTTTTTGACAGAGAGAGAGAGCGTGAGCACAAGGAGACAGAGTGACAAGCAGAGGAAGAGGGAGAAGCAGGCTCCCCACTCAGCAGAGAGCCTGATGCAGGGCTCGATCCCAAAACCCTGAGATCATGACCTGAGCTGAAGACAGATGCTTAACCCGACTGAGACACCCAGGCACCCCTCATACTAATATGCTTTCTGACATAACTTTTAGAACTGTCTTATATAGAAAGAAATAGAGAGATTTCTTATAGTAAATGAATCATTAGGGAGATAAGTCATCCTGGAAATTACAAATAGTAACAATGAACCATTTGGTGATTAGGAAAATCAAATATTTTTCTTAACTAGAGAAGTCCTTTTTTGCATTCATCTTTCATATGTATAAAAAGTTTCCAAAAAATCTGGTAACATTTAGAAGAATGTAATCTTATCAGAGATACTTTCAATCTATAAAAAATAAAACATATTATCTATAAATCTAGGCTTTATGGATCCCCTATGTACATGTATATATTTTCTGTGATACATACACACATATATTCATACATATATGCGTATATATATACATAAGAATGTATATATAAGATATATATACAAAGTAATTCTGTGTGTGTATGTGCGTGTGTGTGTTTGTGTGTGTGTGTATCTTCATGTTTACTATGGTCAATGACCACGTCTCCCAGGAAAGGGAATCATGACTTTTAGAAGTTCTGTTCCACCATGTTATTTGCACTTTATGGATTGATTAGGTGTTTGGTCCTATCTTCCCCCATGCCAAAAGAGCAGGTTTAAGACATGGCAACCAAACTAGATGTGAATCCATAAAATGGATTCTATTCAGATCCTCAGCTAAAAATCAGTAATGTCTAAGCTATCACATCATGGTGAATATCAGCCATAGAAAATTAAGTCAACTGGGTATTACAATGTTAACATAGTTACCAATGAATATGAGTATAAGCTCATAAGAGCCAAATATAGCCTAAATTTCTCTGGGATCTTGGATAGGCTTCAACCCAATTGACTTGTCGATAATGAATACTATAGGGACTTCAGGTTTCAGGAAGTGAAGTGAGATACATGGTAAAATCCTATTAACTTTAGGTGAGGTAAGAGGAAAGATAGGATATGAAGACGCATTTTTCCTTTGAGGTTCCAGGTTCCACTACCATTCTAGAAGAGCTGTTAGATAAATCAGATTTTCCATTCTGCACAAATCCAGAAGGCATCATTTATAGAGAATACAAGTTATATTCCTTGAGTTGTGCAATTTTATAACTAGATCAATTTAACCAGTCTGGAAAAACTGATTACATTCATCAGTCCACAATGTGATTATAATGTGAGTTTATTCATTCATTAATTCAGTCCTTATTAATGACTGATGTAGTGGTGATGCTAAATGCCAAGTCACTGTCACTGTTTATTCTTGCAAGGGCTTCATATCATTACAGAAAACAAAATCAGTAACTATATCTTATTTTTAATTTATTTCTGTTTTATTTTTCTTTTGTGATGCAATACTGCACATTTCCATCAGGAATCTTTAAGGTTCTGCATTGAAAAATAATATTCCATCCAATATGTTGTAGGTTAGAGCTGTCAAAAAGAAAGAGCAGGAGGCAGCTGGCTGACTGGTTGGCTATTTTAGGCAGAGTCTCTTGGGGCTATAGTACCTGTATGAGGCTAACACAGGCCAGGTGTTTAGCTTTGCAGTTTGCTAAAATCAATTCTATCTGTTCACCCCAAGTGTGATCAAACTCTGGGGAAATTATTTGGACTAAAGTCACAAGACACGGATATGCAAACCAAGGTATGAATTTATTTGCATAGGTTGACATATTTGGCAGGATATGTATCATTGATCAGGGTAATACACTAAGGAAACTGAGTTAGAGATGAAAAGGTTGCTCGTGAGCTCATCCTTAGAATAAAAGAAGTTAGGGATTTTTAAAAAGTATTCCATTGAGCTAAACTAGCTGTTAAAATGATATTCTAAATGGCTTTATTAAGATATAATTCACGTAGCGTACAATTCACCCTTTTAAATTGTACAATGTTTTTAGTATATTCATAGTGTCACACAACCATCACCCCCATCTAATTTTTAGAACATTTTCATCATCCCAAAAAGAAATCCCATACCCATTTGCAGTCACTCCCCATTTTCTCCTTTCCCCTGCCCTATAGACAGCCCTAGGCAACCACTAATCTACTTTCCATCTCTATAGATTTGTGTATTCTGGACATTTTCTATCAATGGGATCTTATAATCTGTGATCTTTTGTGACTGACTTCTTTCACTTTACATGTTTTCAGAGCTTATCCATGCTGTAGCCTATATCAATACTTTTTTATTTCCAAATAAAATTCTGTTTTATGGATATATGTACTACAGTTGATGGGTTTTGGGGTCTTTCCTACTTTTTAGCTGCTATGAATAATGCTGTTATGAACATTTGTGTACAAGTCTTTGTATGGACGTATGTTTTAGTTTCTCTTGGATATATACCTAGGGTGTAATTGCTTGGTTATATAATAACTCCATGTTTAACCTTTTGGGGACATGCCAAGCTGCTTTCCAAAGGAGCTGCACCATCTTTAATTCCCTTTGGCAGCTATGAACATTCCATTCTCTCCACATACTTGCAAGGATCTGTTTTCTGTTGTATAACGATAGACATCCTAATGGGTATGAGGTAGTATCTCATTGTGGTTTTGGTTTGCATTTCCTTTGTGGCTAATGATATTGAATAACTTTTCATGTGCTTGTTGACCATTTGTATTTCTTTGGAGGAATGTCTATTCAGATCCTTTGCCTGTTTTTAATTAGAACACATGTAAGTTTTTTATTGACAAGTAATATTACATGGTATAGATATACCACATTATATGTATCCACTCGATGGCTGAAGAGTACTATAAGATAATTTTTGTGTTTTTATGGAGAATGTTGGTGATCTCAGTGGACGGGGAAGGGGAAAAATTTGGACTAGGGAAACTAACTTGATTTATGGGCCTGACTCAGAAAAAAAGTAATAGTGTTTAAAAGAATGGGCAAATTTCATTCCAGAGAGCTAACATCTTTAAGGTGGGAGGAAGGTAGAGCAGACTTAGAAGTGAATGAGGCAGGGCAGTCAGTCTCTAGATAGTGGTTATATTTGAAGGCACATGCTAGTTGCAGTCTCTTCCCAGGAGGCCCATCCAATTTAGAGCTGGACTCCACCCAGTTACCAGAAAAAGTTGCACCTAAAAAAGTTGCCACCTAAAGGGGCAGCCCACTGCCATTGGAGAAAAAGGGCTTGCAAGAGCTAAGGAGGGTCAGGGTCTCAGACAAGCATGTTGGAGTAGCAACAAATGAAGCTTTAGTGAGAAAGTGGAAACTCAATGAGGTTATTTCCGTATGCCCACCAGCTGCAGGATGTGAGTCTACAGCCTCTCTTGGTCAGAACTGGCTTGGGGACTGAAAAGTTTGAGGACATGTAGGGGAAAACCTGAGGTAACATGGACATCCAAACCTCTGCAGTCAAAAGATATATTCGACACTAGCTTATTTGTCTATTTATTATGTTTGTTTGTTTGTTTGTTTTTATTAGAAGAACGTACTAACTCCTCCTTTGGAGTCTTTCTTCCAGCATTAGATTGGTGAGCCTTTGATCTAATACCAAGTGAAATGGTTAATTTGTGTTTAGGGGTCATACTGTATGGGAAAAAAGTACATTTAACTACCAGAATCATCCCCAGCTTGCTAAGAAGACCCCATTATCAGGGCCCCCTGAGGGAACAGCAGGTTTTTGGCTTCCAGGTCAAATGCAAAATGGTGGACTGTCATGCCAAATGCATACTATATGCATTGTTATTTCTGTATTTCTCTCACTACCTCTCCCCAATACTGTGCATTTATATTGACATAAGTTAAATGTGTGTATGAACTTTTGGCACTCTACTGCTTTCTTTGTATTGGTTATATTCTAATCCCTTTCCCTGATGTTACACCCTATATAAATTGAGAGAACCAACTCTGGAGACCCATTGCTATTTTGGTCAATGAAATTTTTAATAGAGACTTCGGATAGACCATAACCTCACTGGCGAATATTTTATTCAGAACTTGGCAATATTGTTTTTTTGTATCTGCTGTGTGCTAGGGACTGTGCCAGGCGCTAAACGTAAACCAAGAACAAATTCGTATCCCCAAAGAAATCACAGTCTAAGAGTGGTAGTAAAGAGGCAGACAAGTAAATAAGCAATGAAATCCCCGGCGATGAACAGGTAGGTGCTTTATGAACACAAAGTAGAAGTACTTAACTCAATCCCAGGGACTCAAATAGCCTTCCAGAGAAATGGCTTTACCTGAGACTTGAAAGTTAAAGAGGTCTGAGCCAAATGAAGGAACGAAGGGGGTAGGTATGGGGTGGCAAATCATGCCAGAGGGAACAACTTGCAAGAAAGCACTTGGTACATGTAAGCACTCGATACACTTAAAATACAGTTAAGGGACTATATGAAGCACTTGATAGAATGTATCAAGCAGTCAATCAGATTCTCTTTCCTGGAAAGTTTGAATGTAATGTGTGCAGAGAAAAAGAAGGTTCAGGTAATAATGGTGTGAGCAGAGAGGCAGAAAAAAAGTATTCAGAAGACTGTTCAGAGGCTGCAGAAAGAGAAGCAAGAGCAGATGGCTGCTTCTAAAGGGATAGTGTGACTGACCAAGTCACCAGAGAATTTCTCACCGGGCCATAAGCATCACTGTGGATCATGGGTCTGCTGCTGTATCCTGAGCAATATATAAAGTTTTCCCTTGCAGCTATTATAAGAGCCTATAAGGACTCTTCTGTTGTGGAGACAAACCCAATTTGAAAATAATTAACCAGTGTAAAATTCAATGGCGGAACTTGAATTCAAGGATGACTGAATGTAATGGTTTATATTATATCACCAGAAAAAGAACTGCTTCACTTTCTCTCCATCCTCCAGCTCTGCTTTCCTTTCCTTTGTCTTCGTGTCTCCCTCATACAATCTGTCTGCAAATGGTGCCTATTAACAGCTGGAGTTTTACACTTTACTAGCCAGGGGACTCCATCTTTCCCAAGAGTTCCAGCAATAGTTTGGGTCTTGCACCCATCCATGAACCAATTAACTGTGGCCAGGGACAGGTGGTTTTCCTATCACTCCATCCTAAGTCACAGTACCCCGGGGTCAGGGTCTGCCCCACCTAATCACATGGACTGAGAGTATTGGGCTCTTCAATGGAAAATTGAGATGCAATCATCAGCAAGGGGTGAATGGATGCCAAGAGGATAGAAACAGCAGGTGTCTTCCCTAGACAGTTCCCTGTGCACCCTTATTTCCCTTTAAACAAGTTGTCAGCAGCTGAGGTGAACTGAGCACGATTTCTGTTCCTTGTAGCCTAAAAGTACCTAGCAGAAATAATCATTTGAAAAACAGTCCTGTATGAAATAGACTTTCACATGTATGTCATGCAGTTTTGTGTTTTTTTTTAAAGATTTTATTTATTTGACAGAGAGAGAGACAGCGAGAGAGGGAACACAAGCAGGGCGAGTGGGAGAGGGAGAAGCAGGCTTCCCGCGGAGCAGGGAGCCCGATGCGGGGCTCGATTCCAGGACCCTGGGACTAGGACCTGAGCCGAAGGCAGACGCTTCACGACGGAGCCACCAAGGCGCCCCATGTCATGCAGTTTTTAAGTAGAAGGTGAGGGTTATCTGCAAGTGTATATGGCTGAAATGGCCAAAGGTAAAAACCAGATGCTTCCACATCGCATACCCATGACAACAGAGCCTAAAGCCGTTTAGGACTCCTCCTCATCTTATGAGTTAGCTAGAAATCTTTTGTTCTGAAATGATTACTCTGTCTTCTCTCACTTTAGAGTAATTGATTTTAAAATGCCTGGCACAACAGCTGGAGCAGAGTCAGTTCTTTAAAAAATTGTTTGCCTTAAATTCCACAAATGTTAACAATCAACAGGCGATGTGCTAAGTTTGATAATAGAAAATAGTGTAATACAGGGGCGCCTGGCTGGCTCAGTCAGAGGAGCATGCAACTCCTGATCTCGGGGTCATGAGTTCGAGCCCCACATTGGGAGGTAGCGATTACTAAAATAAATAAATAAATAAACTTAGAAAAATAAAATAAAATAGTATAATACAAAGACTTGGTACTCATGGAACTCTGAGTTTATTAAGGAGACAAAAGACAAAAACACAAATTATAGTACCATGTTTTATTAACTATAACAAAGATTGATACTTGATACAGGCATATCACAGAGGAGGAAATAATTAAATATGAGAATGGGTGGTTTTGGCAAGTGTTCCTGAAGGAGGTGAAAACTAAACTGAATTTTGACAGGTGAATAGGAATTTGATACGGGGCTATGAGGAAAGGGCATTTCGGGGGAGCACAAATAAAAGGGGGCACAAATAAAAGCAAAGTCGTTTGTGTTGTAGAACAATATACTAGTGTGTTCTAGAAACTATTACAGGAATAGAAAATGTGAGGTTAGGGAGCAGTAAGAGATGATGCCAATAGGACAAGCAGGGATTTGAGTTTCTCTTATCCAATCAATTGAACAAGACTAGTTTAAGATACTCGAGATAGAGACAATCTAAACATTTGGCAAGAGGATAGTGACTAAATTTACGATGGAATACTAAGTATGCAAAAAATGATGCTGCAGAAGGCTATTACTATCAGAAGAGGGGGAACAGGAAGAGGTGGTTGGGAAGGGAGGGAGGGAAGGGGGGAGGAAGAGAAGAAAGAAAGAGGGGAGGGAGGAAAATAAGTAGGAACTTGACTTATATGGCTTGCTATGGTCTTCCAAAAATCCAAATGCAGTCAGGTAACATCAAAACGGACCTGAATATGGTTCAGTGTTTCTATACTGATTCTCTGTGAAAGACACTGCTAAGGGATGATCCCAGAGCTGACCTTCCTTCTCTCTTACTGACAGAACCTCAGTTTTGATTGGGGCACCAGGATGGTCTAGCCTAAAAAAAAAGTCAAGGCAAGCCCATTCCTCCTCCCTACATGCTCATTTTCAGAGCCCCCTGGGTGATTTGGTGACCGAATTCTGGCCAAATACTTGGGACTAGGAGAGTGGGTTCTGGAAAATAATTTTTCTTGCATGAAAAAAAAAATAGATGTTCCCTTTCCCACAGGAATTCTTTTCTTTCTGCTGTAGAGGAGGGAAAAAAATCTTTTCCCTCTACCCTCCTAACTTCTCCAGCTGAGGCCCTACAAATAGACAGACAAAGACAAATTAACAAGGGAAAAGGAAACAGAGTTTACTTGCATGTGCACGATGCACAGATGGGGTAGAAACTCAGTGGTGCATAACTCAAACTGCTGGGCTTATCTTAACAAAGAAGAATAAGTTTATAGAGAAGTGACAAGACAAAGGAAAAGGGAGTATAGGCTTTTAGGGACAGCAAACTGTGGGAAGGTAAATATATGAGGGAAACCTAATGAAAGACCAGGGTTATTTTAGTAAGATTTGTCAGCAGACCCATCTTCGGGTGGGCTCTCCAACTTCTTCATGGCCATAAAACTTCCCCAGGAAAGGGGGTTTATGCCAATCCTCATTTCTCAGAAGTTTGCTTTTTGTCAGATCAGGAAAGGTCCAGGAAGGCTTTTTTTCTGCATCTGTTGATTCCCATTGGCCTCCAGCTCAAAATAATCCTTATTGCCAAAGGGGCATATTCTGTAGTGGCATATTCAGATCCCCTACATTGTTCTGAATGTATTTTGTAATGATAGAATTTTTGTAGTGATGGCAGCCTTCTTGTAGCCATGCAGTGGTAAGTCTATTTAGAGTCCAGTACTGGGCAGAATGCAGGATATAAAAGAAATAGAAGTTACGGTCCCTGAGACCAAAATGTCTATAATCCAGGGTGTCAAGGCAGGTACACATGAATTAAAAGAGAACAATCAGAAAACAGCTTACAGTGTTACGCAGTGCCAACTAACATAGCAATGATGGCAGCCCTCCAGAGTCTACTGTTGGTAACTCTGTCCTGCCAGTGCTTCTTGCCAATCCAGCTAAACTGATTAAGTTTTTAGGAAAGATGTGACATTTAGAGAAGATTCTAGTCTCAAATTCTTATCTTTTTAGAATATATTGCTGCCCCTGGTTAAACACAACTAACAGCTTTCACTCAAAAAGGAAATATACTATCAGATAAGCATTGGGCTAGACATTGGGCTTCAATCTTAGGAAAGGCACTTTTAGCTGTTGGATATCATGAAGGTCATTTAAACATCTGGGATTTGGGTTCCTGACATGTAAATTGAAGATAATGATCCATTCAACAAATATTTCCTGAGCACTTAGTAAGTTTTGGAAACTATTTTAGGTGCTAAGGATATAGAAGTAAACTAGAGACAAAGTCCCTGTCCTCATAGATAGTAGATATCAATAAACAAATATATACTCTATCAGGATGCAGTAGTAAGCCCAGTGGAAAAACATAAAGGGGGGGAGGGGCAGGTAAGAAGGGTGAAATGATGGCAGGTTAGTGGGGAGGGGAGCTGCACTTTTACATAGAATGGTCAAGAGCATCTCTTTGATAAGAAGCTTGGATTTCCTTCCGTGTGTGTGTTCGTGCACATATGCTCATGCACGCGTGTGTAGGGGGGTAGGGGGGCGGAGCTTAGGGGAGGAAGTCAGATGACTGAAAATATGTAAAAAGTGCTTGGTAGGGGCGCCTGGGTGGCTCAGTTGTTAAGCGTCTGCCTTCAGCTCAGGTCATGATCCCAAGGTCCTGGGATCGAGTCCCACATCGGGCTCCCTGCTCGGCAGGAAGCCTGCTTCTCCCTCTCCCACTCCCCCTGCTTGTGTTCCTGCTCTCGCTATCTCTCTCTCTGTCAAATAAATAAATAAAATATTTTAAAAAAAAAGTGCTTGGTAAATTACTGGGCACTATGCGAGCATAAGATGTTATTATCATTGTTATTATTGCAGGGGAAGTCTAAGCTCCTTAGTTTGACACTTAAGATCCTGAGCAACACAATCTTCCAATCTACCTTTCTAGTTTTATATCCACTCTCCTGGATAAATCTAGCTTCCAAATTTATCTAATTCACTTGGTAATTAATCATGTACCATCTCGTGTTGCTTCTCCTTTTATTTCTTCTGTTGAAATCCTTTATTATTCCACTTTTCATAAATTCTGTGTCCCAATAAAATGATAAACTTTTCTATATCAGAGTGCTTCTATAAATGCCTTGAGCATAAAAGGTGTTCAATAATTTTTACTCATTTTGTTTGACATACTGGTTTAATGTTTTTCATCACTTTGAAAACTATCACTCAGTTTGGAATTTGATGTCATATTCAATTTTGCATCAGTTTTGACTTGCCTTATTTATCCTGGAACAGTGTACTCTTTGAGAAGCAGAATTTTGAAAAATTCTGTATTGCTAAAGAGAGCCTTTAATAGTGGTTAGGACTTCCCTTAAGGATTACCTCAGTGTCATTCAGACCAGTAAGCCTGCCCTAATCCTATATGTCCTTTTCATGACCATATTCTTATGGATCTTCATGGCCTTTTCATGTTCTTGGGGTGTTTCTTGCCACTGCACATTTGTTATGGTCCCTTGAATGACTTTCAAGTGAATTTTTCCATTGAAAGAACGTCCCCGCAGTCTGAGAAATCAAGAGAAGAGAGGGATGAGTAAGGCATAGTAGAAACTATAGGATAAGTACTAAGTGAGTTTTTGGTAGGCATAATAATGATCCTCAAAAAATATCTACATCCTAATCCCTGGGACCTATGAATATGTTACTATACATGACAAAAGTGCCTTTGCAGATGTGATTAAGTGAAGGATCTTGTGATGGAGAGATTATTCTGAATTATCGGGGTTGACCGAAAGTAATCACAATGGTCCTTCTTAAAGGGGTGCAGACGGATCAGAATAAAAGGAGGTAAGACAATAGAAATCAAGATCTGAGTGATGTGGGCACAAGCCAAGGAATGTAGGCTGCCTCTAGAAGCTGGGAACGATAAGGAAGGAAAAGATTATCCCCTCAGTGCCTCCAGAAGGAATGCATAGCCCCGCTGATCCTTTGATTTTAGCCCTGTAAGACCTATCTTTCAGGCTTTAGACCTCCAGAACTGTAAGATGATACATTTGTGCTATATTAAGCCACTACATTTGTGGTAATTTGTTACAGCAGCAGCAGGAACTAAGACAGTGGTTTAGTAAAAACAACTCCTGAACTAGAAATCTGTCACAGTCTAGCCCCTACTGCCTGCATATTAATTGTTAATCTCAGGAAAATCACTCTACCTCAGTTTTCTTTCCTGTAACATGAAATTATTCCTGCCTTACAGTGTTGTTATGAAGACAGATAAAATCGTCTATGCGAGCACTTTGTAAAGTGTTTTGTGTTACACAAATGTTAGGTGTAAAACTTTGACCAAGCTTTTCTTAACGAGGGTGAGAACCAGAAGAAAAACACCTGTCCTTGGTGCACCAATACCTTAAATAAGAAAACATAAAGCATAACCACCATAAAAACATAACTGCCCTTGTTTGGGAAGGGGCCTACTGCAGGGATGGTCACTCAGCACACTTGTCACAACCTTCTCTCCATCAACCAAATTGAACATGATGAACTGATTACTGCATCGTTTGACCAAGAGCCAAGGCACAGACTTAGAGTCCTTCTTAACCCACCTTCAGAAAGTTGCTCTCAATCAACTAGAGCTGGCATGAAATAATTTATTTGAAAACCCTGGCCTGGCAGTTTAGAAAGTGGTCCCTTGGCCAGCGGCATAGACAGCACCGTGAGCCTCTTAGAAATGCAGATCCGCATGCCCACACAAGACCTACTGAATCAGAATCCACATTTCAACAAGATCCTTGGGTGAGTCCTGTGCACTGGTTGAGAGGATATGTTTTGGAGTGGTTTTAATCCCAGGCGTGCAGGTTACTACGGTGTGTCCTCAAGCAAAGTGTCTAAATCATGAAAGCCCGTTTTTTTTTTTTTTTTGCAGTGGAGAATAGCAACCCCCTCACTGAGTTGTTGTGGGAATTAGAGAAGGCCACGTATAAGGCATTTTGCAAAGTGCCTGCCAACAATATTCAGTTAATAATAGTTCTTTTCATTGTATCATTTGCACCATCTACAGCTGCTAACCGTATTACACATCCATTTAGTATTACTGAAGCCACTCAGCAGGGACAATTTGCAAAGCCATCCACGCCCATGGATGGAGGGGGGGGGGGAGGATGGACAAGAAAACTGTCCGCAGTGCCATCTCCAAATACGCAGGACACTGTACATTTTGCAACACATACTAAACGTCGGGGGGTTCCTTGCGTTCAGATCTTCACTGCACGTGGCTTTATTAGAAACCTTCTGCTAGAGTCTAGACACAGCCATGGAGTCTGGTGACCTGTGGGAAGGAGCAAGGGCCGGCGTTCCTGCTGAGTAGCTCTCGGCCCCAGTCCTCTACCGTAATCTCTTTCTTAACTTTCCATCTGCCTCTGGTCACCTTGCAGCAGAACCGTAACCTTTCGGCCCCTACCCAGCTACGCCCCTGGCGCGCAGCAAGTCGCCGCTGCAAAGCCTCCCGGGGGACCTGGAAGGCTGGGCTGGGGTGCGGCGGGGGCGGAGCTCGGCGTCCTGCTGCCGCCGCCGCCGCCTCCACCGCCGCCGCCGCCGCCTGCGAAGCTGCAGCCCCTTCCTCCGAGGCTCTGGCCGGGCGCCGCTGCCCTACGTGGACAGGTGGGCGCATCCCGGGCCTGACGGATGAGCGGTCGGGCACGTGAACTCCCACCTCCAATTTGGCTCCGTGCGGGGCCGCGGCGGCGGCGGCTGCAGACCGGCGGTGGGGGCGGCCCCCGCGGTCTCCGCCCGGCTCCTGCGCGCCGCCTCTGCTCTTTGCATAGTAATTTCAGTTCCTGCAAGCACCCAGCTCGCTCCCGGAGCGGGTCTGAAAAGGACCGCCGCTCCAGAGCCCGCCGGAGCCATTCGTGTGGCGCCGAGAGCCGCTGCTTGGGATATGCGACGGGAAAACCCCGCCACAGCGCAGGCAGTGGCCCCGCCGCGCCGGGGAGGACCGGGCGACAGCAGGTAGGCGACCGGCAGCCGCGGGAGGAGACGCCCCCCCCCCCCCCCCCCCGCGCCACCTCTGCCCAGCGTCCAACCCGTGGGACCGGAGCTTTGCGGTGTGCTCCGTCCTGACGGGGGCTGGGTTCGGTCCCACATTTTGCCCGGTGATCGTTTGCCTGTTGCTCTTGTCCCCATCCCATCCTGCGCTCCGGGAGGGGCCGTCTTTCTCGCAGGTGATGAATTTCTCTGCAAGGTCATTGCTCCCTTAGGCTCTGGCTTTGAAGGTAAATGGGAGAAGATGCGTGTTCTCGTTCTTGGGCGGGGGGTTTATAAGCAATCGGGTCTGCACACTGTGAATATCCAAATAGATGTGTGTGTGTGTGTCTGTCTGTGTGTCTGTCTGGTAATACTATACTTGCATTTTTCTCATTTTCCCATGCTTATTCTCTTTAGGGTCAAAACACTATAGTTGCGTGTGTGTGTGTATACACGCACACATTTACATATATAGTTTTTCTTGAAATAGGTGGAGAGAGAAGGAGGGCAGGCAGAGGTTGATAAAGGGAAATCATTGTAGAGACCAGTTCAGTATCTAGAGGTGAACTTTGGAACCACATTAAATCAGGGTAGAGACTAGAGGCTATAAATCGTTCTTTGGAGATGGATTTTAGAAAAGATCCGAACAGTGCCAGCCAATACACACAACAGATTTTCATCCTATCCAGGCAGATCTAAAAGATATACCCAAAATTTCAGACGCAACAATGGACAATGGATGGGGGGGGTGCAGGGGAAGGGGGGGCACTTGGGCAATGGGAAGTGAATTTTGGGTGGTGGGAAGGCAGCAAATCGCTGTTGGATTTAAAGGGCCTCCTGAAGAAGCATTGGGAGAAATCTCTGCTTGAAGTGTAGGCAGTTCAAGGTTAAGATGATGTGAATGTCCAGAAACCAGGGGAGGCAGTGGGGAAAAGGCAAGAGTTTAGAGGAGGAGGGGAGAAAGAAGCTCAGAGTCACCAAGAAGCAACTCCCTTTTATTAAGGTATCTTCTTCCAGTTAAAGCAATACCTGGATACGGCTCATCTGAATATTTTTCACAACACGTTTGTTAAAGAACCATCGGTCCATATTTTCATTTTATTTTTATGAGGAATCTGGGTCATGATGGGACTGAAAGAAACAGAAGTGTTTACAACACCAGCAAGATTTGGAGAGAGAGTTGATTAAGGCTTAGCTTCATGAAATATTTACACATCTCTTGCGTGGGCTTTTGTTTGCTCTTGTTGGTGCGGCTGCATATTTTACTTTGATAATGCTTTCAGTGTACTTCTCTCGAATGTGCTTATTTTCCAGTTATAAACTATTCTTTCTTTTCCATTGTGTTCACCACTGGCCTGCCCTGAGTCTGGGAATAAAGACACATGAGTCACAGCATAAAGAAGAAAATCTGCTCTGTGGCTCTCTGCGAACGACAGGAGTTTGTATTAGAGAATGTTCTTTAAATAGAATCACAAAGAGCACTTTTCAAGTTTTTATGTGTTGGTGGGGGGGAGGAAATGGGTTGTTGATTCATAAACAGGAAAAAAAATAGTAATTGCCATTGCAGGTCTAGATGTTATATCTCTGGGATTTATTTTGGAAACAGAGCAGAGGAACTCATGGTGATCCACGAGAGTATGTTGTGTTGTGGTGAGGCTTCACCTAATTACTAACTAGACTTTTATGAAAATGATGAGGGCAAAATCAGAAGTGCAGAGCTTCGCGTGGGAAGTGGAGGCCTGAAGCATGACCTGAATCAGATCCATCTCAATTGGAGGTCGGGGTGGGGTCCAACAAGCTGTTTTGAAATTTGGGTGTTTTTTAACTGCCTCAACACACTTGCCTTAATTATTTGAGCCTGCGACATTTTCTTGATTGTGCCTCCGATATACTTAAAAGAATATATTAGACACAGCTCTCCTTCACTGTATGAATTTCCAGTCAGAAAATCTACAGCGGATGAGGAAGCATGAAAATATCAGTCATGGAATCCCAAATCCTAAAAGAGTGGCCTCCAAGATTCAGGACACACAATTCCAGCCCCAGCTCACACTTGAGTTCCTTCGGTGGTAACAGTTTCTGCCCTGGATGCGCTCGCTCATTCATTGATTCATTCATGCATCCAACATTTGTTTATCCAGAACTCACCATGGTCCTAGACTGTGGAACAGAAGAGTGAGCAAGACACAGCCCCTGCTGGTAAAACTTGGGAAGCAGGGAGCACCAGCTAGTTAAGTGCTCTGACAAGGCCTGCACAGGGTGCTTTGGAAGCCAGGTTGTGGAGGTAGAGAGGACAAGGACAGCGTCTGGAAACCTGAAGGACAAGAGGAACTAGTCTGGTAAAGAGGAGAGAGAGGAGCAATCCTGGTACAGGGACCAAAGGATGAAGAGGCCCAAGAATAACAAGTAGCTCTAGGTGGGTGAAAAACTGCTAGTAGACAAAGATGGAAAGATGAGGCTGAAAGGAAGCTGATTGACCCTCAAACTGAAGTCCGGTAAAGCCTCTAACTCATCTGGTCAGTAAACCGTTTGACCTGGGTAAGTTAGGTACACGCATTTATATGGAGGCGCTATGTTGTTCACATCACCTAACTTTATACCCTTCAAATATCTAGAAACCCATTTATTAATTTGTAATAACCTGATTAAAAGGGAGACGAGCCCTTAAAGAAGTCATAATTCTCTGTGCCTCACTTTCTTCATCCACGAAATGTCTACTACCTACTTTGCTTATTGTGAAAATAAAAGGGAGTGAGAGAATGGAGAGTGGAGTTTTATAGAAATGCAGAGGATCTTATTTTTATGATAACAGTGCTCAGGGCAAAAAGATGGAAAATACTGTTTATGCCAAGGATTTAATTGTCCCAGATGACTCCAAAAGGTGCAAGTATCATGGTCTGAAAAACTGAACTAAAAAAAAAAAGTAACTGAGAAACATGTGGTAAAGAGAGCCAAAAGGTCTCATACAATTTTAAATTATGTTTTAAGTGAGGGAAATACATACAGTGGTCCCATAGTAATCAGCGCCCTTCTAGAACTGGTCACAACCCATTGTGAAGTCAGTGTACTGGGTCTGATGGCATTTTTATTTTCAAAAAAATACAATAGAGTAAAGCAGAATAGAAGGATAAGTATAGTTCACAGAACTTTTACATTAAATATATATTTATTTATGGGTATATATACACATCGGACTATGATGTAGAATGTATATCTGATTATGCATCATGTTCCAAAAAGTCCAAAAGCTACTGCTCTAAGTGATGAAGAAGAGATGCTTCCAGTTTGCAAGACCCCAAGAGTCAACTGGAAGATCTGATACACAAACATTTACACAATATTCGAATAGCCAAACTGCCTTGAGAAAGGCAAGGCTTTATGACTTACCAGTAATTCATGGCAGTAAAGTCAGGTGAGAAGACCTTGTGGACTGCATTCATCTAGAAAGGCTGATGAATGGATCTGGATGGGCCATGAGGAAGGGGTGGTGGTATAGAAGGAGGAAGTAAAAAATGAGGTGGGGTAATATGAGCTTTATTTAAGAATCATTTAAAAAAGAAAAAATGAGTATCGAGTTGGGGGGAGACAATTGCAGCAGAATCTCTGTTTAGACTAAAATCTGACTCAAGAGTTGCTGTTTATTTTGTATCTAAGATTTCTTTTCCTAATACTACTGCTTTAAGGAAATCTAGACAGAATGGCCATCACATCATAAATCTGTCATTTCCTGCCTTTAAAAAAAAATCTCTTTTGCAATAATTTACTGGCTAGGCCTTGTTTCGATTGAATTTAATAAACAACTGAAATCACATGATACACCACACTGTAGCATGAGCATTTCATTTCTCAGAACACGAGTACCATCATCGGCTCAGAGGGACAAGGGTGATCAAGTGACTGTCTCGAATCGGGCAAACTTTTCTGTTCTCCTATAAGTCTCCTTTCCTGCGTGCCTGGTGGGTATAAAGCCCCGTGCTAGGAACCGACAGCTTCGTGAAGATGAAACAGACGACTAGGTACTCATCACCCCAAGAGGAAGGGCAGAACCTGGCAGATTTTATTTTTTGTTGCTCTATGACTTGTTCATCATTTTAGTTAAATATTTAAATATGATTGTATGCATTTTGAGAAGTTAACATCAGTGTGTTTTGCTGCAACCTGATAGCTGTTTCAAGGAGATAAAATCAGATGAGAAAGTCTTTACTGATGTTTTTTAAGGCGTTTGGTGGGCTTCTTTCAGCTCTTGCTGTCTTTCCTATGGAATCAAACAATGTTATGATATTGATACCCTTTTGAATAAAGTTATGCCTTTAACCAGAAGAAGAGCATCAGTTAAAATAGAGACTCAGGTGCCTAAATTAGTTGATTTGGAGTTGAGTCAATTATGGAGATTTCACTTTTTTATAAAGATGTCCTGGACTCCTCTTTCATCTTCCTTCTCCACATCAGAATGTTTAGATCAGTGATAAACCTAACTTTTTTGCATAAGAGTCAAGTCCAGAATAATAAAAACATTTAGAGGCTTCATTTGAATTGAAAAGACATTTATTGAATTTCATGGGGCAAAATGTAAATGTGCGTACCATTTAGATTACTTACTGTCTTGAATGCCAGTGAGAAAAATTTTCACAGCTTTTTATCTGGGCTTATTGGAGTTGGCAACACAATAACAGCTTTCTAATTTTTCATGTCTGTAATTAGATTGTCGGCTTTATTTTAAAACTAGCAGCATAATTGGGGCGGGCTGAATTATTATTACCAGGCAATATTAACTGACCCTTAGCTGGAAGGTTAAATGCTATGACCCATGGAATCTGAATCCGAATCTTGTGGTAGGGCTTAGCAATCTATTTTATGATGGTCCTAAAGTGATTCCAATAGCCAGGCTTGAACACCACTGTTTAGTCCTGCCTTTACTTACAGGGAAATAAAAAGATCACAGGTGAGTCCCAGATGAGTGAATAATTTGTCCTAATCATTGTTAGAGCTGGGGCTAAAATCTAGACCTCTTCTTTCTAATTCTCTACTGCTTTTCTGCTAAGGGGAGAAGGAACAGTGTCTGAAGAGAGGATTTGAATGTTCCAGAATGGTGGGGGGAAGGGAATCTGATTATTCCTGCAGCCCTTCCTCCCAAATTGAGAGTCAATGCAGTGAGCCTTTCTAAGTGACAGTGCAGTGATTTCTGTCCCAGGGGTCTGATGTGGCAGAAAAATGGTGGGCATCAGCTGTGTGATCAGAGGCAAGGCACTTTCTTGGCCTTACACACCAGATTCAATTTAAAAATGTTAATTCTTGGGTCTTAGACCCAGTGGCTACTCAAGCCAGTCCTAGAAAGATTGCTTTAGTCAGTAGTTACAGCTTGTGACACTTGCAGACCCAAGCAAACCCTGAAAAAAACTCAAGGCCAGAGAGTAAAAATTCCCAAAGTCACAGGCACTTCCAGGGACCTCGGTGCTCTTGCTAATTCAGTAACAGCTGGACAGAGAGTTCCCAGAGCTCCTTAAAAAATCACATTTGCGGGGCACCTGGGTGGCTTAGTGGGTTAAGCAGCTGCCTTCGGCTCAGGTTATGATCCCAGGGTCCTGGGATCGAGCCCTGCATCGGGCTCCCTGCTCAGCAGAGAGCCTGCTTCTCCCTCTCCCTCTGCCTGCCACTCTGCCTACTTGTGCTATCTCTGTCGAATAAATAAATAAATGATATCTTTAAAAAAAAAAATCACATTTGCATCTACTAATTTTCTGGAGAAAAGGAGTTGCAGAGGATCCTTTTTTAGCCTGAATTGCAAATGGTCCAGCAAAGTGGGAGATCTGGTTTAGGGGGGAATAATCAAGATGTTTTATTGGGGATCAACTCTTGATTGTTTTTTCAGGATATTGATTCTAAATAACCTAAAATTAAAACAACCATATTAGGTCTATGGGAGACTCTTCTCTTCCTTTATAATGTACAACTTTGGATAAATTAAATGCTTGAGGGAGTTAAGCATTTGTGTTCCCTGTATTTTCTTAGTAATCAGAGCATCTTTTTTGTTTCAATTCTTGTTGACAGTTTGTCTAAAATGTAATAGTCTGTGCCTATGCATCTGCCTTAATAAGTACAATATGGCAGATATCATCAGGATTCAGAATTTTGCATCAGTTCCAGATTTTTATTCTGAATTATGGCCGTGTAGGACAGGGCTGCTGAATATAATAGAGAAATTTTTAGTTGTTTTCCTTCTTTTTTACTCTGATTTGTGAGTTTGCTTTCTCCTGATACACTTTTTTAAAACTGTTGTTCAAAAACGCAAGAGATACTTGATTCATTGTGGATTCCACTTTGTTGAATTTGGTCATTGCCTTTGCCATTACATTATTTTGGAATGCTCAGGCCTTCATCCTAAATTAGTTTCTCACTCCCCTCAAAACATGGTTTAAAGATCAATTATTTCAGCAACCCCTCCGTGATTCTTACGCCCTGTCTCTAACTATTTTCTTACACAAAGCATGAATTTTTAATTTATACTTAGTTACATTGTTTCCTAAGCATGCCTTTCTTTGAATCCTATAAATGAGTTTTCGTTGAAAAACGCAGGTAAAAATGAAGCGACTAGAATTTTAATGCTAATGAGAATTTTAAGCAGCGCTAAGGTTAATAAATGGATGTGCATTTCCCCTTGCATCCTTGAATGAGTCAAAATTGCTTATGACAAATGGGTGTGGAGGTTCGGTCTTGTTTCCATGTTGAACATGTTCTGAAAGCAGTCCGAGAACAGGAATCTGTCAATGTCAGGCTCAGGGGCTGAGCTCTCATTAAGTGAGTGAAAATGCCTATGCAGTCTCCTTTCACATGGGGATGAGTTCACGTCTATACATATAGATTCTCAGAGCAGAAGAATCCCTGGCTGCGAGCAGCTGAGAGACCTGAGGCACTTCACTTAACCTGTCCAGTCCTCGGGTTTGAAGATGTATGGACCAGATCAGAAATTAAAAGCTGGCAGTTTGTGGGCCCAGCAGGAAGATCATGTTTTATTTGGCTTGCAGGTATTTCTTTTTAATCAAGCCAATATTTAAAAATCAAGAGATATATTATACAAAATGAAACACTGATGCTTATTCTCTGGGTAGGAGCTAAATAACAGTATGAGCTCTCTCTTTATTTCACACCAGTCCCCACCACTCCCTACTGTCTCTCAACACTGAGGCTTCATATAAGTCACTTGTACTCAACAACTTCATTTAATAGGAATTGAGTTTGTGAAGTGTGCACTAGGTGTTTGCTCAGGATCATCGAGCCCTCCAGTGCTGTGACTGTGCTCAGGAAATTGATGGGACTCTACAAAGTAGAGAGATCACTGCATGAATGTAGTTAACTCCCATAAACTATAATGAGAGTCTAAAAAGCTTCCATCATCAAAATACGTGGATTCTGTGGAAGGCTAATGAATACAAACTGAGTTGACCCCATCTGTTAGTAAGAGAATAGTGAATTTTGTTTTTTTGTTGTTTGTTTGCTTATTTGGTTTTTACTGTCCCACATTTGGCAACAAGCAAACAAAATGAACCGTCTAAATAACAATCTACTTATTCTTTAACTTTTTTTTTTTTTAAGATTTTATTTATTTATTTGAGAGAGAGAGAATGAGAGACAGAGAGCATGAGAGGGAGGAGGGTCAGAGGGAGAAGCAGACTCCCTGCCGAGCAGGGAGCGCGATGCGGGACTCGATCCCGGGACTCCAGGATCATGACCTGAGCCGAAGGCAGTCGCTTAACCAACTGAGCCACCCAGGCACCCCTATTCTTTAACTTTTAACTTAACCAATAACTACAATTTTACATCAGATTGCTTTACATATTTTTATTTTTTACTTACTTTTTTAAAGATTTTATTTATTTATTTGATACAGAGAGAGAGCGCACAAGCAGGGGGAGTGGAAGAGGCAGAGGGAGAAGCGGGCTCCTCACTGAGCAGGGAGCCCGATGTGGGGCTCGATCCCAGGACCCCAGGATCATGACCTGAGCCCAAGGCAGATGCTTGACCGACTGAGCCACCTAGGCGCCCCTAAAGATTTTATTTAATTATTTGTTAGAGAGAGAGAGAGAAAGTGTGAGCGCGAGCGAGCGAGCACAAGCAGGGAGAGCAGTAGGCAGAGGGAGAAGGAGGCTCCATCCCGGGACCCTGGGGTCATGACCTGAGCCGAAGGCAGAATCTTAACCCACTGAGCCACCCAGGCGCCCCAGTGTATTTTGAAATGCACCATATCTTCATGTTATGTACAACTCTTTAGGTATGTACCAAACTTGCAGAGCCTCCTGGAAGCCCAAAGCATCTGTCAGTCTTTCAAGTAACGGTGCATTTCTCTTTAGTCGGCTTGGCAGTTGAGAACAAACTGTAGAAGTAGGATCAACTCGTCTCCTGGTTTGTGGCTCTGTACAGCTGAGAAATGCTCATCTAACGATGACAGTTGGCTGGGCTGTCAAGCCATCGCCCAGATCGCTGCACAGTCTGGCCTCTGGCTCGTGTGGATCTGCCCTGCTGGTACGCCTCACAAGGAGCTGACTGTGGCAGAGTTGATCTATTCATGTTGTAAATAGAAACAAATGCCCTTTGAGACAATAAGATGAAAAACTCAGGCAGAGCTCTAAAGGAGAGAAAGCTCTGAATTAATAGCTCTCTGAAATCTCATTCTTTCTCAACGACTGCCACTTTCCTTCCTCGTGCACACTTCGCTGCGTACCACCCCCTCATCGTGCCTCCTACCTCGCTTCTAAAAACATCCTCACATCTAATTATTAATCCCCAAGTGCCGGCGCTTCGGCAGCTTCACTCCGAGAAGACAGTGCTGAGAATAGTAGCAGGGGAAGCGAACAGAGGACACATGCTACCTCGACTCCACGCTTGCTTTGGACAGAGTGCATTTACTTGTAGGATGAGGTCCACGTCTGTAAGTGTTAGGCTTCCTGTCACCCAAAATGCATTGATAATATATAAAAGACCACAGGTGTTAAAATTCTTTAGGGATAAAGCTCATTTTTCCTTAGTGATTTTAAGTGACATAGATTTAGTTACACTGAAACGTTCCTGCTCGTATGAAGAATTCTCCTGTTCCCCTGGTGGTTATTTGGATGCTTAAAATTGTAATGATGAGTTTCTAAAGAGCATCCCTCTGGGGTTTGTGGCTTTTGAGTAGTGAGTCTAACTCTTGGGGAGGGATGATAAAAGTTCATGATGTGAGCTTGATGGATAGGGGATGTATCTGTTACTTCTGCTTTGCAAATGAAATAAAAGCATTCCTCAACCTGGAAATAGGAATTTATTTAGGAGATGAAGTATAGAATGTGAAAGGGGACTGGCTGAAGCTCTGATTTAAGGAAGACGGATGCTTGGATCACTTAATCCATTTGTATTGAGTACTTGATATATATGTTAGGCCCTGCACTATGTGCTGGGGGTTCAAAAATGAATAAAACATAGCCTGAACTCTCAAATAATTCCCAGACTCCTGGCCTACATAAACATATTAATAAATATGGCTCAGCAAAGTTAGATTGGGCTCTTTTCCTGGGAATTGCTTGGGAACTCCCCGACCAGCCTCACAAGCAGGCTTCTTTTTCTGTCCCAAACAGACACCCCCTGAACCTCTCTCTTCCTTCCTCTAGGCCCTAGCAATTCACTTACTTTCCGTTCCTCTTTGCAGCTTTGCCACCTGCTCACCACACCTGGGTTCCTTTCTTCCCAGCCAGGCCAGCTTGAAAACGAGAGGAAGCCTTTTCCCACACTATACTTCCTTAATGTCATCAAAAATAAAAATGTAGACATACGTACTTTCAACTTCATTCTGCTAAAAACAACTAAGAAACAGAGGGTAGCAAATGTGACCAAGATGGGGCAGGTGTAAGATGAAGAAAACTCCTAAGTTTCTGCTGGCAGCTAGTTTATATGCTATAGGAAATTTCCTGCCCAAGAGTATACCAGAACCTCAATATAACTTCATTCCCTCCCTTTTTCTTCTATTCAAGAAAACATCTACAAATGCAAGTGAGATAAATGAGAGTAACATTATTATAGAAATTACTTTATCTGGGCGCCTGGGTGGCTCAGATGGTTAAGCGTCTGCCTTCGGCTCAGGTCACGATCCCAGGGTCCTGGGATCGAGTCCCGCATAGGGCTCTCTGCTCCTTGGGAGCCTGCTTCTCCCTCTGCCTCTCTCTCTCTCTGTCTCTCATGAATAAATAAATAAAATCTTAAAAAAAAAAATAGAAATTACTTTATCATTGAGATTAGCGTAGCTGACATTAGAGAAAACTGCTGTAAACTAGTCTTTTAATAAATCACTTGCTGTCAGTGGTACTTTGCCATTGCTCATAAATGGTTTGTAATACTCTAGGGTATTTTAAGACAAGTTAAAGGCCACTGTTTTGGATTATTGCTTAGACTCTTGAGGGTCACCTCCACCCTTGGAAAATAATCTTGAATCAGATCATTATTGGGTAATGTGCCCATTTCGGGGTACTGAAAACACTTGGGTGTTTTCATAGTTGCTCCGTGAAATACCCCATGTCCTCGTGCTATCCTTTTTTTCTAAGGTGTGCTTATCCCTCTTCCCTGGTCTTCCTCTTCAGCGTGTTAAGACCCTGGAAGGTCAAGTGGTAATTCATGTCTCAGGAATGCCTGGTGAGTGATTTCACCTTTGTGTATTCACCCCTACTGAGAAGGGACCTTTCTTGTGGCATAGGGGAAATAAGAGAACAGGGCGGCACCTAGATTTCAGAACTAATGATGATAAGTGGAAAAGAACAAAAAACGAGCCAAACACATGGGGACGAGGAAGTAAAGTGGGGTACAGGGGGAGCACGAGACTAAGGGAACCACCCACCGCACTTTTCCCATCTTGGTTCTAGGGCATGAGAGAACCCTAGTACATTTCTCTTCATCCATCTGTGCTCCACTGTAAGGAAACGGGAGATGGAGAGACTACAGATCTGTATAATTAATGAATTCCAGCTCTTTCAAAACTGCATTCTTTAGGCTTTTTTGTTAATGACGTCCTGCTAAACCCATTTCTCATCTAGACCAATCTATGAGGTTTGTATGACTACTTCCCCCATTTCAGAGATGAGGAAACAGATTAGAAACTTGCCCAAGGTCCCTCAGATAGTAACCGACTGAGCTGTGTGCCCATTCAGTCGTCCAACTTCAAAGGTCACAGGCTTCACTACCGGGCCACACTGCAATGGTATTAACATTATTAATTATTATTACCACTGGGTCAAAAGAAGAGGAATAGGTTGGATTTTGTAGATGGATTTTTCCTAACTCGGATTGCATTTTGTGTTGCTGAAAAACCAAACTGAAAGCTTCTAAATCAGAAATAAGTCATTCTTTAAGCAAACAGAGTGAGTTCAAGGACAAACATTTTAGGGTCAAACTTTATAAATCATTGTATAGGCGGTTAGGTTGAAAAACAAAAATGTTTATC
Organism: Mirounga leonina; assembly: GCF_011800145.1. Lineage (NCBI taxonomy): Eukaryota > Metazoa > Chordata > Mammalia > Carnivora > Phocidae > Mirounga > Mirounga leonina. The sequence continues at coordinate 8,874,823 of NW_023270323.1, forward strand.
AAAATATCCAGGTGACACATATGTTCAGCAAACAACGTTTTTTTGTTTCTCAAGAGAAGAACCAAATACAAATCAGGGAATCACGTGCACACACACGTGCGCACACACACACACAGAACAAGAACAACGAAGCCTGTGCCTGTGTTTAGGCCGACCTATGGACTTTGGACTGAGACACTATTTATAGAACTAGTGTTTCCGTGATTGATGTTTTAATCATAGATACTCATTTACTTATGAAAGCTGAGCAATTCCTCATTATAGCTTGCAGCTAAGTGTTCTAGTTGCAAATTAAAGGCTGAAAAAAAAGGCAGTCTGTGTACAGAAAGCTCATTTGAGACAAGTTTCTTCTTAAAACTATATTTCTAATAATTAATGATACTTGACAGGAGGATGAATACATCATCTCTGTCCATTTTGAAGACGAAAATCCACTAATTGTTTTTAGATTTTTTTTTTTTTAAGATTTTATTTATTTATTTGAGAGAGAGAATGAGAGAGAGCTCATGAGAGGGAGGAGGGTCAGAGGGAGAAGCAGACTCCCCGCCGAGCAGGGAGCCCGATGCGGGACTTGATCCCGGGACTCCAGGATCATGACCTGAGCCGAAGGCAGTCGCCCAACCAACTGAGCCACCCAGGCGCCCAAAGATTTTATTTATTTATTTGAGAGAGAGAGAATGAGATAGAGAGAGCATGAGAGTGGGGAGGGTCAGAGGGAGAAGCAGGCTCCCTGCCGAGCAGGGAGCCCGATGCGGGACTCGATCCCGGGACTCCAGGATCATGACCTGAGCCGAAGGCAGTCGCTTAACCAACTGAGCCACCCAGGCGCCCCTCCACTAATTGTTTTTAAAGCCATGACTTCTGCCTTAATTTATTTTTAGTTCCTTAATAAGCAATTGATTTTTTTTTTTCCTAGTTTAAAAAAAGTAGGCAGAAGTCACCTACAGGCACCGGTCTTATTACTGGACTCTTGTCATCAACCTGGATGTTGTTACCACTTTGTGTGGTTGCAAAACCCAAATGCTTTGCTCCAGGGGATGGCAGGGGAAAGTGCACCAGTTTTCAAAATGCAGCTGATTTTGATCAGTGACCTATAAGATGATCTTAGAGAGTATATAGATTTACTTTTTATTTTAATAGTTATGAATTTGTTTTAGTATAAATATATTAAGACTACATTTAAAAGTATATTTTTAAAATACGCTGTATTTTGAAAACATACCATATACTAAAATATACCATATACATATACTAGGTATATTATATGCTACATGAAAAATATATTACTAGCACATCAAACATGTGCTAGTTTTACCAAAAACATTTACCATTTCTTAATTCATTAAGAATTAAGAATTAGGAATTCATTAACTATACCAGGCTAATATCTTCAACTAGTGCACCAGTTAAAGTCACTTGAAGAAAAAAGGTTAGGTCAAAAATAGTGTGGGTAAGAAGCACCATAAGGCAAAAATCATGAAAGTGGCACGCAAATGTCACAATCTGGGAAAGAGGTACTTGAAGTCATGTCATTGCCCAAGGCACCTCAGGTTTTCTCTAGAAATGAAATGCTTAGTCCAGAAATTCTTAAGAACAATTCTCGTTTTAATGTTCGAGTTTTTAGAAACGGTCTTTCATTTTTTTTTTCCTTCTATCTTTGGCCTGTTTTCTGCATTTGGGGTCTCTTCAGCCTTTTCTGGAACTTGGAGATGCCCTTCTTATCCCCCCCTCTCCATCACCACCAAGAACTTACGCATTCATTTATTTACACATGTATTCATGGAACAAACAGCCTGTGGAGACTTTCTGTAGTAGGTGTTGTAGACATGCAAGAAAGCTAGAGGTCTGTCTTCTCGGACTTCTGTATTAAATGAGTCTGCATGTCTGTGATTCCCATTGAAGTTACAGTCGTTGGAGCCCTGGACTTCTGCCATAATCTTTTCTTTGTACTTCCTAAACGACTAAGAGATCTTCATTGGAAAGCCCCTTCATTGATAAAACACATTGTCAAAGCTCATATTACAAATCTAAAATGTGCGGTGCAACTCCTGAATGGAATTATACATGAGAATGGACTAAAGGGGTTTGTACATTATCGATAGATAGATAGAAAGGTCTAATTCGGGCGTCTGGGTGGCTCGGTTGGTTAAGCGACTGCCTTCGGCTCAGGTCATGATCCTGGAGTCCCTGGATCGAGTCCCGCGTCGGGCTCCCTGCTCAGCGGGGAGTCTGCTTCTCCCTCTGACCCTCCCCCCTCTCATGTGCTCTCTCTCATTCTCTCTCTCAAATAAATAAATAAAATCTTTAAAAAAAAAAAAGAAAGGTCTAATTCTTGGGCTATTTTGAATACAAAGGGAAAAAATAGTACTGTCAAGATTTTTGAGTACAGAATAATGCATCTTTGGTCACTTAGAAATTCTTACAAGTTTGAAATGAAAATACTTTAGCATTTGTCTTTTTTTATATATATATCCGTTACATTGAGGGAGGAGCTGCGTTTCAATGACATTTGTTGTTTTTCTATATAATTTACCCCTAAACAAGTGGCTAAGGTCTAAGTATTATTATGACTACTTTTTCCTGGGAATTTGTACTTGAGAAACGTTGTGAAAATGTTGTAAAGCGCCTGGATGTGGTGAGTATAAATTGTCTCCACTACCTATGTAATGTCAGTAGAGCTGTTTTATGCTTGCCAGCAATTCATAAGATTTTTCTATACTGGTGAAAAGGATATAGCTGTGGTTTCCTGCCGAAGTTTCTATATAATAGTGAGAAAAGCATCAGAGGATGCAGTCGGTTGTGGCTGTTTGCTCATGCACCGCTGCTCTTTTCTTTTTTGTAAAAAACAGGAAGCTGAAATTTGCTCTTAGATCAGTCGATGTTTAATAAGGTCTTATCTATGTGCTAATACATAAGGATGTAAAGATGCAAAGATGCTTCTCTGCCTTTAAAGACCGTAAAAATCTTACTGTTAAGAAATATTAAAGAAGTTAAAGCACTGGTGACTGTATTTACTCTCAGTGCACATACATTGTGATGAAAAGTGATTACTTGGAATTGTTTTTCAAATTTTGAATGTTCATGTTTTATCGTGAGTAGATAAAACTTTCCAAATGTCACATTAAAATGTATTTTGAAGAAGCAGCTAGTTAGCCAGGTGGTTTTTTAACTCTAGTAACTGCAACAAAGTTCAAATTAGTTTGTTAGTTTTTCTCTGTTCTCTCCTCATGGATCAGACTCCCAGTTCTCCAGCCCAGTAGTTTTGAGTGGAATTGAGCCAACAGCATATTCCAAGTCTCCTTCTCAAAACGAAGGTAAAATCAAATGACACGCTCAGGCTGAATAAATCAGTACTTTTGCATTTGATGCTGTCATAATTTTTCTTAAAAAAAAGAGCCACGCACAAAAAAGAATATTTGTAACCAAGTACCTGTTCTGAATAGGAACAACCTAACGGAAGCCATATCAGTTAGGAAAGCAGAACCACGGTGGTGGGTATGGAATAATGGATTTATTATAAGTTTTAGACCTTACACAATCATGGGAGCTTATTAAAAAAAGTCTGTGGGAAGCATCTGGTATTGGGCCTGAGGTCATCATAGGTTCACAGAGCTGGCAGTGGTAAAGAAAAGCTGGATATGACGTGGAGCCCAGCAAAGACAAATGAGAACCTGCGAAACAGACGGGAATCGGTGTTGGACTCCTATCTCCTGCAAACTCAGTGACCTGGGCGAACCGTGGAAGGAGCTGGCCCTCTTCACTGCAGAGCTGTTCGTGGACCCCGGGGGGCAGAGGCTGAGGGAGAGGCTGTGGTGGGAGGCTAGGACCTGCAGCCTGGGTACCGCTGGACGTCACCACGGTGAGCTGGGGGATCCATGAGCAGCTTCTGATGCACCACACCCCGCCCTTCCAAGCGTAATAATGCCACTGTCCAACGTCTGCCTCCAGATCTCACATCGTTTTCCCTTGTAGCCAACTATATTGAAGAACTAGTTAGGGAGGGGAATTCTGGGAATGGATTTCCATCTGAGCTAGGTGGACACTTAGTACAAAACCACCCCAGAAACTAGCCAATAGAAAGAGAAATGTGTAAGGTTAGAAAGTCCCTTGTTTTTGAGTTCTGCAGGAGTCCTTTCTGCTGCAAGACTCAAAGTCCGGTCTGCTTGTAGATTATATTTAAGACATTTTCTTCTATAGACTTATACAAATTTTCTTCTATATACAACTATAAGTTGTTGCTTTACTTCCATTCACAAACTAAAGTTTCAGAAAGAGTTATCTATAAAAAAAAAGTTCCAAGATTCATGTCATTTAAGCTACTGAGCTCATCTCCTATATATCCTCTTGCAACGTAAAAGTTAACTTTCATAGTAAATAGTAAAACTATATATCATCTTGCAATGTAAAAGTTAATGAAATTAACTCTGTTCATGGCTGGAAGATGCAAGGATGAACATCTTTTCTGCCACAATAGATTCCAAACTCCATTTTTAGATTTCCATAGGTGCTACAGAAGGCTAATGTAATATAATGTTACAGAAAAACAGAAGCTGCCTTCCCAGTGTTTTTTTTTACTTAATTTGTTTTGTTTTGAAACTCTTGGGTGTAAGGATGTATGCAGTGGTGCCATATGAAGTGGTGAGCTTATCAATGGTGAAAGAGTTCAACCAAATGCTATAGTCAGGATTCCTGTAATGACTGACAGGTTGGCCTATGGCACTTCCAAGACACATCCATTTTGAGATGCTTTGAGTCTTTATCAGTGACTTGCAACGCCCCCTTTTTCCCCAACTCACTAGATAAATAATGTTTACAGACAGGTTCCCCCCTGTAATTCCAACTTTTTCTCTCTCACCTAAAAAGTACATTGAAGTGCAAGCAAGTGGCAAAAAACAAAAACAAAAAAACAGTCAACCCAGGCAGAGGATCTGAATAGACATTTTTCCAAAGAAGACATACAGATGACTAACAGGTGCTTAACATCACTAGTAATCAGGAAAATACAAATTCAAACCCACAGTGAGATCACCTCACACCTGTTAGAATGGCTATTATCAAAAAAGACAAGAAATAACAAACACTGGAGAGGACATAGAGAAAAGGACACCCTTGTGCAGCATTGGTGGGAATGTAAATTGGTGCAGGCACTGTGAGAAACAGTATGGAGCTTCCTCAAAAAATTAAATTAAAAATAGAAGTACCATAGGATCCAGCAGTTCTAACTCTGGGTATTTATCTGAAGGAAATGAAACACTAACTTGAAAAGATATCTGCGTGGCCGTGCTCACTACAGTATTATTTGCAGTAGTCACATTAAGCAACTTAAGTGTCATTGATGGATGAATGGATAAAGAAAATGTGATTACACACACACACACACACACACAGGAATATTATTCAGCCCTTAAAAAAGAAATCTGGTCATTTGCAACAACACATGGATGGACCTTGAGGGCATTATGTTAAGTGAAATAAGTCTGACAAAGACAAATATCCTATGATCTCACTTAGAAGTGGAATCTAATAAAAGAAAAGAACAAAAAATGACCAAAATGATCTCAGATACAGAGAACAGACTGTGGTTGCCAGAGGTGGGGGTGGGAGTGAAATGGGTGAAGGAGGTCAAAAGGCACAAACTTCCAGTTATGAAATAAATTGGTCCTAGGGATACACTATACAGCGTGGTGACTATAGTGAATAATACTGTGTTCCATATTTGAAAGTTACCAAGAGAGTGGACCTTAAAAGTTCTCATCACAAGAAAAAAAAATTGCAGCAGTATGGTGATGCACGTTAACTAGACACTGTTGTGATCATTCTGCAGTATATACAGGTATCAAATCATTATGTTGTACGTCTGAAACGATTGTAACGATATATGTCAATTATAGCTCATTTTTAAAAATGCAAGTTAAGCAACATAATTTGTAAAATAAATAGTAAAGCAACATAATTTGTAAAATAAGATAATAATCTTATTATTAGTAAAGCAACATAATTTGTAAAATAAGATAATAATCTCTTACTTAAGAACTGGTAAGAAAAATCTTGTTTTTCATGTTGGCACAAATCTATTACTCAAATATTTCACCATCCGAACTATATTTTCCAATTTGCCCCTTGATAAAGCAAGAAAACAGACATCTATAATTTAGACAGGTATACACAAAAACAAATGAAAATGGAAATACCCAGTTTCCATGAAAAGGGAGGGAAGTGCACAGTTGTGTTAAAATTGCTATGACATCAGATAAGTGATAAACTTGGGCAAATGAGATTAGGTTTGGATACATATGTGTTGACCTAATCTGATCACAGAGAAGCGTTTATTCCAGGAGCATGTGTTATTTGCTGCCGCTGCAAGTCCCTGCATTTGGGTGGTGTGGCAGCACATCCTAAGACAGAGATGGCTACCCACAAAGGAATCCGTCATCTCGTGGGAGGCATAGCGTAAAGTCCAAGTGAAAGGGGAGGAAGAAGTATTGAGGGTGGCCTTAATGTGGAAGCGGCGATATGACGGCTCTGAAAAGATGAAGTCTTAAAATTCTGTCTCACACTACAGAACTAGAATGACAAAAACAAAAGACCAAAACAGCGACGACGACAACAAAGCCATGAGAATACCAAGCATTGGCAAGGATGCAAAGCAACTAGAACTCTCACTCATACAATGGAAAGTATTTTGGCCATTTCTTGTAAAATTAAACATTCACTTCCCATGGGACCTGGCAATTTCACTCCTGTTTACGTAAGTGATGTGAAAACTGATAGTAACTCAAAAATATATCTGTAGTGGCTTTATTCGTAATCACCCAAACCAGAAAATAAACCCACATGCCCCTCAGTTAGGGAGTGAATGAGCCAACAGCGGCCGATTTCATGTGAGGGAATACTACTCAGCAATAAAAAGGAACAAACTATGGATACACACAGCAACACAGATGAATTGCAAATATGTCATGCTAAATAAAGAAGTTAGACCGAAACAATGATGTACTTTTATATTTATATGACATTCTGGAAATGGTAAAACCATAGGAGTGGAGGACAGAAGAGTCGTTAAGAGTGGAGGAGGGTTGACAACAAAGGAATAGTCAAGGGGTGTTTCTCTAGGGGGTAATGGGACTGTTCTGTATCTTGATTGTGGTAGTGGTCATACAACCATGCATTTGGAAAACTCCTAGAACTGTACACCAAAAAGAGTAAATGTAACTGTATGTGATTATTTTTAATTCTTACAAAACAAATTCAGCCTAAAATCATGGTCCAGAGTTTAACATCCTCCCGGTCCTGGAGTCAGAAAAACAGACCATATGGGGAAGATGCTAATCCTATTTCCTGCTTATTGACACAGAAAAATGTGCAGACTGAACAGATCTGTGCTCTGATGTCCAGAAATCTTGGGTTAGTTTCGGTCTCAAAACCCTATTTAAATGGAGGAAGGCAAGTATCATGGGGCTGTGGATATCAGCTGACAAATTCTGTTGCCTAAAATAATGTTACGTTAACCGTCTGGTGGGGGTGTGCTAGAGGACTGTGAGCTTGCTGTGTCCTCTGCTGACTGTGTGTGAATGCAGTGTGTTTCTCTCTCCCCCCAGTCTCGTATTCACAGACTCTGAGAGAAACTGTTAATTCCAGTATCATTTATTGAGGTCTTATTATATGCGGAGTACTGTGCTATGTGCTATGAAGGCTAAATATCAAGCTACTTAGAGTCTCCATCAAAAATGGAGCTTACAACCTAGCATGAGAGATACGACTCAATAACTTCATTCAGTCAGATTATGATAAATCCTGTAATAGGTTTTCTCGCTGTATTATGGCTGTTGGGAGGAGAAGCCATCACTTCCTACCACAGGTATCAGGAAGGACTTACTTTGCAAAGAGTGTATGGCATTTGTCCTGAACTTTAAGAACCCAGTAGATTCTAAGGTCCCTGAGAAATGGATCCTTTCTGTCTTATCCACCAGTTTCCCCCCGTGTCTGGCATAGTCCCTGATACACTGTTCATACATCGCTGTTTGGGAATTAATTAATGAAAGAAAGAAAAGACAGCATTTTCAAAGGCAGAGAACCCATTTCAGGTAGCCATAGCCTGAGCAGAGGGAATGCAGGAAAATGCTTCAAGCCTGTTTGAGATGCTGAGAGTAGTTCCATTTGGCCGGAGTATAGGGGGGCTGTGGGAAGCAGTGTTCCAAAACTAACGAAATCAGACCAAAGGGCGTCTACAGTGCCAGGTTAAGTAACTGGGACACTTTTCAGTAGAGAAAGGCACTGAAGGATTTTGAGCTGAGCATGAGGTGATTAGATCTGTGTTTTTCAGTGAGGTCATTTGTCAACAATTATGCGACAGTGACTATGAGTGACGGTATGAGCTGTGTTGGAGCCGAGGACAGAGACCGTGCCTGAGGCACCTGAACCAGCTCGAGTAGGACTTGAAGAAGCAGTTATTCCAATATTCCACCTGGAAAACAGGAGTCAGAAGCCCCCGGGATCAAGTCCTAGCTCCGCTTCTAAACTGTGGGACAAATCACATAAGGTTTTGCATATTTTTAAAAGCTATATAATGTGAGAGGTATGTTGAGTCCAGCTGTTGGAAAGAAGGTTGCAGATACTTGTAGCAGAGATGGGACAGGAATTGGGACTGCATAAACATCAGGGTCGAGGGAGTCAAGCTGTCAACATGGCTCCAGGATTCTAAGCCAGATCTGACTGGGAGAAGGTTGGTGCCATTAACGGAAATAGAGATGTCAGGAGGCAAAGTTCATTTTGGCGGAATGATTTCGGATCCTGGGTGGGATGTGGTTTGGGATACTGGCATGATACGCATGTCAGATACCTGGCCTGCGGGTATTAAAATGGAGGAGGACGGGGGGCGGGGCGGGGGTGGTGCTTGGGTGGCTCAGTCAGTTGAGTGTCTGCCTTCAGCTTAGGTCATGATCCCGGGGTCCTGGGATCAAGCCCAGAGTTGGGCTCCCTGCTCAGTGGGGAGCCTGCTTCTCCCTCTCCCTCTGCTTGTGCTCCCCTCCCCTCTCTCTCTCTCTGTCAGGTAAATAAATAAAGTCTTTAAATCTTTAAAAATAAATAACCTTTAAAAATAAATAAATAAATAAAATGGAGGGGGAACATGGGGAGAGGGTGATGCAGGAGTTACAGCTATTAGATCAGCACCATTAGATATCCCAAGGGTGAAAGAGATTTCCAAGGACAGGAAAGAAGACAGAAGGGGAAAATTCCTGCTAACACCCGGATTTAGGGGTCAGAAAAGGAATAAGTTTGATCTAAGGCTACAAAAGGACTGTCCAAAAGTGGAAGGGAAAGTCTCAAAGGACAGTGTCAGGGGAGAGGGGATCAGTGGTGAAAACAGAGCCGGAGTTCAAGAGGGATGAGAAAGAAAATTGAGTTTCCTCATTTTAAAACTGAGAAAATAATACCTTCCTTGCTGGTGTGTTGTGGAGAGTAAATAAGAGACAGTACTTAGTCTAATATCTTATAAATAGCAGGCTTAAAAATTAGAGCTATTATTTGTACTGTTATTGGAAATTAATTCTCATTTTCAGTATCCTTTAGGAATTTTTTAAAATGTAACCCAAACCTTGTGGGTTCTGTATGTGTGGGATGTTGCCTTTCTAAAAGGTAAATCATAGGCTAAATCTGCTGCATAATAACGTCTCCTGACCTTTAAAGGGTAAAATGCAGCTCCATCCCAGTTTTAGAAGCGCTTCATACTGTTCTGACAAGAGCATATTGTTTCTCAGTAACTCTCATTAGGGTGCCCTGCATGGAAAAACAAAATTCTATCCAGGCCAATGTTGAATAATAGCAAGTTACACAGGGTAAGAAGAACTTGCTCATCTGCTTCCTTCTGCCCTAATGAGGAATCTATCATTTGTATGGAATTAATGCTAAATTTCAGTCCTGAAGGTGGCACTGAAAATCTAGTTGACACAGAAAATCTTTAAGGAAGGGGGGAAAAGAGAATTGGTTTGATATACACACTTTTACATTATCTTAGGAATAAGTGCTCAAAACAGCGTAGAACCATTATCAAATCTATTTGTGTTGTGTTGATTATTTTTAAATTTTTTTATGTAAGAGGCTGAGCATCTCTGCTTTGATTCATATAAGAACCAGTTTGCTTTTTAAAGAGAGAAAAAAAAATCCTCCCTTTCAGGATCACACCCATGTCTCACCTCGAATCAGCCACCTTGAAAATGTGTTAGGGACACACAGTGAGAAAGCAGAAGAGGCTCAGGGGCCACTGCAGTTCCTCTGGGGAAACCTATCCAAGGCAAGGAGCAGGATACCGTGACCTTTAAGGACTCGTAAGGCTCTGAAATTTGACAGCACGTCATTCCACATGTTCAAATCAATAATCAAAAGTATGTGAACTCCCAAGGAAACTGATAAAACTTCCCCCCACCCCCATCAATTGACATGTTTGCTGGTCCAACACAGAAACTGGAGCAAACTTTCTTCTATATTTGAAGTAATTACTAAAAATCAAATTATCAGGAATCAGCCGATCAAATCTTTCCTAACTTCACGCTGTATTACGATTTTCCTAAGATTCAAAAACACTTCTAAACACACACATTTATTTTTCCTCTTTCATTCCACATTCTAGTTAATGGAATCATTCATTTTTTTCACTCATTTCAAGGTATAGAACTTTGAAATAATTTCTGAAATAAAATTCAATTTCTTAACCTGGCATTGAAGTCTATTCATCATAGACTTGGGCCTAGAGCCATGTTTCCCAATGAGTATCTCAACCCGAACCCCATTTACACCCCCTACCCAGCTCTTCTCCTTCATACAACCTTAAGCTCCAGGCACAATGGACCACGGTTAGTCTTTGATTTCCTGTCTCTGAATCTTTTGCTTGGGCTCTCTCCCTCTGTCCCAAATGCTCGGTTTTTAAAACCTAACTCAAATCTTTACCCTGGGCTAGGAAACAGTACACAGTCCAGTTTGGTCAGTTTGGATGTAGTAACTACAGTAATGTGACTTCTAATGACATATAACCCCCAAATTTCAAAGGCTTAGGGAAATAAAAGTATATGTATATATTTTAAAGTCTTTACCAGCACCTCCAAAAATCCTTTTAAGTTCACCCTAGTGTTAACTGAATGTTTGCTCTTCTGCGTTCCCACAGCCCTTTCCTCTCCCGTGTCTAGCACATGTCATTTTTAGGGGGATATTGTCCCTAAAATGTTCAATTTTGAAGCATATCAGCCAGCTTTTACATATTTTTATATATATTTGCATAGCCCCCACAAAGCTTAGCACAATACCCAGGACATGGGAATCCTCAATAAATGTTTATTGAATTCAGTTCAATTTTCCATTGGGTTCAGTATTCCTTAAGAATTTGAGGCTGGAGTAGAAGATTTTAAAAATAACTGCTTTGTAAGTATTCGTGTGGTACCATCTTGCAAATCCTTGTAAAGTTAACAGCTGGGATTTTTTTAAGTGTCTGTATTGTATCTAAGGTTATTTATTATGTGTAATATAATAAGAGAAAGCACAGTTTTCCTGTCAGTACTTGGTGTGACTTTTCTTCTTTGAGATTTTTATTTTCAAATCATCCTGAAAGTTAAGAAGCTTCTGGAACCAATGACAAAAAATACAAGAAAGACAGGAAATTAATGTATAAGAAGAGATGTACATAGGAGATGGAAATAAATTGAAATTGGAGTCACATTCTAAAAACACAAAAAAGACAAAAGAACTATAGTATTTCTAAAGTAAGCTTTCTGAATGTGAGGTGGATTCTCAGACGAAAACAAAGTATATCTGATGTGATATAAACAGAATATAGGAAAGCATCACTGAAGGTGAATTTGGCTGAAAGGGAAATAGCAAAGCTGTTCTGAAGCAAGCCCCAGATAAGAGATCAAAAAGTTGAGTACATGATTTGGGGGAATCTTATTATACAGTGGTTATAATGAGCATGACCCGGGGCACCTGGGTGGGTCAGTCAGTTAAGCGTCTGACTCTTGATTTCAGCTCGATCTCAGGGTCCTGGGATCGAGCCCCAAGTCGGGCTCCAGGCTCAGCAGGGAGTCTGCTTCAGGATTCTCTCTCCCCATTTGCTCTTCCCTCTGCTTGCTCGCACATGCTCTCTCTCTCTCTCTAAAAAAAATAAATTGTTGGGCGCCTGGGTGGCTCAGTTGGTTAAGCGACTGCCTTCGGCTCAGGTCATGATCCTGGAGTCCCTGGATCGAGTCCCGCATCGGGCTCCCTGCTCGGCAGGGAGCCTGCTTCTGCCTCTGACCCTCCCCCCTCTCATGTGCTCTCTCTCTCTCATTCTCTCTGTCTCAAATAAATAAATAAAATCTTAAATAAATAAATAAATAAATAAATAAATAAATAAATAAATAAATTGTTAAAAAATACTAATAATAATGCGCATCACCCACCGGATACTATCATCTGTACAACTTTAACAAGAAGATTAGCAAAAACCATAGTTTCGTTGAAGCAAGTTGGGCTTCTGAAGTGAACATTTTTATATTTTGCAAATTAGTGTTCCGCCTAACTTCTGCTTCCTCTTACCACTCTTGTTAACACATTCAGAGAATACGGCAACTCAAGCATCGCGTTCTCTTGATTTTTATGCCTGTATGCATGAGGAGAACATATTCCTTCTATCTGAGAGAAAAATGAGTGTGGTTGAGCCACCTCTAGAAAAAGGAAAATGTCGGGGCACCTGGGTGGCACCGTTGTTAAGCATCTGCCTTTGGCTCAGGTCATGATCCTGGGGCCTTGGGATCCAGCCCCGCATCGGGCTCCCTGCTCAGTGGGAAGCCTGCTTCTCCCTCTCCCACTCCCCCTGCTTGTGTTCCCTCTCACGCTGTCTCTCTCTCTGTCAAATAAATAAATAAAGTCTTAAAAAAAGAAAAAAGAAAAAGGAAAATGTCTAAAAATTAAGGAAAAAAATACGTTCTGCAAAAGAAAAAGGGAGAGAGGGAGAATATGAGCACCTGATGAAGTCAAGCTAGAAAATGCTTAGTTTAAATGAAAAACTAGTGTATTACTTCTTTTTCCACTGAAGGTAAATTAAGCAGTTGGGACAGCAGAGTTGCAGATTTAGGCAAAGAGTGGCAAAATTTAGGCAAAACTTTTAGGCAAAAATTCTAACAAGCGGCTTGTCTGTGGTGATTCCTGTCGGAACACCCAGTCCTCCATTGTTCTTCTTGGATACACTGAGGTTCTTCATCTGCCTCTTTCCCATCAGTGTCAGTTTCGGTTTGCGCACAGGAGAATCCTGAGCAATTTGTTTTAGGAGTATCTATGGAGAAAGGAGTTAGTAAGATCTGAGAAAAATAAAAAGAAGTGAATTGTATGACAGAGTAGAGAATTGAGCGTTTTGCAAATGCAGCCTGAGGTTTCCAACACCTTGTTTTCAAAATTAAAATTTCAAGTTATGGACCATGATCCTTGGGTTATCCCAGGGCTGTGGAGTGGATGGGGTGAGAAGCGGAGGATACAGCAGGGACAGGTGACTTGCAAGGTAGACCTGGCAGTAAGTTCGTATTAGTGAGAAAACCCAAGGCATTCTACCACCTCTCCCACCAGTTCTGTTGCTGCCTGCTGACACCAAGCGCCACGCCTTCTTCTGAGAGCTTACAACAACCCTGTGAAGTAGATGCTGTTTTCATCTCTGGGTTGCAAGCGTTACAAGCCTTAGGCACTGAGGAGTTAAGGCATTTCCCCAAGGCCACACAGCTGGTAAGTGGCAAGCTAGGTGTGAATACAAACCATCTGATCCTACAAGCACACTCTTTTTTTTTTTTAAAGATTTTATTTATTTATTTGAGAGAGAGAATGAGAGACAGAGAGCATGAGAGGGAGGAGGGTCAGAGGGAGAAGCAGACTCCCTGCCGAGCAGGTAGCCCGATGCGGGACTCAATCCCGGGACTCCAGGATCATGACCTGAGCCGAAGGCAGTCGCTCAACCGACTGAGCCACCCAGGCGCCCCCTACAAGCACACTCTTAACCGCCATGTCAATATAGCCTCTCACACAGAGAAGTGTTTCCAGAAGGTACGGGATATAGGAATTCGGAACTGCTGATCATTCTCTTATGTATTGTTTTCGGTCTCCTCCCTCTGCTCATGCTGCTTCCTTTGCCTTGGACAGCCTCCTTTCATCAACCCTCTCCTTTGCTTGGATGACTCTGCATCCTTCAGATCTCAGCTCAGGGATCATTTCGCTCAGCAAAGCTTTCCAGCGCTCTCCTCAAGGTAGGCTGGGTCCCTTACCTCACAGACTTCTGTGGGGTGGTACTCTGTGAATACCTCTATTGCAGCGCTGACTATAGCATCCTGTTACCTTGCTGCCTCATCTTGAAGCCTTGGATGTTGCCTGTGTCTCCTCTTTCCCATTCAGTCAGTCACAGTGCACAGGTGATTTGACCTCTTCCGTATTTCTAGATCCGTCCCTTCCTCTCTATTCCTGCGATCACTGCCCTAGTTCTCACAGTTCCTCCTGCAGTAGCCCTTCCCACAGGTCCCTCTTCCTCTGGTCCTTACACACCTGCCCCATCAAGCCCTGAGCGACTGCCCGTGACCCGGGTAAAGACGTGCCCGTCCAGCACAGTCTCCCTTGGTAGCTGCCCCTCGCTCCATCTCTTGACAGATGGCTGCTTTATGCCATCAGCCTTGCATCTGGAGCTCCAGCAATGCTCACTTACTTATTGTTCCAACCCCCCCCCCACCCCGCAGCCACTCCTCCCAACAGGCTGTCTCTCGCTTCCGTCCATCTGCTCACACACTTGTTCCTGTGCACCTGAAATGCCCTGCCTTCCCAGTGGCAGACTCCGGCTGGACCCGCAAGGCGGCTTTGCTGTCCTTTACACCCAGAGGCCCTGGTGGCTCCTCCGTCAGATGCACTAACACTGTGCTCGCGAAACACCCTGCACCTCCCTCTTTCAAGGGGCTCACCAGCTGGTTTCCAACCAAGCCTTTACGTTTCTGCCCACCCCCCCACACCCCCACCCCCACCCCCGCCATCAGATGAGAAGTTCCTGAAGGGGAAGACTGCTATATTCACCGTTATATCCTCGGTGCCTGGGACATAGCAACTACACAATAAATGTTTGATGAGTGAATTAATGAGTTAGTATACATGTTTAAGTGTCACATATATAAAATACACCTAAATAACATTATTTCCAGCTTTCAGGCCTGATGCCTGACTTATTTCTCCTTCCTCCCCACTCTTCATTAAGTTGTTCCCAAAGCCCATTTATGTGTCCCATGATCTGAGGGATTGTTTACACTGTTTCGGTTGCTTTTTCCTTCTCAGTATTGTCTCAGATCTCCCCAGGTTCCCCAGGAAGCCTTCCCTGACTGTACAAGATGGACGGGGTCATTCTCCTCCTATGAGACTGTTGAAATCTGGCACTGAAATTCCTTTGTCCCCAGTCCCCAGCAGATGCCAGCCCCTGAAGGCAGGGATTGAGTCTTGCTCATCTTTGTGGCTCTCTGGTACCTACCACAGGACCAGCACTCGTCTGTGTTAAACAAGTTGACATAACCAAAATATGTAACCTGTTGGATGGTACTTCAGGCCCTTTGTTTAGCTGCATAACAGTTGAGTGAATAAGAAAAGTAATTATTGTGAAGGCCCTGCTTTAATCTCATCTCATAGCCTTCAATTAAGCAAGATCTTCTACAATCAAAATACTAAAGCCCTGGGCAACCTTTGTTAATTTTAATCACAGGTGGTCTTCTGAGGCCAGAATAGATGTGGCTGATGTTCTTACCACTTTTAGAAAAAAATGGCCTGCATTACCATCTGAGGGAAATATAATTGTATGTATGGCAAATAATGAGATTAATGAAATTCCTAAAAGTAAATGAGTCCAGCTTTTCATATCTTTATTAGGCAAACTTCCACATATTTGTGAGGTCTCTCACATAAATGCAGAAGTTGATTTATAATTCCCATAATAACAAAGCGGCGAGAGCCCACAAAGCCACTTCAGGACACGAAGAGGTCATTTTTAGTGAATGAAGTGCCGACACTTCTGACAAGTGAGTCTCAGGCTAACATCCTCCACACCTTGGATGGATCCTAATGAGAGCCTGTAAACCTGCGGGTTTACCCAATAAGGAATGCACACCACTGAAGCAAGTGAGACATCGCAACTGCCCGGTGGTCAGGCTGATGTCAAGCTTCCTGACTTCCATTTATTTCATTTTTGATGAAGGATAGTTCTGTTACTTAGATATTCATATGATATTTATTCTTATAAACTGCTAGTCAAAACTTCTAGTAAAAATGCAGAGCAAATAATTCATAATTTGAGATGGCAAGAACACAATTCTCGTCTGACTCGTGAATAAAATTAACTTCAGTAATACAAACAGCTCTTCTTTCAAGTTAAAGTAATTTCATTATCAATGCATTGCACCTTGTTGGCCTAATGTGAGATCTTATTTTTCCCACTTCCTTATATCCTCTCTACTTGATGATTTGTAATACTCCATTTGAAGGAAATAAAATCACACTTCTTTTGAGGCATATTAACATTCACTAAATGTTAACTGCACACCTTTTTTTCTTGCCAGTACCCTGCAGGATCCTGGGGCTGCCAGGTAGGCAGCCTCTCAACTCTCCTGGAGCTTATCACCCAACAAAGAAAACACAAAGAACAAAAACCTAACAATGACAGCATAGCGAGGCATTATAGCAGAGATACCATAGATGCGACGGGAAAACAGAAGAAAGGCATCCAAGGCTTGAGGGTGAGAAAGCACAAGGAAGGCTTGCCAGAGAGATGCTAAGCTGAATTGAGGTTAGCAAGGGAGAGAGAGTAGGGAGGGTATATTAGTCTCCTAGAGCCGCCATAATAAAATACCACAAACTATGTGGCTTAAAACAATAGGAATCTATTCTCTCACTGGTCTGTAAGCTAGAAGTCTGAGATCAAGGTGTCAGCAGGGTTGGCTTTTTCCAGTGACTCTGAGGGAGAAACTGTTCCACGTCCCTCTCCTCGCTTCTGATGGTTTTCAGTGATCCTCAGTGTTCCTTGGTTTGTAGATGCACCTCAGCTTGTGTCTTCGCAGGGCCTCCTCCCTGTGTGTGTGTCTATGTCCAAATTTCCTTCTTCTTAGGACACCAGTCACCCACCCTAACCCAGGATGACCTCCTCTTCACTGCCTTTTATCTACAAAGACCCTGTTTATAGGTCAGGTCACATTCACAGGTTCCAGGTGGACCTAAATTTTAGGAGACAGTGGTCAACCCAGTACAGAGGCCATGCAAGAAACAGGAAGCAGTATGGATGAAGGTGGAGAGACTTTGACATGTTTGGGCAACCATAGATCCTTCTTAATGGTTGGATTGAAACACTCAGGATCCTACCAAGTTATGAATCTTCAGAGGTAACAGGAGTCTCATCACAAAGAACCTGTGTGCGAAGTGCAGGAATTTGAATTTCCTCATGGAATGTGTGGGTGTCATTGAAGGATTTTAATTCTGGAAGCTACATGATCATATTTGCATATTAGAAAAATCTCTCTGGCAGCAGTGTGGAAAACTGAAGAAGGTACAGATTGGAGGCAGAGAGATTATATAGGAAGTTCTTAAAACAATTCTGGCAAGAAATGATAAGTGCCTACATTATACCAGCATAGGGAGACTAAAGAAGAGGTGGTAGATAAAGGAGATATTTAAAAAGAAGGATCTGTAAGACTTGGTGGTTAGTGAGATGTGAGAAAGGAAAAGAGAGAGGCAAGAGTGGTTTTGAAGTTTCTGGCTCAAGTGAGAAGACAGAGGTAACATTGGCTGAGATAATTAAGAAGAAGGAATATGCTTAGAGGTTAAGAGTGGATGAGTTTTTGGACATACCTAATTTGAGGTATCAGTAACACTTCTAAGTGAAGAGCTGCTCTTTTGGAAATTTTGTTAGGTCACCAGTTCTGGCTGGAGATGAATTTGAGATTGATGAATATATAAGTAATCGTGTCCCCCAGGTTGAATGTATGAAGTGAGAAGAGCAGAAGGTCTAGGAAATGCCAACATTTAGGAAATGAACTGAGGAAAAAAGAACCAAAGAGTGGCATTAAGAAGGACTTCTGTAGGGAAAAGAGGAAGACCAAGTGAGCATATCACAGATAAGAGAGCTTCCAGAAGGACAGAGTGCTCCAAATGTCAAGTGCTGTGTGCAGAGAAGTCGAGATAAGGAGAGAAGGTGTTGATTTTTTTGGCAAAGTCCAGTCTTCAGTGACTTTAGCAAGGGCAGTGTTGATAGAATGCAGGAATGATGAAGGAAGAATCAAGATGATAATAGATGGCGGAGTAACTGTGCAGGAAGGGGGATATAGGGACTGTAGACTGCTTTTCAAGAAGTTGGACTGTGAAGGAATCAGAGCTATATAGGAATTATATAGGAATTAATAGCTGCATGGGGTTAGGGAAGAGTGTTTCAGTGTGATAGATATTCAGCCATTCTGTGATCCAGCTCAAGGGGGAGAACATGGACTCTATAGAGTGGGCTTGGAATGGGGGTAGTAGCCAGAAAGGAGTACAGATCTCTCTTCCAAGTAAGGTTGTCTACTGAGGACATGTTCTTAAAGGAATTGAGGGATCTCTCACACAAATGCCACCATGAACTTTTTGTTACTATGAATAAAAATCTTCTTTTCCTTCACACTCCATGTATGGGCACTTTTTGCTGCCCACTTCTCCCAAGTCCCCATGCTTTTATAACAACACTCCCATTTCCTCTTGGGGAATTGATTTTTCCCCTTTTCATGCAGCCTTAGTAGAACTATCAGTTAAGGTGCCCTGCCCTCTCCTATATAAGGACTAATTGGGTCTCTCTCCGAGGACTTTGAATCTGGAGGCTTTAACTGATACGGGTGTTTGGGGGGGTAATTAGAGTTCTTTATCCCTGATGAGGGATATACCCTGGTTTCTACCGTCTTCTGAACTTACCTTTGTAGCCTTCCTTTTAATTCTATTACTTCCCCATAATCTTGGATAGGCTCTAGTGTCTAAGACTCTGGAGCCACACAGCTTGGATTTGGGTTTTCTAGGAATTAATGAGCCCAATGCTTAGAACAGTGGCTAATCAGAGTAAATGAGATAGGCGTTTGTTATTGTTACTCCAACAAAGTTCTCTTCTCTGTAAGTTAGCCAGGATCATTTGTTGCTTTGTGCTACCAAGGAATCCTAATGGATACCTCCTTTATTCCAAATGAGTAACATTTTATTATACCAAACTTGAAAATGAGATATAATGAATAATTCCATAGGGACTAGCCATTTACAATGATTTGAAGAGAGAAGGAAAACTGAATATATTATAGTTGTGGCAAATGGATGAAAGTTCTCATTTAAGAATCAAATAAAGAAGATTAACAAGAGACATTAAAGGCACTTGTGATTGCTCGGCAATGGCTGTTGATAGAAGTGAGGTGGCTATGATGGTTTCTTTCTAAGTTCTCTTAAGACAGTGGAAAATGCAGTAATCAGGTTTAGAGGCTCATGCCACTTATGTCTCTTAGAAGTTAATTTTTCTCATAGAGCCTCAATTTTCTCACTCTGAAAATACCCCCTGCTGTCTGACACTGAGTTCCAG